>NC_134576.1:50361525-50674025 GCF_050947875.1 Dermacentor variabilis | reverse complement strand
CAACTGTGCCAATGAAGTTACATCATTTTAAGCTTGGAGCTCAGTTATTGTTGCGCACAAAGTCTGGCAAGACAAAAGGCATGTGCTGTCGATGTTTTGTTTCAGGACCTTTGTTCGTGGGCAGCCATTCTCGAAATTCTGACGGATAATGTTGTCGAGAATATAGGACCTGGTGCGAGAAAATTTAGTGACACAATGGTGCGGCAATATAACCCGCATATAGCGCATATAATACGGCAGGGCGTGGCGTATAGCATAGATATACCTCAATATAAGCGGTACCTCGTGGCGACGCCGACAACGACGCCATGAATTGGTTTCGACTGTTCATATATTTGCTATTGCAATAAAAATATGGAGCTCAGCAAGTCATGTGATGCGCAGGGTAGATAACAGGTGGGTCATTACAGTTACATAATGGGTGCCAAGGGAAAGGAAGCGCATATAGCCGAGGACGGCGGGAAACTGGGTGGGGTGTTGAAATCAGGAAATCTGCGAGCGCTAGTTGGAACCAGCTAGCCCAAGGCAGATGTAATCGGGTATCGCAGGAGAAGACGTCCGTCCTGCACTGGACATAAAAGATAGGCTCATGCTGACGATGAAGAACAGAGAAACACGGCAGTGATAAAATTAGCTTAGGGCATGGCTGTATATCGGATTGAGCAGGCACAATGCATTACATGATACAAACCAGCCTTTTCAACACTCACTGGTCACGAAGACCCCATCAACAAACACGCGCTTCTAATACGAGTCTAATGCGACCTGTCAGCATGGACATCAAACGGTTATTAAACATGGAGTGTAGGAATTAAACGAAGCAGAATGCTCTGACGTCATTTCAAATAGACCTTAAAGGGACATTAAAGAGGAATATTATTTGAGCTTTATTAGTAAATTACCCTTCTGCAATGCCGAAAGAAAAGCCACCCTTACGTGAACAGAAGGCTTGATAAGCCAGAAAAGGCGCATTAACAGAATGCGGGTGGCTACGAAGTGTTGAAATTCCTGTGTGCGTGTGCGTGCGTGCGCGTGCGTGCGCGCAACAATGCAACTATTACCTTCAGCAGGCCCTTCGTCTGCCTGAAGGCGTGTACCATCCTGCAATTGTCCGGGGCGGGCGTTCGAAGAATATGCGCCTTTATTAATAGGCGACGGGCCAGGCATAAAAAGGAACAAGGCGCCCGCCAGAAACTTTATATTTGGGGGGGTGCAGCTTTAGCCCCGTAGACCCTCACCCCCCCCCCCCCCCCGGGCTACACCACTTCTCCAAATGGCGGCGTGACTGAGGTTCGCGATCTCCTCCTTATTTACAAGTTGGCATGCTCTAGAATGGGTAGTTTCTACCGACCACACCGTGTTGGTCTGCTGGTGACATCATCACTCACGCAGGAGCGTTCGTGCCGTTGCGTGAAACTGAATTTGAAGAACGAATTCAATTGGCACGGGTGACAATGTCAAGCTTATTTTCTGGCGTACAAGTTTCGGTAGTGACGTGATTTTCGTAAATTTAAGGAAAGAAAACTTCACCGACGATTACGATACTCTCTAATGTGACATTAGAGCACAGCTCTATAGGGGTTCTCGTTTTGCGTGTCAATATTTTCTATTCTGATTCTATGGGCAAACGGTTTATATATGGAAGAGAACGCTGTCAGTAACGTAGCTGGCGCGGACAATATGTCTCGTGCGGCACACTGCAAACGTAACGGAGTGTGGCGCGACTGCCTCGCTAATCGGCAAATCGCGAGAGGCAGCACGTGGGTGAAGCGTGGGCGCGATTCGCAGCAGCCGCAATGCAGCTGATGTACCACTTTGTTTTCATAAAGAGGACGCGCGCTACCCTGACGCCATATCGTAGCCATCGTCACCGCACAGCCCGTCTTGCGCGGTACTACTCGTTTCCTCGCAGTCTTTGGTTCCACCAACGCGGCGAAGTAAAACTCTTGCTTGGGCTAGTTGGTTCACGCTTGAAGTAGTAAAGGCAAGGCGCAGAAGACCAGGACTCAAGAAGAAGAACACAAACGACAGGCGGCGAAATCGTGCCATCAGTGTCAGGGACGACAACACCCACGGGAGCATCACATCGAGCCCTACTCGTAGCCGCTCACCATCGCCCCCTTGCAGGAGCGTGATTATCGTCACACATGCTGGTACCGTGGACTGACCTCAGCAGCTGACGCCGCGGACGAGCGTAGCCCTCCCCACCTCGCGACACCCCGCCCCCCCTCCCGGAAGCGCAGATGAGAACGCCCACGCAGCTGCAGTTGCCGTGGCAGCAACTCAGGCCGTCTCTCATCCGCTCCTCCTCCACTTTCTTCCTCGTGTGCTCATCTTTCACCTGACGCTGCGCTCCGCGTTCCCTCGGTTATGAGGTACAACGCCGCGGACGCTAAACGTAGGAGCGGGCGCCGAAGAGCTGCGCTGTAAAATAGCGACGCGGAACAAAACGCTTAAAGTCATTGTAGCCGAAAACATTTTCCGATACGTTTGTACCCCTGCTAGTCGGGTTCGGTAGTGCATGCAAACACCCTCTAATGGCCTAAGATTTAGATCTTTCGACTTCCCAATAATCTTTAGGTCTCACTGTGGTGTAGCTCATTATCTTAAACCTATATGACCGTTTCTTACAACGATTGAGATTAATTACGCACAACGGGAAGACCAAAAAACAAGCAAAGAAAGTATAGAAACATTTGCATTTTTTTCCGCGAAAAAAAATCGTACAAGCTGCACAGCCAGGTCCAGGCAAAATTTTGATTATGCACGGGAAGTTGTAATCCAAAAACCATTCTACAGAGCAATCAACCGAAATACTTTTTGAAGATAACTTAATATTGAAATTAGAACAAAACACCATTTTCCGAGGTGATGGTGCGAGGATGTTACGTATTCTCCTGGCAGCATGAATTCTAGCTCGCTGCTTTTACCAGCGTCGATATGAGACATTGCTGTCATTCTTGGATTCTGGCACTGTTTAAGCCAGACGTAAAAAGGAATGAAGAAAAAACCAACACAGGCGCCGACTATCAAGTGAAAGGTCTTAGAGTTGCGATAATAAGGAAGACGCAAATCTTATCTAAACATTCTCCGGGAAAGACGGCACTAAATAGTCAATGATGAACACGTTCACACACTCCTTAAATATATCTGCTTATATAGGCGCCACAATTTCTATTCACGCAAGATAATCAAAATTATCGGGCTGCATTTCGGTTACATATTCGGTTACATTTAGGGTTAAAATTATCTGGTTTTACGCGGCAGAACCAGGAGATACTTTTGACGCACGCTGTAGTAGGAGACTCAAGATTAATTTTGGCCACCTTGGGTAGCGTGCACCCATTGGGCGGTACGCGGCGGCCGTTCTTGCGTTTCGCCCCCTGCGGAAGGGGGCCGCCGCGGCAGGGATAGCCACTACGCCACCACGGCGGGTAGAAAATTCGAGGGCTGACTAACGTAAGTGCTACCGCTGTGATGGATGTGCCATGCCTCGACCACAAGGAGCGCACTTTCGTTACAGAACTGCACTGAGAGCACGTTCTGGTGTACACTTGCCATCACACGGTAGCGTAACGAAAGCTGAAGTCGTGTTCTACCGGTCAGCGAACATTGATGGCCAAATAATATCCCATTGATGCAACGTTTTACCAACCTGGCCAACTTTCAATCGTTCCGCGCTACCTCCTCGCTCGCCGAAGCTGACGTATCACGTGGTGTTTACACGAGTGGTCTAATTTCTTCTCATCTGCTTTGTTTGTTATTTGTGCTTGCTGATTTTCCTTTTTTGGAGGATGCTGTCGTACAAGGGGGGGGGGGGGGGGGGTTCTCCTACTCTGCTATCCGCAGGAGTTTCTTGGTACGAGTGGGACCTGGAGGCGACGGCTGTGACGTCATTTAATCTCGCTGTCAGTGTTGCTCCTCCTGGAAAAGAGGGACGCGCAGGCTTTCGCTTGAATTATCGGCTGTTTTCGTGACTTACAATGGTGTAGTGATTCGCAGGCACAATCGCCGCAGGCTAACTACACGTACCACACTTGGGGGTAAAAAAAGAAAACACCTCAGGCGAGTAACGTACACAAACCGCAAACTGTCCGTATGCGCACACTGCAGCACATGGTAAAATGGTGCGTCATTGATGTCCTTGTTCTTGTTTGTTTGTTTGTTTCGTCATTTTTGGTCGCACGTGCAGTGTGTCTATAATAGGCGTGTGCAGTTTGTCAAACACTTGCAGTCGGACGTGCCTGAAGACTTTCTCAAGAGTGCACACGCTGCCGTCACACCTTGACTTTCGGACAGGCTCCGTTCGCACAAGCAGAGACAAGAGCTGCGATGCTCCTTTGTGCTTCTTTTTTTTTCTTTTTCTCCGCATACAACCAGCGAGGTTGTTCGTGCAACCGAGGCGTACACTTACAAATACGGGCGACCAAGTACACGCCGAGTAACAGAAAGAGCAGCAGCAAAGCGACCGCTGCGATCCCGTAGTAATACTTCTTGGTGCCCTCCTGCCTGGGAAAGTGAGATAAGTTTAGTCAGAGGGACAGCAAATAAATGGTTACGCGGAGCGTGCCTCTGACCCGCATTGTTGGGTCGTCCTGTTAAAGCGAGTTATTGTGCGAAAATTATGAGGACACATAACGGTACATTGCGCACGCACTGATCACCGTGCGTGGCCACTGACCAATGTGTGTCCTCTGGTCTCCCCCCCTCCTCCCATTGTGGTTTTTACGCTATTAATGGCCTTAATCAGACCTGCTACTCCACAAATGGAAGGAGACACACGCATCAGGGCTCGAATTTTGTGAATTTTTTGCGCGTCAGTTACATCGGCCATCATGTTAAAAACAGTTCGTCATCATCGCCATAAACCTGATTTATGTCCGCTGCAGGACGAAGGCCTCAACCAGCGATCTTTACTTACCTTTGAATTACGCTTGTCTTATGCCTCACAATTTGCTAATTTCAGCCCGCCGCCTAATTCACCGGCATCCTGGACTGTACTTTCCTTCTCTTGACAGCCATTGTATACATGGCGTAGACCCCTGAGTATACTATATGTCTTACGCATTGTATGGCCTGTCCAACTCTATTTCTTCCTCTTCGTGTCAACTAACATCGGCTACCCTCGTTTGCTCTGTAATTCACCTCACGGCATACCTGTCTGCATATTAAGCTTAAATGGACACTAAGGGCAAATATTAAGTCGAGCTAGATTGAAAGCTTATACTTCTGTAATAACGAATTCTTCATTCGCAATGAAAACAGGGTTTTCGTAAGCGAGAAAATGGCGAAAATAGAAAATCGGAGTGGTGCCACCTGTTGTCGACTGTGGTGCCACTCATGTGTGATTTCAGGAGGTCTGATTCACAGGAAGCCACCGCGCCCCTCCACTACGAGCGGCATCGTTTTTCTATGTTTACAACAGAAGAGAAAGGCGACAATTGTGGCAACTGACGCCCCTGCTGGCTCCGGCTTTTGAAGCTAATGTGACCGTAACTGAAAACCTCAACCCATGCAGAGCCAAAGAGTGGCTCAAGCAAGCTGAACACCTACACCCGCCAAGCAGTACGCGTCGTATATGCAAATAAATAAAGACTCTACAAAAGACAATACAATGGCACCGTAACGTGGAGATGATGTCAAGTCCTCCACGTTGGCGCGGGCGTTTCAACTTGAGAAGCAGCAGCGGGAGCTTCGACGGCAATTCGCTAAGAAAAAAGAATCGTATATCGGCATGCAGAAAACTATTATAGAAGGGTTGAAATCCGGGCCAGTTGGTACATAGTTAAAGGAAAAAACCAGTTACAAAAGACAAAAAGCAAGAAGAGAGGTTCACACCACAACGACTGGACTATCAACTGAGCTTTATTAGAGACGGCCTAGTCCCAGCAAGGCCAGCAGAGTACGCGCAACAACAGCCTCACTAATTACACAGTATGAAAAGACAAGTTATCACATCTATCGTCACCGACCTAAAAAAGCCAATTTTTTTTTTCAAGTAAGCGCACCGAGGTTGTACTAAAGCAGTCGTCAACTAATAAACTGATGCAGTACGCTTCCAGCATTTCTCGCTCATCTTTGCCCTTGCCCCTACCAAGAATCGTTACATTGCTGAGCAAAGGGTAACAGCCACATTCATTGCAATGGCGAGGCATGTTTGCGCCGTTATCGGACCCCAGGGAGGAGTGGTACTCACGCAGGCGGTCATCAATCGTTTTTGCCTAAGCACTTCATGAAACGCTTGAAACTAGTCTAAGCCAGCTCCGCTGTAAAAAAAAATATATTTAGCCACAAGGTATCAGATGCTTGCTCGCATGCCTACACATTGGGATGAGTGCTCGTGCAAGCGGTTCAGATTTATTGGGGCAGTCCGAAAGAGCGATAACGACGCGCATGAACTCCTACTGACCTACTTTACTCGCCGGAATGTTGACGCGTGTACCTCTGACACCTGAGTTTTGATTAGCACAAGCGAATGCGATATGATGGATAACGTGACAAAGTCGAAGCTTGGGCGAGTTGTTGCTTCAATATCGACATGACTTCATAGAAGACTAATACAAAAGAGGACCTGTGCTGTGTCCTTTGTTCTGTATTCGCCTTTCTTGCGCTGTGTGCTCATGGCGATAGTGTTGGATAAGCTTCACTTATTGTATTTGGTGAACGTTCGTCCTCAAATTACACCTGCCTGATAAACTGTCAGAGTGTATATTTTCACGCGATTGTTGGAACAAATATCAATTTAATGTGAGCAGCTGTCCAGCGTCCTTTCTTGTCTCTATCATTTATTATTCTCGTTCACGTCGTCTAAAGAGGGTCCAACTCGCATAACAACCCACACTACTAAGGGAATGCAACGTTGCGTGTGCCGCCTACCTTCACACACGAACTCGTGTTCTAGCACACGCAGTGAAAAGTTTTCTGGCCAAAACAAGCAATGTATGAAGCTGCGCTTAGGCACGTCAATGGAAATGTTCAGTATGCCAGCTCAACTTGTGCCAGCTCCACAACTTGTGCCAATACCATTCCGTGATATCGCAATCAACTTGCGCACTCGTCGTAATGACACTTTCTTTTGTGTTGTCGTTCCTCCATACGTTCCTTCATACGTTCGGGAGCTCCGAAAGGCGAGACCACGCGCAGCGTCTGATCGAATCACAGATTCAAACGCCGAACGAAATGTTTCCATGTTCGCTGAGGACATGGCTCGTCTTTGTCGTCGCGCAGACCCCGATATGCCTGACGCAAAAAAAAGACTCAGCCACCTCATGCACGGCGTAAAGGAGCAGCTGTTTGCCGGTTTTGTGCGAAACCTGCTGACAAGCGTTGATGAACTTATTAAAGAATCAACGGCCATAGAGCGCGCGTTACACCTACGCAGCCGCCAGTATGATCACCTGACCAGCACTGGACCGGCAAGCGCCGCAGCAGTGACGGTCACAGACGAGGGTGCTTTGCGCCGGCTGATACGCGACACTGTTCAGGAAGAAATTAAGAAGCTCACTGCCACGCCAAATGAATGCACAGCTGCATCGGTGGCTGAAGTAGTGCGCCAAGAAATTAAGCAAGCGTTTGCGGCTCCCGAGCTAAATCCCCAGACGTGTCAGCCCAGCTACGCACATGTCGTCCGTCGACCGCCGCCTTCGATGCCGACACCGCAGTATCCCCAGCAGTCAGCACCGGCATTACCTTGGTACCATAGGGAACAACCGACGCGACCACCGCTTCGCACAGCCGACATTGGGCGCACAGCTGACTACAGGTCCTTGTGCTTCCACTGTGGGGAAGCGGGTCACATCTGGCCGTCATTGTCCTTATCGCGTTGAAGGGTACCAAACGTTCCCATCCACTGCTTCTTGTCGTGCTTTTGACGGCATCCGCGCGAATATCGATGCGAATTCGACGAGCTGGTGAGCCGATTCTCCCGGTTACCGGTCGCGCTCCCCTTCTCCGGGACATCGTTTGCCAGTAGCAAGACGCAGTTTGACCTAAGTGGCCCGAGGGCGATCTCCCCAGCCCACGCCGGAAAAACTGAATGCCGCGACCTCAGGGGGAAAGGTTACCGCACGTCGAAGTGCCGAAAATCCCCCATTGCCGTCGACCGAGAAGCCGATAAAACCGGACGATCTGTCGATAGACAAGATTGTTAGCGCCGATGTTACTGTATCAATTGACGGCCACCTGTATCAATTGACGGCCACGACGTGACGGCGCTAGTAGACATTCGCGCAGACTTTTCAATCGTAACTGAAAAACTGGCAGACAGACTTCGCAAAGTGGAAATGGAATGGTCAGGGCCGCACATTAGAGGTGCTGGAGGCCAGCTACTGACACCGACTGGCAAGTGTACAGCAAAGGTTAACATAGGGGATTCGTCATTCGTCGCAAATTTTGTTATTCTCCCCGACTGCTGCAAAAATATAATTTTAGGTATGGACTTCTTACGCGAGTACGGCGCCGTCATCAACATACCAGAAGGTATACTAACCTTTTATAGGAACGAAAGTGCAGAACTAAAACGCAAGGCCTTGCGCATTATAGACGACGTGACCTTACCACCGTTATCTTGCCGTCTTGTTTGCGTCAGGTGCGACACAGAGTACGATGGGGAAGGTATTCCCGAGCAGATAATTACGCTTTTGCTCACTCAAGGTATTACCACGCCCAGAAGTCTCGTCAAAGTAATGCATGGGGAAACAGAATTACTGGTGACAAGCTTCGGCAAGCAACGACGACACATTGCAAAAGGCGCAGCAGTTGCTTACCTCGACGAGCTTGCGGAATTCAGCGAATGCTCTGCATTACAACAAGGAGAGCAAGACGCTTCGGGACCGTTACCTGTTCCTGACGTGGGCGCGAGCTTATCACCAACGGAAAGGCAGCGCCTTGTGGACCTGCTTCACCAGTTTCGTGATTGCTTTTCGTCGACATCCAGAGTTGGTCAGACGCCACTGACGAAGCACCAGATTATCACGGAGGAGACAGCGAGACCAATCCGACAAAACCCGTACCCTGTAGAACGAAAAGAACGCGAAGCGATCCGAGAGCAAGTGAAGAAAATGCTCGACGACGACGTTATCCATCCGTCAAAAGCATGTGGGCATCGCCGGTAGTGATGGTCAAAAAGAAAGACGGCAGTCTACGTTTTTGTGTCGACTACCGTAAGCTGAACTGGGTGACAAAGGAGGACGTATACCCATTACCGCATATCGAAGATTCTCTCGACAGGCTGAGGCATGCCCGATACTTCTCGTCAATGGACCTCAAAAGTGGCTATTGGAAAATCGAAGTTGACGAGAGAGACAGAGAAAAGACTGCTTTCGTAACGCCTGATGGGCTTTACGAATTCAAGGTGCTGCCTTTCGATTTATGCTCAGCTCCAGCTACTTTTCAGCGACTCATGAATATGGTTCTGTCACGCCTGAAGTGGCAGACCTGTCTAGTATACCTCGACGACGTCATAGTTTTTTCGGAAACGTTCGAGGAACACCTGACACGGCTGCTGGCGGTTCTACAAACGATCCCGTCCGCCGGCTTAACACTGAAAGCAGAAAGGTGTCACTTTGGTTTCGAGGAACTCCAATTCTTAGTTGTGAGTCATCAAGGCGTCCGCGATGACTCCGACAAGATCACGACCGTCGCAAAGTTTCCTACGCCAACGGATAAGAAGGCAGTGAGGCGTTTTCTAGGTATCTGCTCGTATTACCGAAGATTTATAGCCAATTTTTCACATATAGCTTCACCGTTAACGCGCCTTACAAGAGAAGACGTTGCCTTCGTATGGGGCGAAGAAGAACAAGCAGCTTTCAATCATCTCCGACAGCGCCAGCAAACACCTCCTGTACTGGCTCACTTTGAAGAGGACGCTCCTACCATGATTCATACTGACGCTACCAACGTAGGCCTAGACGCTGTGCTAATGCAGTGACAAGACTCAGCAGAGAGAGTCATTGCATACGTAAGAAGGACGCTCTCACGTGCAGAATCTAATTACTCAGCCACAGAAAAGGAATGCCTTGCAGTGGTATGGGCAGTTATGAAGTTTCGCCCGTATCTCTATGGCCGTTCCTTCAGTGTCGTCAGCGATCATCACTCACTTTGCTGGCTGACGAACTTGAAGGATCCATCCGGTCGACTAGCGTGTTGGAGCCTAAGGTTTCAAGAATTCGATATGACTGTGGTGTACAAGTCCGGACGAAAGCACTCCGACGGCGACTGCCTTGCCTGAAGATGACAGAAGGTGACGAAGACATGGCTTTTATAAGTGCTCTACACAAGGCCACGATTGCTCGTCAGCAGCGGGAAGACAGCGAACTGATTCCGCTTATTGAATTTCAGAAGGCCGGAGTACAAGCGCGCCCAAAACATTTGCGTGGGGCTTGCCATCCTTCTTATTTCGTAATGATGTTCTTTACAAAAAGAACTTCTCCGCAAGCGGAAGCAGCCGCCTACTTGTCGTCCCAACGTGCCTCCGTCATGAGGTCTTGCAAGTCTGCCACGATGAACCGACATCTGGCCACCTCGGCTACACGCGAACATTGGCCCGAGTCAAAGAGAAATATTACTGGCCAAGGCTTGCCACCTTTGTGAAACGTTACGTGCGCACGTGCCTCGATTGTCAGCGACGCAAACCATCACATATGAAACCAGCTGGGCTACTACAACCAGTCCAAGTGCCCATGACCCCATTTGCCCAAATCGGGATGGACCTTCTCGGACCATTCCCGACTTCCAATACTGGCAATAAGTGGATAATAGTGGCCACCGATTACCTGACACGATATGCAGAAATCAAGGCCCTTCCTAGTGGCGCCGCAGTCGAAGCAGCGCGATCCTTTATTGAAAACGTGGTTCTGAGGCACGGTGCATCAGCGGTGATAAAACGGAACGAGGGAATGCCTCTACGGCTACAGTTCTAAATACAGTGCTTAGCCTCAGCGGCAGGGCTCACCGAAAGACCACAGCCTATCACCCACAAACGAACGTCCTAACAGAACGCTTGAACAAGACTATCGCCGACATGCTTAGTATGTACGTAGACGTGGAACACAAAAATTGGGATGACATTCTACCGTACATCATATTCGCTTACAACACTGCTCAACAGGAAACAACGCGAAAGACACCATTTAGCCTTGTTCATGGCCGTGAAGTGACGATGATGCTCGATGCGATGTTGCCACATGACTGCGGTGATATAGGCACGGACGCTGAAGCTTTCGCTCAACGTGCTGAAGAAGCGAGACAACTCGCCCGCGTCACAATCGCCCGACAACAGGACTACGACGCTCTACGCTACAATCTACGGCGCCGCTACATCACATATCAGCCAGGCGAAAAAGTGTGGGTTTGGAGCCCCATCCGTCGGCGAGGGCTTTCAGAAAAGCTACTCAGGCGGTACTTTGGTCCGTACAAGGCTTTACGGCACCTCAGCGACCTGAACTATGAGACTATCCCTGACAGTCCTGCTTCCTCCAGGGCAAGGCCGCGTCCAACAGAAGTTGTGCACATTGTGCGCATGAAGCCCTATTGTTTGGAATTAAGTGCCCATACCTCGTCTGACACATCTTGCTGCAGCTAGGTGAGCATCGGGACGATGCTCTCTCTGGAGGGAGACAAATGCCACATCCAGTAAGCGGCACGTAGAGGAACACGAAGATCTCGCGCATTGCAGAAGAGAAGAAGAGGTCCCTGCGCGATCGTTTTTCAGTTGGCCTGCAATTTAAGTGTCCTGCTTTTTTTTGTCAGCTCCTGCTGCTTGTGAATCGTGGCAATATTAAGCGTAAAGTCAAAATACAGGAAAATATCCGTGTGGATCTGAGATCAAACAGGTGTAGCCGATGTTCTGGTTGGCATTAAGAGGAAAAATGGAGTTGGGCAGGCCATGTAATGCGCAGGGCAAATTACTGGTGAATGAAAAGAGTTACAGAATGGGTGCCAAGGGAAGAGAAGCGCAGTCGAGAAAGGCAGAAAATTAGGTGGGGCGAAAAAATTATGAAATTTTTACGCACAACTTGGAATCGGTTAGCGCAAGACAGGGGTAATTGTATATCGCAGGAAGAGGTATTCGTCCGGCTGTGGACAACAAAATAGGCTGATGGTGATCTGAAGAGAAGGAGGCAACTTAAAATCGCGTGGAAAGTTGCCCAGAGGAGGCCACAGTCTTCTTTTTTTCTGTACATGACTAACCAACTATTTTATTCGTAAGGCGCTTGTTTATTGATCTACTGGCAAAATTGTTCACTCGGATTCTTTGACTGTTCTCTCAGCTCAATAACCACCAAGCGGGTCAATTGATTGATTTCCCTGACGCTGCACTGAACATTCTTCTCTGTTCTTTTTTAGTTCGCTCTTCCATGGTTTATGGCATACGAAGATATCCGTAGTTCTTTCTGAAATTATGAAACTCGCGTCCAGTCTCGGGTAGCTCACCACACACGTCACACACAAAGATAGCATCGAAGGCTCCAAGACAGCTCTGAGTACACTTACGGTTGTAATCCTGAAAGAAATGCGAAGAGAAAATAAGCCCCAGTACCAACAAATAGCCTCGCAAAAGCATTGCAATCCAGGCTATATTTACAATGTAGCCATCGGTTTCAGACTGTTGAGCTGCGTGTGTCTCTTGCTCCTCCATATAGAACTTTAGTAAAGAAGCAAAGGGACTTTTCAGATGCGCAGCACCTACTTAAACGCCGTAAACTGATGCACTGCCTCAAACCACTCTTGGACCCAAGGTCGCGAGTAGGAAATTTATTTCCATAGATATAGAAAGATTATCGAGAACATTTGGCAGCTATTGTTGAACTATCCAACAGTAACAGTATGAAATGGCTAAAACTAATCACAGTTTTAATCAGTACGAGGCCGTAACTTGGAGGACAATAGACAAGCATCAAAATCTGCGTCCAACACAGGAACTCTGCACAAAAATATGTTTTCTACATAAGGAAACTAAGTGGGCGAGCGAATGACTGGGTAGGTAGATAGTAGGTACGTCTGTCGGTCGGTAGTGGATAGCGGCCGTCTGCGACCGCATTATTTGCATGCGGTTGAGCGCATCACTACCAAAATAAATAAATAAATAAATATTGTAACGGACACTGCGGCACAACATGGGCACTTCGCAAACCTGTATGGCCTATGGCGCACATACATCAACCCCTCCACAAGGCGCAGCTGATTCAACTTTTACGATGTTCTCTCATTATGAGCCAAGTCTGACTTTATACTTTAAACTCTTCTGGGTGCCAAGACCGTATTGAACATTTTCAATGACACCATAAAGAGCACGCAGTCAGCAGCGTTTACGAAAACGGGCGTCCATGTCGCCTAGAATGTACACATATCTGGCTTCTTTTGGACACTACCATGCACCATGCATCGTTATCTCGGCCTCAACATCGACTGCCGGCTCAACTTCGACGCCGCTGTCTCCCAGCTATGCAAGGACTCGAAGAAGGTAGCCGGCGCCGCACGCTCCCTGCTCGCCCGTGGTCGTGCATGCACACCGCACCTTGCGCTCCGAGTCTACAACTCGGTAGCAACGTCGCGTGCGCTCTATGCACTGCCCATTACCAACGTCAGAGCCGCCAACTGGAGGGCGATCGATATGGAGCACCGCACCGTAATCCGCCAGCTTTACGGGCTTCCTCGCAACTCGCAAGTGGGAGCAACTCTCGCCGAAGCGGGAGACTGGCCGCCCTCACTTCGCGCACGGAAGCAAGCGATGAACCACATCGAGCGCCTTCAACGTTCGCCACAGGGACAACGCCTCGTGTGTCGCCTCCATACCCTCGAAGGCTCGGGCATGGGCCAACGTGCCACCGAATTCAGCGCACTCGTCGCGTCGACGCCGCAACTTCTACCCCTGCCGGTCTCGCCGCACGCCTCCGCGCTACTCGATGTCAACACCACGGTGCCGGGCGTCCAGTGCAAGCGTCGAACAGCTGTTTGTGCTATGCAGCAGGAAACGGCCGCACTTCTGCACGAGCGCTTGGAGGGCCGGCTGTTTGTTTACACCGATGGCTCAGTGGCGAGTGATGGTTCCGGTGCTGCAGCGTGCACGGCGCCGGATATTTGTGCTACACGGCAGTGCCGCCTTCGTGTTGTGTCGTCGTCGACGGTGGCCGAGCTTGCGGCGATCGAACTAGCAGCTGATCTCCCGCTTCAACAGTGCAGTGTTGTTTCTGCCGCGATCCTTTCGGACTCGCGCGCGGCACTGTGTATGCTGGCGAAGGATTACCTGGGACCTCCGTTGGTGAAGCGCGTCGGCTCAAAGCTCCGCCATCTCGTCAGCCAGGGCTGCGATTTGGCGTTGCAATGGATTCCGGCGCACATTGGCCTGCAAGGGAACGAAGCCGCCGACGCCTGCGCATCGGCTGCTACAAGACGGCTGCCAGAACGCACAGGCTGCAGGGAATTTGCCGCCCCGCGTGCAGCAACTGCGGCGATTTGGAGACGCTCGACCACTTGCTACTACACTGCCCTGCCTTCGGTGTGCAGCGCACGGACTTGTGTACAGTCTATCGACGACTGGGACTGACTTACGATACGGCGACCGCGCTGCTATTCCCTGCAGCTCACTCGTCAATCGTGAAGCACGCTCTTTCGGCACTGCTGGACTATTGCAATGCGACGCACTTGAGAGCGCGGCTCTGAGCCCCGCACTCGCATTTTCATCGTTTTTTTTTTTTTGCCCTTGCCACGTTCCTCCTGTCTTTCTCTCTTTCACCTTTTTCTCCCCATTTCCCCTCCCCTGTGCAGTGCTGTTGAGGTGCCCTCCTGTGAGAGGCAGTTACGGCGCTGCACTCATCTCTTCCGTCTACTTTTCAAAATCACTTCACACACACACACATGCACCAATACCACCAATTCCCACTTTTCTTTCTTTCTTTTTTTGTGCCTTTAGTACTCTAACAAAATTTGTCAATAGCTAATGAGCGGCGGGTCCCGTGCGTGTTTTTTCCTTTTTCGGTCATCGCGACAGGCGTAAATTATCCTACTGAAATACTCGTATTATGTTTCATAGCTGAGCATGACATCATTCTAGTTATGTACAGTGCAAGATGAAAGTCCCTTCCCGGCGATCTCCAAATGCTCCATTCTTGCGCCCGCTCACATCATATTTGACGTATAAGCAGGCCACTCCGTAAGGTAGGGGAACAGTCAACAACGTATCCGTAATATAAGCACATAGGAAGCAAAGCACAAAAAGAAAACCACGGGACAAGCGCTACCTCACAAATGAAAGTTTATCGGGAAATTCGTTTCATTCATCTGTGCTATTTGTAAAATATATGTGCGCAACGTTACTTTTCAAGGAACCTTCCAGCGTGACGTCTTTTGGCCTAGTTTGCATTTCTTAAATGACACGATTACCGCTAAAGAGGACTACAAAAAAGAACTACCACCCATGATCTCACTGTTGTTCCCCTCTTTGGTTAACCTCTTGGCGTAAGCATATTCTTTCACTGTGAGACGGCATTTATCCTCGCTTTTAAAGCGAACATCTTTCCTTGGCTCTTTCTGCCGTTTCCGTGGTTGGCAGGAAGTCTGTGTTCGTCGATGGTCACTGGTCGGACACGGCAACGACAGCTTTCGTTCGTTCGTTCGCTCGTCTGTCCGTCAGTTTGTTCGTTCGGCCGCTCTCTCTCTCTCTCTATTTCTCGTTCTTTACTTCGCTCGCGCGTTCTTTCGTTCGCTGCTAGCCCGCTCTTTCGTTCGTTCGTTCGACCGCTTCTCCCTCGTTCATTAGTTCACACGCTCGTTCGTTCGTTCATTCGGTCGCTCTCTCTCGTTATTTAGTTCGCTTGCTCTTTCTTTCATTCGTTTGTTCTCTCTCGTTCTTTAGGTCGCTCGCTCGCTCGTTTTTTTTTTTTTTCGTTCGCTTGCTAGCTCGTTTTTTCCTTCATTCGTTCATTCGGCTACTCTCGCTTCTTTCGTTCGTTCGTTCCTGTCTCTCGCTCGCGTTCTTTAGTTCGCTCGCTCGTTCGTTTGACCACTGGCTAGCTCGTTCTTTCGGTTGTTCTTATAGGACCGCTCTCTGTCCGTTCTCTCACGTTCTTTAGCTCGCTCGTTCGTTCGTTCGTTCGTTCGTTCGTTCGTTCGTTCGTTCGTCCGTCCGTCCGTCCGTCCGTCCGTCCGTCCGTCCGTCCGTCCGTCCGTCCGTCCGTCCGTCCTACTCGCCTACTCGGTAATGGTTGCTTCCATTGGCAACCATTATCGACTGGTAACTGCCCACAATGTTTTCTATTTTCTGCGGATGTTCTGTTCCGTGCTGTGCTAAGTCTGTACTGTTGTGAAATGGCCAGAAAGCGGTGCTACCTTCTTCACTCCTTCACGCGGCTAGATTTGTAAACCGAAACTACCATTGCAGAGAACAGACGTTCGGATGAAACAGCGCCGCGCCGTCTCATTGTCCTTACAGTGGGCTTCGGCATCTTTCTGTCTGCGATGAATGTCCTAACAGCGACAACGAATACACGCGAAAGAGCCAAAGAAAGCTATTCGCGTTTAGGATATTTTCGTCTTGAAAAGAACGACGTCAAGTACGTGTCGTTTCTTCGAAGCTCCTTTCATGAGCCGCCACGCGACCCCAGATTCTCCAGCTTCAATGGGCGCTACGATCGCTTACTGCATTTGCGAGAAATTTTTGAAAGTTTGCGCTAGCTCCTCCAGACGCTATTTTGAACCTTGTATATTGCGCAAAGCCAACGCAAAAATTATTATCTGTACAGGCCCTAATTTCCTTAATATTGTAGCGCCAAAGAAAGAAATGGGTACAGTAAATTATGGGGTTTTACGTACCAAAACTACGATTTGATAATGAGGCACGCCGTAGCGGGGGACTCCGGAAATTTCGACCACCTGGGGTTCTTTAGCGTGCACCTAAATCCAAGTAGACGGGTGTTTTCGCACTTCGTCCCCATCGAAATGCGGAATGTTAAGTCTAAGCACAACAAAGGTGTTAATTGGACGTTTGCCACAACACAAACACCCGCCCATCCATCAGCGCCTATCCGGACGTCAACGCAGCGTGGAAACTGACTCAGGATACGCCCCCCCCCCCCAAAAGAAAGGCCCTCCCCCCACCATCACCTGGCAGTCTGAGCTAAAGATGAAAAGAGGGGACACAACGACGGTGACCTGGGAGTCGCAGTTAATTAGAAGTTTGCCACGAGACAAACCACCAACAATCCGTCAGCGCCGATCCAAAGGTCAATGCAGCGTGGACACCAACTCTTGACGGGTCCCCCAAAAAAGTCCAGCACCCTATCATTACCTGGTAGCCTGAGTTAATGATGAAAAGGGGGCCCCCTCCAAGGTTACTAAACCACGACGACAACCTTGCATTCGCGGGTTGCTTTCTTGCCACAGATTGCCACAGATTCCAAACCATCGGGCTTCGGAGGTGGAGTTACTGCGAAGTGTTGATAGTAGGAGGGTGCTATCGCAAGGGGGTCAACAATTGTGATTTGCCGCTGGACAGTCTTGAGATTTCCTAGTCGACTGGCCTAGGGAAGACGACGTTATTAAAAGCGGAGACTTTTCGAGAGTGAACAGAGGGTCCTGATGTGAACTCCGACGTCTAACTTACTCCTGCATGGAGTGGGCTTCCATACAGCTAGGAGCCGTGTAACTAAGCCAATGAACCCTTTTTTCTTCATTTTCTACAACCTGACGTACCAGTCGATAAGCTTGGTGGATTCCTTGCCCGAACCCCCCCCCCCCCCCCTTATCCGCAACAAACTGGTTGGCAGCGGTGATATCAAGAAGGTAGTCCTCACGATCTGGGATACGCGGACCTGTATATACGTGGCTCCGGGAGGTATGAACTTCGCAAGATCGAGAGAAACTGCGGTCGGAAGAGCGAAGTCTGCAAATCCGGGATCAGCAGACCTCCTCTTCGTGGCTCAGCTAGGGAGGCACAACCGTCGCAGTAACCGCGTGGAGCCTTGGACGACTCGAGGAATCTGGAAGAAAGAGCAGCAGAAGGCCGTACCACCATCTGGCATTGGTGGACCTGGGAACGTGGCTCCGGGACATATGACCTTCGCAAGCGCAAGCTCAAGTTTGGGTGAGTGCTTGAGTGACTACTTTTGCGGACGATAAGGACTGGATTCTATCGGGCAATGAGCTGTAATTGATCGCCACCGGGTGTGCGGGCAATTGTCCTGACTGAGAGCTGACTGCAGGAGAAGCTGCAGTCAGCTCTCGAAAAGCATGGATATTAGTCTTAAAGAAAGAGGAGCTGTCGCTCTTAGCAGCAGAGCTCGGTATGGAGATTAACCATAAATTGAGAAAGCCCGTAATTTCTACGGCAATTGACGAAGTGGGTTTCGATGAGGACGAGCTCACAGATGCCTGGGAAAATACATGTCGCATAAAGGAAGAGGAGGAACGCGAGAAAGAAGCAAGAGCGCAAGAGAAAGAGCGCGAGAGGACAGAAAGAGCGGAAAAGAAGGAGCGCGTTAGGAAAGAGAGGCATAAAGAGAAGGAACGCGAGAGTAAGGAGAAGGAGTGGCAGGAAAATAAGTGGAAGCATGAAATTGTGCTCGCGAAAATATGACTAGAGCGAGCGAGATTAATGCGATGGGCGGGTACGGCCAGTGGCGTAGCTAGGTCGTCTGGCACCCGGGGCCCATAGGCCTTCTGTCACCCCACTCGCCGGGTGTAGCCGGCGGAAAGAGAGGTGTCTTCAGATGTATGACACCCCCCCCCCCCTCACTGGCCCCTTGCACCCGGGGCCCACGGCCCCCCGGCCCCCCCTGTTGCTACGCCACTGGGTACGGCGCCTCGATAGACGCAGAGCGTAGAAATGGCGAGGTTGCTTCAGCCATACGAAGCAGGCGATGACACCGGTCTTTACCCGATTAATTTTGAAGGCATTTGTAAGAAGCGATCACTTCCCCAGGACTCGTGACCCGAGCGGTTGTTTGCGCTGATGCCGGGAGAAGTCGCGCAGGTCGTAGTCCGACTGTGCGCAGCCGAGGCAAGCAGGTACAGTTTAGCGAAGGGGGGTTCGCTCGCTAAATACAAGCTGTCCGCAGAGGAATGTCGGGAGGAACCAATTTTTTCGACCGAAATTCAGGAAGAAAGTCTGGCGCTGTGCTACGAAGAGGAACACAGTGCAGAGAAAGAGGGTGAACTAGCTAGCTCGGGGGGCGTATTAGGCCGGAGGAGGAAATGCTTCCAAATTCGTCGACAGAAATTCAGAAAGAGGATCAGGCGCTTTGTTGCGACGCGGAACACCGTACAGAGAAGGAGGATGAAGTAGCTTGCTCGGGAGACGTAGCTGAGCCGAAGGAGGAAATCTTTGCGATTTACCCTTCCGAAATTCAGGAAAAGAGTCAGCCGTTGAATTACCATAAAGAACGCAGTGCGAAGAAAG
Source organism: Dermacentor variabilis (assembly GCF_050947875.1). NCBI lineage: Eukaryota > Metazoa > Arthropoda > Arachnida > Ixodida > Ixodidae > Dermacentor > Dermacentor variabilis. The sequence continues at coordinate 50,654,632 of NC_134576.1, read as the reverse complement.
AGGATGAAACAGCTAGCTTAGGCGCAGTTAAGCCGAAGGAAGAAAACTTTATGATTTCCCCGACTGAAGCTCAGGAAGCTGGTCATGCCGAGTAACCACCAACTGGAAGAAATAAAAGGCACTCGGAAATGAGGACCAACAGTGCTAAGAGAAAGAGGCTTCGCAAATGCAGAAAGGCGGCAGAGAAGGCAACGCGTACGAATCGAAAGCCAGCAATAACCTGTGGGAAGCACAACGAAAGATTTCTCGAGTCGCGTTTGTCGGTTAAAATGGTTCGAGTCAGAGCCCGTCCGAGTTGGCAGAGGAGGTTGAAAAGAAAGCGACGTTCGTCGCGGAGGAATACAAAAGCCAGGGAGCGATTATGTTCGCCATCGTTTAGTTCTTTTCCAGGTGTATAGCCCGTGTGACACGAGAAAACGCGGCGGTCAGACGACGCGACGTGGTCATACGAAAGGTATCGGGGCTCTGCAGCGAGGGGAATGACACACGTGCCTTTTGTATACCCGGGTTGACAAGTTTGACAGGAGCTTTCAGACAGCGCCCGCCTCGAGTACCGCTTAAGGAGACGGTTTTCGAGCACATAAACTTTGGGAAGCAGTTTTTTCTATATGACGTTTTCTTTTTAGGAGATAGTCTTCGTTCCTTTTTTAGATGCACTTGCACCGCCAAGTCTGGGTTATTTCCTAGAAACCTGTAGGTTGGCACTTGATTAGCAGTTGACTTGTCATAAGCGGTCGCGAGATTTTTTTGTTTGGAGCAAAGACGCGTCGTTTAGCGGAGCCGTTGTTAACCGCACGATTTAGAAAGTGTTAGTACTGTCCCTTTGAGGCGTGTCGTGCTCCAAAAGGAGCAACGCGTTGGGGCGTGTCTCGCATGTGTGTTAATCAGACAGCAGCGTTTTAGTATCGTTTAGAGCGTGCATGGTAGAAATAAGAATTTAGTTCAGATATTCGTGCACTTTCAAGTGCGCCATTTACGCAACATTTTTTTTGTTTCATCAGTGCGGGTCCTTTGAGGACAAGAGAAAGAAAAGGCTAGTGCGTAAGCCGCCCAAAAGCTGAAGGTTAGCTGAGCTTATGGGGAAAATGCGGATTGCTCGAGAAGGAAGCTTTGTCTTCACGGCCTGTACTTGTCTCGCCAGACTTCTGCAGAGAATGCATTCTCTGGTGTGACGCCAGAAACCGTGGCGAAGGTGTCGTCTTTGCCCAAATTAACGAAGGCGGTGAAGCGCATCCTGTACTGTGCCTCAGCCGAAAACTATAGCGCCGCGAGAAGAGGCTTTTAGCACCTCGGAGAAAGAGTCTTTTTGCATGGTATGGGCAACTCAGAAGCTAGGATGCGTTATTCAAGGCGCTAAATTCACGGTCGAGAGCTATCATGGCCCTCCTGCATGGCTGAAGCAAATGTAAAGAAACCGGAGACGGATGAGATGGTCGCATTTAGCCGAAATTAGAATGCAGACGGGATGGGCCGGGAGCACGAGTTCGGAGTTTCTTTCTTTTTTTTAAGAACATGTTTTGTAAGTACAGCTAGTGATGTTATTGAGTCAGGTAACCTATTTCTGTCTTGTCGAGAGCTGGTGCACGACTAGAATGAAAACAGACAGATAGAGGGGTGAAACATGGTAAAGCGATACGGGGATCATAGCGACCGATAGGCGTGTCGCTCGGGCACGCCGACGAGTGTGTATTGTTACGTTTCGCCTACGACGCGCGGTATAGCCGGCGCGGATGCAACGGACGCCGGGGCTTCGTTCAAAGCGGCGGACATTTTGGCCCGTTCAGCGCTGCCGCAACGCCTCCCCGCCAAGCGCGTCCAGGCATGTTTCAATGCCACGTGTCTTTGTGTGTGCGTGTGTGTGTGTCTGCATGTTGGTGCCCACGCTTGTCAAAGCGCGGCAGCCGGGGAGAGGAGCTCCGCAACTGTGAAGCGAGGAGGTCTGATCGGCGCCGGCCCGACGGATGCGTCACCTTCTAGTCTCAACGTGCCCGAGCGGCGCCGTCACGTGCGCCCCATCCAGAGCCGTTCCTTCTTGCCCTGAACTCCGAGAGTATAAGAGCAGCTGCCCCCGGACGCCAAGAGAGAGGCTTCGAATTCTTCCGTCGAGTAACGTGCTCTCCCGTCTCTCCACTTCGGTCGACCTGACCGGCCGCTCTTTTGCGATGCTAGAATAAACAAGTTGTTCTTTAGCAGTCGACTCATGCTTTGCCAGTACCTTCGGATGCTTCCAGCTGTGCCCCAGGCCGCCAGGCCAACGCTACCCTTGGGGCTTGCAACCCGATTGCAACAGTATGTACGCGTGTGCCTGTGTATCACCAGTGAGGTGGACGGCCGTGTGACATTAGCCATCACAACTAGAACGATCCCCGAGACAGCGACTGAACATCTGGCGTCTGGTCACCCTCAGGTCGAATCTCTCGGCGGCGGAGGTGTTTGTTACGTCTGAACAACACAAAGGCGTTCATTGGACGTTTGCCACAAGGCAAACACCCGCCCATCCATCAGCGCCTATCCAGAGGTCAACGCACCGTGGACACCGACTCTTGACGGGTTCCAAAGAAGGCCATCACCCCACCATTACCTGGTAGCCTGAGTTAATGATAAAAAGGGGGCCCCCTCCAGGGCTAGCAAACCACGACGACAACCTTGCCTTCGCGGGGTGCTTTCTTGCCACAGATTCCAAACCATTGGGCTTCGGAGGCGGAGTTACAGCGGAGTGTTGCGAGTACGAGGGTGCTATCACAAAGGAGTCGACGATTGTGATTTCCTGCTGGACAGTCTTGAGATTCCCTAGTCGACTCGCCTAGGGAAGACGATGGTATTAAAAGCGGAGACTTCTAGAGAGTGGACAGAGGGTCCTGATGTGAACTAGGACGTCTAACTTGCTCCTCCATAGAGTGGGCCTCCGTACTGGAGCCATGTAATTAAGCTAATAAACCCTTTTCTTTTCATTTTCTACCACCTGACGTAGCAGTCGATCGGCTTGCCCGAACGCCACAGTAAGCCGCAACAAAAAGATAATACTTTTTGTTCGTGGTATTTCAGGTTTCTGCCTTTTTCCACCCGCGTAATCATGCTAGCGCGTAATCATACTTGCGGCACTTCTAACAATTGCAGCCCAATTTTCCGTGAAGTTATTTTTTCCGACCGTTGCAATGAGGCTTTCTGTTACCTGAAATTAAAGCATATATTTTAAAAGCTGCATATTATTGGACTGTTCGAAACCTTGCCCGCGAATAATGCTTTCGAGAACTTTCTTACGAAAATCTTTACAAAGACTGTATATCATCCACACGGATTTGACATCGTATACATATTTTCTATGTTGCTAAATTCATATGCCTCAAATTTCATCTTGCTGATATATAGCTGCCCTGCAGATACGCTGCCCGTCACACTGGCCCATTGTAGACACCCATAGCTCATGTCAAGTCATGTTTGATACGAGTCATTTTTGTAGCGCGAATATTCAAAATATATTGCAAAGCAAACGATTGCACATAGCACATAGGTACCGACAACATTTAAATATCATTCCGTATATTCTTCAGAAAAATCGGGTGCCTATTTAGAAAAATTTGATGTAAAATTTACCGTGTCTAAAGGGCTGCGTTTGCAGGCACCTTAACTAGATGTCGCCACCGTAGTGAGGGTGGTTCGGGATCGCGTTGATTGCGCGCGTCGTCTGAATCGCATCTCGTCATCTAGATACCGCGTAGCCTAGAGGTTACCTAACAGACCGCATCATCATCATCATCATCATCATCAGCCTGGTTACGCCCACTGCAGGGCAAAGGCCTCTCCCATATTTCTCCAACAGCCCCGGTCATGTACTAATTGTGGCCATGCCGTCCCTGCAAACTTCTTTAATCTCATCCGCCCACCTAACTTTCTGCCGCCCCCTGCTGCGCTTCCCGTCCCTTGGAATCCAGTCCGTAACCCTTAATGACCATCGGTTATCTTCCCTCCTCATTACATGTCCTGCCCATGCCCATTTCTTTTTCTTGATTTCAACTAAGATGTCATTAACTCGCGTTTGTTCCCTCACCCAATCTGCTCTTTTCTTATCCCTTAACGTTACACCTATCATTCTTCTTTCCATAGCTCGTTGCGTCGTCCTCAATTTGAGTAGAACCCTTTTCGTAAGCCTCCATGTTTCTGCCCCGTAGGTGAGTACTGGTAAGACACAGCTATTATACACTTTTCTCTTGAGGGATAATGGCAACCTGCTGTTCATGATCTGAGAATGCCTGGCAAACGCAGCCCAGCCCATTCTTATTCTTCTGATTATTTCCGTCTCATGATCCGGATCCGCAGTCACTACCTGCCCTACAGACCGCAGACCGCAGCTACATGCTAAATGCGAAAACACCCCAGTACTTAGATGTAGGTAGGTGCACGCGCATTATAGAGCCCCAAGTGGTAGAAATTTCCGGAGTCACTCACTACGGCGTGCCTCATAGTCAGATCGTGTTTTATGGCATATAAAACCTCATAATTCTTTTTATTTATTTCCGGACATTGGGAAATCTTGTCCCCGATCAGTAATATATGCTTGTAAAGTTCCGGGATGCCTGTAGAAGCAGTTTTCTAGAAAGGCTGTCTGTAACCTTCATACTTCGAACCTTGAGTTCAAATCACACAAATCTTGGGCCCCATTCTCTGCAAATATCGAATTGCTATTTGGTTTTTCGAAGCTGCAAAAGAACTTTGCAACTCTTTCATTAGAACGTTTCCGAACCCGCAGAAAACTACGGTGCATCAATTTTTATTGAGTCGTAATTGACCGACACTTTCAAATAGTCCTTGCAAATCGCCCCTATAGCATGCCTCGCATACCCTCCAAATATAAACTTCTTGAATGATTAGCTGTTTCAAGACACCGCGAAAATTGCCAAATAACGTGACCGTGCGCATCTCGTGGCACTAACAGCCGGGCTGTAAAACGCACAGCAGACGTTTGTGAGCTCGCAAAACCATAGACCAATTTCCAGAGAAGCTGGGTCTTTCAAGCAGTGGCATTGGAAATTTCTAATGACTTTGCTTAAATGAAACACCGTAAAACCTTGCCGTCACATGACTCATGACACTTCCAGCAGAATTCCACTCGTTATGACGTTTTGTTTTCCCAGGACTTAGGAAAAACAATGTGTATTTACTTGTCACGTCTTAAGGCACGAACCTAAATGAATGAGGCAAGGACCGCAAATGTCGTTGGTTCGCCTCTTAACACGTTAATAAGCTGTAATAACACTTAATAAGCTATTCCTAAACTACATAGGTGGCAAAGTGTGGCTGTTTCTTTTGACTGCAGTTTTTTTACGCGCAACAACACACATCATAGTCTTCTGTAATGCGCCTAATAGTTTCTTGAAAAACTGTGCATTTTGCGCGTACGTATTCTTGAGTATTTATAGCTCGGTTGATGCAGTGCATGTTGTTGGTTGACTGCATTTCATCTCATCATGTTGTTGCACGTGCGTATTATATTTCTGTCTTGTTCCCGGGTATCTTTCTAGTTCAATCTATTTGTATCTTTGCGTGCACATGCGCGTGCGTGCTGCATTTATATATATGTTTATTAGTGTTCCTTTCCCCACTGCAGCAGTGTGCTTTGTTAGATAGCGACACAGTGGCGCCAACAACACCTCTAATAGCACTCACACGCTAACCGACGGCGCCACTGAGCGACTATATTTGAGAGTGTATACATTCTTTTTTGGAATAAACAGCGCCAAGCCCATCCTTGCCGCTGTTCAAGCCAAACGCTGCTTTCTTCCTCGGACTACTACAGTGAACTGCATGCATTGTACTCCGGAGCAGTCATCCTTTGTCAAGCCATTTGTGGCTTTTCCTCTATGTCTACACGACATTTTAGTGCCGATATATATGATAGAGTTACTAATATATCTTAATTTTTAGCAGTGCAAAAGTTGGTACGTCCTTGTAATACAGGTGCAGCGGCATACTGCTCAGTGGGAAGACGGTCGCTGTGGGTCTGTGTGTAGGCCCCACGAGCTAAGAGAGAGAAAAGGCTGCAGGCTTGTTTCACTTAAACGACGTAGGCGTAGAATACAGTGTCGCGCTTATAACTGCTCTCGTGATAGAACGCGCTTCACGAATATGTTCAAATAAATAAGCGAAAACGTTCGCAAACTCACCCGTTACTTCTGACACAGACGAATATTCACTACCTGAAAAAGACCAGAAAAGTGGGAAAATAAAGGCACATTAGATCAAGGTGAGCAAGTATTTCTGTTCCACCTTTTTGCCCCTGCATATTCTGATGCCTTCTTTTTCTTGTTTATGCTCTATTCTTATCAAAAATAAAACCAAACTGTGCATCCTTACAAGAGCCGTAAGATTGGTATTTAGAACATATGGGATAATTGGACATCATACGATAATAATTCAGTGTATAACTAACAGCTAGCTGCACTTTTAAGGATCGGTATTTGCATTCATTAGAGGGTGAAAAAACGCATCTCGGGAAGACTTGCAGCATTCGCTTGTTTCCACACCGTATTGCGTAGTCCACCCCGTTACGTGACGAGCTTCGGCACTGTATGTGAACATCAGTGATAGCGAGAATTGCCATGGGAGCTCCCAGAGCTACTATGAAACCTGAAAAAAAAAAGCTTTCCTGAGACGTACTCAGCCGAAGAAAACTATCAGCTCATTTCGTGATCATTGTAGGACGAAATTCTATACATTGCCAAAGTTTTTTGCAGCAAGAAGTCACGAGGCCCCTAGGTCAGCGCAACCGGTTGGCATAGGAGCAAGCAATGGGTTCAAGGCGTGGCCTATACGACATTGCACCGTGGTCGATCCCGGCCATGGCGGCCCGTATTCCTATGCCGGCGGAATACAAAAAAGGCTCGTGTACCGTGCACTGGGTGCACGTTACACAACCCCAAGGGGTCGAAATTGATCCGCAGCCCCGGCCTACGGCGTGCTTCGTAATCTGACTGTGGTTTCAGCACGTAAAACCTCAGAGTTAGAAGAAAAAAATAGTGCCAAGAACAGAAGATGGATACACTGTGAGTGAATGAGAAATAGTTTCATGGAAGCTGAATATTCAAACCCTGCTTTTTTTTTAAACACGCTCACTTCATGCAAGCCCGTCAGTTAGGCGTAAGCAGTCACGTCTCTCATGGGCAACTACTTCGAGGCGTAGGTGGTGGTCGTAAACTTTATTGAATAGGGGAAGGGGAAAGGGAGAGGTGGCTGAGGGATCAGGCTCAAGTAAGGCCCTGGGCCTGCTTGGCCTTCTCCGCCCAGTTCACCAGGTCAAGCTGTCGGTCGACGTCCCCGGAACTGAGCCAGGCGGTCCAGTCAGTTTCGCTGCTGACGGGGGAATGAGAAAACGGGAGCGAGGTGCATTCCCACATTATGTGTGTGAGTGACCCTGTTTGTGAACAGAGCCTACATAGGTCGCTTTCCTTGCCCCCTGTGATTTTGTTAATGTACTTTGGGTGTGAGCATGTGTTTGTCTGGAGTCGCCTAAACGAGACCGATTGCGTTTTATCGAGTTGCTTGGCCCCTGATGGGAGCGCGCGACGCCTCGAGCGATGCCTATGGGCTATTTCAAACAAACAAACAAATCAAACATGTTTATTTTGCAGGAAGAATACAAAATTTCCCTGCGGGAGGCAAAGACTAAAGGCGAGAAAGCCTGACGAGGTCTTGGCCCCCTGATGAACAAGACAGTCTACAACAGTTGACACGACTCAATATACGATTCATTAAGTACAATGCGTCTGCATCTCTACATCGGATCACATACGTATTTGTTTATACATGTATATGCAACACGCTCTACAATACATTATACATTTACAAAAGATACATTGAAATGGAATCTAACAATTTTGTTCAATTAAATTCATCTCAGAATATACAAAACATAATTTGACTACACTTATGGATCGACTATGAGGTTAGTAGTCAGGAGGAATGATCTATAATTGCGCTTGAGCTTCTTGGCTTGTAATGTAAGGTCAATATTCGATTCATGGAGGTTTAATAATTGCACTGCTTTATATTCAATGGTCTGTTTGCCATAGTTCGTGCGTACTTTTTTAGTTTTTCGGCTTTTCGAGTTTTTCGGTTTTTCGAGATAAGTCTCGCAGGGCTTCTCGCGTATCTCCTCCTCGTTCGCGCCGTCCACATCCGCGGACGAGGCTCGGCGCGCGAAATCTCGAGCCAAACTGTGAGCCGACGCGTTGCCGGGCACAGCCGCGTGAGCAGGGGTCCACACAAGGGTTTTAGGCCGCTTAGGGGGCGCCGCGTGATGACATGGTACGCCTGTTTGCAAATTCTACCGCGGACGAAATTCCAAATACCGCGGACAAAGGCCCAGGGCTGCCTTTGTGGTTCTTCTGATCATTGTGTTTAATCTAGCTAAGTGCGTGGCTACGAGTTTGACATATGGTGTCGAGTACATGGTTCTGCTGGTAATGTATGCCTGCACAAGTCGAAGCAGCTCGCCCTCGCCAATGCCGTGGTGCCGATTAGCGACCCGGCGAATCAGCTGTATTGTGTAATTGGTCGCCCTCTGGAGTTTCTTTAACATGAGCCCGGAGCGCAACGTGTTCTGAAAGTCTAGCCCCAATATCTTGATACCTGGGCGCTCTGGGATGGTAAGTCCTCCGACCTTAAGTTCAAGGGAGCGGCTCCCCCGTGGTAATCCCCCGGGACAGCTACTTCTGCCGGGCTTGATCAGAAGGTATTCAGATTTTTCCGGTGAGCACGTCAGGCCCGTTTACTCGGCATAAGCTTGTACGACGTCGATGCCGCGTTGCATGACCTCTTGAAGAGGTTGTGGATCATCCGCTGCCGCCCATAACGTCCCGTCGTCAGCGTAGAGGCTATGGTGAAGCCCGGGGAATGAGCGCAGCAGGTCCGGCAGCCCGCGCATCGCGGCGTTAAAGAGAAAAGGGGCGATGAGCCCTGCGGCGTGCCTCGGCTCCCCAGCTCTATAATGTCAGTTTCATTTCCGCCGACTTTGATCCGGCACTTCCGGTCGGTGAGAAAGTTTCGGACGTATTGGTATGCTCGGTTTCCAGCCCCCAGTTCGGTCAGGCCCTCGAGCGTCGCTGCATGGGCGACATTGTCGAATGCCTACTTTTGCACTCTCTTGCAGTTTAATTCAGTTTACAGGGTGAAACTGACCGAACACCTTTACAATGTAAAAATCAGCAGCGTAAATTTTTTTACGTATGGAAACAACTTTAACCTCATGGAATGGCGGGCTTCAAAGTGCAATCACCTACCTGTGTTGGTTGAAAGCTTTATTGTGTCATTTACACAATTACTTGTTTAATGCATGCCTGTGTTTCAAGAGCAATCGGGATTAAGTCGTTTAATCATATAATCTTCCCTATCTTTACCAAAATTCAATCGTATTTTTGAACAAAATCGCGTACAGTCAAACGCCTTTACAATGAAGCCCTTGGGTTAAAAAATGTTTCGTTATACAGGCCACTTTACTGTAAAGATCGATCACCCAACCGTTTGCAAATTCGTCGCAATAGAGCAGTCTAAGCATGTTTACCAAGCTGACTCTTCTTTCTTAAACGAGAATTCAAGTGCTACTTTGTGAAAGAAGTAACTAATTTTCTTCTGGACACTTCGTCCGATGGCTGAAGCCGACTGGGCATCGCCTGCTGCGACACTCGGGACTGACGCTGACTTTGTCAAAACGTTTGGTTTGTCTATCTGATACGTCTCTGCCAGAGCTACGTTAGAGTAAGGACGTCCCTCGCGGTCGCTTAAACCATCGAACGGCGCTCCCTATATGTGCACCGCAGCTCAGTGCCGAGCATACAAGGGAAAGTGGCAGGGCTGCTACGTACGTTCCTTATAAAGCAACAAACCAGTCGTCGAAGACACATATATTCCTTGGTTGTAGAGGCAGATTTGTTGCTATAGCCTTCGCTGTAAATGCGTTCACGACACACAGGAATGATGAGATTTGGGCCTGGACATGACGAATCATTCTTTGTGTAGGTCATATTGCTGCAGTGACGTTCATTGCAGAGGCGTTAGACTCTATAATAATGACGCTCTGCTGTCTCATATTCCGCTCCGTTGACGCTCATTGGCCCAAAGTTTCATTTCAGAAAATTTTATGCTCCCTAATATATCACAAAATGATAGCAAAATCGGCACTATCATAAAAACGACAAATTAGGACCTTACCTTCGTCGAACGAGCTGGCTTCGTTTTCTGTAAAGAACGAGAGTTAAACGAAGTAAGACAGCGGTATACACACTAATAAACCAAGGAAGGCATACAAATTAGTCGCGTAATTGTCCGATATGATAAAGCGTCTGAAGGCGCAACTATCACTGATACATTTACAACGACAAGACTAAAAATCTAGAAAGCCAGTATTGCTCGGCCCCTTCGTCCTTGTCGTTATGCAGACGATGCCGTCAGGCATGGAGGATGGAACTGAACTCTGCGTGAGGATATGCCCTTTGTTTTAAATGCGTAGGTATTATATGCTTACCCAACGGGAAAACCATCGACCACGTAAGACGAAAACGTGGGCTGGTCCCGGAGATAGTGAAATACCGGGCTGACCCACGGCGGAGGTGAATCAGACTTCAAGCACACAGTAAAGTGAAGTGAAAAGTGCGCGCAGTCTTTGGAATCACGCATACAATATAGATAAAGACCGCAGCAGCGAGCCACTTTACCTTCGTGCTGCCGATGGCTTCCATGCGAAGGAACCGGCCATGAACACAGCGCTCACATATCTCTCAGTACACGTCGCACCCTGCCGCCTATCGCAGATCGCTTTCAAGATATGGGCCCACGCGTCTTTCTTCAAGGCGAAGCGACGAGAGTACAGCGCGCGAAGCTATCAGTAGTCGGAACTCTCTGTCTGCATCGCAGATCGCGTTCAAGATAGGGCCCGCGCGGCGTGTAATGGTTCGATGCGGATGGATAAGAGGCTAAAGAACGATACCGGCTTATAATGATCGGAACGTCATCGGCGCACGTGGCGCCGCCACCTGCAGTGTAGTTTGCTTGCTTCCTCAATTAACCTTGCGCCGTCGCCTGCAGCATTTCGTGTTGCCGCAGCGCTCTCCTTTATACCGGTCATAAAAAGTCTCATAACATTGTTAATGACACCGGGCTGCGTGGACATGAGCAAGTGGTACAATGCTTGCGCATATTTAGAAAACTCCCAGAGGAGTTTCTGCGTGAATGTATTTCCCTCGCAGTATCGGTCAACACATGACCTCAGAGAGTCGGCATATATTGGCCGGGAATTTTTAGTTCCCGGTACTTTTTAGTCCATGCCCGCTTGTTCAGCAGCCCTGCAGTAACCTTGTCACTCTTAATGCAGAGCGGGAGCACTAAATCCTACCGCGTGGTCTGACGTGACGATCACGTGTTGGCCCGATACGTTTGATTTCAATCGTGTCGCGCAGTCCCCTCTCGTAATTTTTTTCCTCCATGATAGGAATGTAGGCCAGCACGTGGATCTGCCTAAACTATGTCCTTGCGGCTTCAAACAGATTTGTGAGTTCGCAAATTACTTCGAAATAAGACCAACAAAGGCGCGTAAAAGCGAAGCAAGCAAACGCACAATAACGTCTGAAGCCACAAGCACGAAGATTGGTCAAGCCCATGTACTAAACTTCAGTCTCTGTAACAAGTATCATTTGTTAGGATTGAAATGGTTCAAAAGAAAGTGGCTAGGCTAATTCTATCTAAACAGAGATCTACTGACTCTGATGAACTTGCACTCTACGAAAACATGCTCTTCAAAGGTGATCGGCTGGTTATCCCGAAGCCATGAACAAAGAGGCCGCTGAAGCAGATACATCAAAGACATTTATGTGTGACCGGCTGCCAAGGAAGAGCCAGAGAGACAGTGCTTTGGCCTTGCCTGACCTTGCGCACCTAGAAACACGTGAAAATGTGTGCGCGTTGCCAGCTAACAGAAAACAGCCCACCAAAACAATGGCTCCTCATGAAAGTAGTCCCAAGTATTCCTAGGGAAATAGTCCACATGGTCTCTTCCACTTCAATGAGGTCCGGCACATTGTCATTGCCGACATCTACTCGGGCTTCATCGACTTCAGAAAACACGTACAGCTTAAGAGGCAGACCGCGCGATGAATAATGATTCGCGACCAATTGAGTCCCCAAATGTGTCAAGACAGACAAAGGACCATGCGATGCAGCACAGTAATTTAAGGAGTTCAGCAAAGACTCGGGATTCAACCATGTAGCGTAGAGTCCAAATTATGCCGAGCCTGACGGCATCGCAGAGGGAGCGGTCCAAACATCAAAGAGCCTAGTCAGAAAGTGTTCACTAGACGGAACCAACACGCAAGTAGCCCTGCTCAATCTGTGAAATCTGCCCAGAGGTGAACGGGGCTCCCCGGAACAAGGTTTGTCCGGTAGAAGAACAAGGACTCTCACATCCCAGTCCACAGAAGGCTACTACTATACCAGAAACGACCTATGATTTGTCAGAAGCTCTGCTACGCGACCTTAACTGCCAGAAAATCTATGCTTACCAGCATACAGACAGAGCTCCTCCGATGGCTAAGTGTTGGAATAAAATAGAAGATGGGTCCTTGGCACAGTTATACGAAGAACAGAAGAACCACATGCTCTCACTGTGCAAACACAAGCAAGACGATGCCACCGAAACACAGCGCGCACACTTCCAATAGAAGTTCGAGCTTGCACTGACCGATTCAACCTTCACCAGCCTAAGCAACGACATACACACACCACCGGCACTTGAAGGGCAAGTCCTGCGATGTTTCGATGTTCACTAATCTTAATAAAATTTTGCATATACGTCCTCTTTTGCGCTCTGATTATGTGCGCCAAACAATATGGCTGCAAGTCATTTTGTTTTCCTGAGAATGAATTTTTAATGTTGGTTGCGTTCCCGACTCATGACTTTCTACTCGCCCCCCCTGTGTTTGTGACGTCAGAGACTACACCGCCACTGTCACTTAAATCGCCGCTGTCGAGCTCAGAAAATCTGTAAAAGCTCCCTGTGTCGTCAGGAGACATCGCTTCGATCCTTTGGCGTTAGCGCGACGTGTACTGTTTGTTTAGCACGCGTTCTGCGTGTTTATATTATGGTAGTGTGGGGCCTGACGTCATCGACTCATCGCGACGTCACACGAAGCAGCTACCCATTTCGGTTTTGGTATCTCGTTTATTCGTTATTTAAAACTTTTGATGAATTTCTAAGCAAACTGAACCACTCTACCGGTGACAGGACTGTCAATTCCATCTGAAAATGGCAATACCTTATTATGATTAAAGAAAACGCCGGAGCCCTTTAAGCACACCGAGCCTGGATGTGGGACAAAGTTCCATAACCGCAAAGCCTGGCAGTGTGACCAACCCGGTTTACAGGCATGATTTATGAAAAAGGGGATGTCACGAAGACAAGCGAAGCCGAACCCATCCACTTCGGCTATAGAAAGACACGGCAGAGCGTGTTTATGAGACAGGAAGTTGTACTCCTATAGATGGTACGAATAACCAGTTTTATTCGTCAAACGACAGAAATGTTTTGTAGTCCGAACAACGCCGGCATTGCGGTCACGCGAAGGTGTCGCACATCGATCACACTGCTGCTAAGGCGAAAGTGACAAAACTGGACATCAAGGCTCTCGATCACACCGCCATATGCTCCACACGCTGCAACAAAGCTCCTTTCATCGGGGCAGCAAACACGTCCTTAAAATATGGCGCCATTATTTTTTTCACGTTGGGGTAGACAATTTTACAGCGCTTTTTTCGAGTGGCCTTCTTGGTGCATGAAGTCATGCCTGAGAGCACAAAGGCCTACTGCCATCTTGGAAGGCTGCCAGAGTGTGCGACGCAAAGCCATCTCGAACGTTACCATGCGCATGGGGCAAGTGAAAACCGTTACTAAAACCACTCACCGGCCATCGTTGTTGTAGTTTCCTATACCGTATCAGTCACCAGTGAACGGACGAGTGAGTCTTTCTTCTTCTTCTTCTTAACCTTGCATAAATAAGGCAAATACCCAGAAGGGGATAGGGTGCTGCCGTCGTTTGCTGTGCGCGAAACTTTCCTCAGTGAAGTAAAACCAACTCCACCGCGCGGTTGCGCCGAGAGACGCCAAAGAGTTACTTCGCGGTTTGTTCGCCGACGACGGAAATGCCTTCGCTGTAAAAAATAAAGCAAAGAATGAAAGCCTCGCAACCTGGGTTCGAACGGAGGACATACATATTGCTAGTCGGAAGTGCTACCTCTCGACCATTCCGCTTTTTTTTTTCTTACATGGTACTTAGTAAGGAAACGAGTAAGCCAATAAAACATTCGCCAATTGTGCATAGTCATAGACTTGAGGTCACAACGACAGTCACACACAGGAGAGGCACTGCTCAAACTTTAGGTTGAAAAGCTGGTTCCGCTTTGGAAGGATGATAAGGATAAGCACCTCACCGAAATGGGGTACCACTTCGCTTTAATCATAAACATGCTTAGGTGCACAGTCATCTTACCAGTGGCAGTCTATTATCATCGCCTGTGCGCTGTTTGGTCACATCTGACCCTTGCGCCAAGAAACTCCAATCATCATCATCACCATACACAGTCATCAGGATGAAATTCCCCCTTGCAGATAAAATTAGTTCAGCGTTGCGGTCCATCGGTCGCACTTTCCACAAACTGTGCAGTCCCATGAAAAAAAAATGTTCCGCCAATTACGATAGTCCCTAAGGAGACATTTGAGCGCAGCTCCATATGTGTTTTCATTTCGTGATAAATTGAAGCAAATTATTTGAAAGAGACATGTAGCAGAGTCGGTGGTCGTCAAAAATCTGACGTGTGGGTCAATTGCGTCGGCTTTTATCGTCGAAGGTTCCAGTGTAATAGATGGTGCCGCTTGGCTTCCAGAAAGTACCGCACAATATCGCGTATACAATCACATTACAAAACAATCGAGAACCATGGCAATCGAAACAAGCGCGAACGAGACCAAACCAAGCAAACCAAACAAGTGCGAGCGAGAACTCACGCGAGTTCTCTTCTTCAGGGACACGCCAATGTTGGCTCCGTTAATTGTACATAAAGGCGCTAGTCTTTACTACACCCGTTGTTCTACTCGCTTAATTATTAATGGTCATCTCTCCACACCCGCTTTTATTGGCTCTTGGGTAAAACAAAGGTGTCTGATGTCCCTGCTACTATTCACCCTTTACCTGGAACTGCTACGCCTAAGCGTAATTCAGTGAAGTTTTGTCTATGGCTTCAGCATACTGGGCAATGAGGTAAAGGTGTTGGCTTGCGCAGATGATCTAGCGTTCTTCTGCACGGACAAGCCCAGTGTTGAAAAGCTTATACTGACAATATAGAAATTCGGCAGCGTATCAGGAGCGCGAATGAACTCGAAAAGTTTAAGCTTATATGGTTTGGCTCATGGTGCTATAAGCCAGAACAGTTTGCAGGCAGTAAGTGGACTGATGTTCCGCCACTGTATCTTGGCGTGCCGCCAGACTCAAATAAATGTAAGCGTTCATTATTGAAAATAACGGGTTTCGGCCCTGAAAAGTTACGCTCACACATTCATTCCACAACGCCTTTACATTTTCGGAAGAGATGAATCTTGCAATCAGTTTTGGCAACAAAAGTTTACTACATATTGCAAGTAATTCATTGTGCCATGCTCTACATCCAACACTTTTCACCGAATTTTTCCAACTTTCATGTAGTCTTCATCGTTCGAGCCCATGAGGCGAGACAATATTTTTATAGTTAGTGTGGGTGGGCTAGGCTTAGTGCATCAGTTAGTCGTACCTACTAAGTACAGGGAGGATCTTTTGAGTCTCTGTCATGGAAATGGGTCCGGCCACCTAGGCATAAACAAATCAAAGGAAAGATTATGGAATACTACTGGCTTGGCTGTTTCAAAGACGTAGAAAACTTTGTAAGATCATGCGACGACTGCCAGCGCTCGGGTAAACCAGGAGAGGCATGGAAAGCTCCACTAAAGGTACAGCGCCCTTAATAACAGAGCCTTTCAGACGACTTGTAATAGACACGGTAGGGCGTCTTCCAAAAACAAAATCGGGCTACAGGTATTTGTTTACCATGCTGTGTCCGGGTGCAAAGCTTCCAGAAGCAATCCCTCTGAAAGAGCTCAGGTCCACCGAAGTAGTAGACGTGCTTTTGACAGTGTTTGCACGAGTTGGGTTTCCAGCCGAAATTCAGGCGGATCAAGGGTCAGTATTCATGAGCGCACTGACTTCCACATTCTTGCAAAATTGCGGGGTAAAGTTGATGCACAGTTCTGTCTATCACCCTCAGTCAAACAGCGTAGAGAGGTGGCATTCAGTGCTCAAGCGAGTTTTGCGTGCGCTCTGTTACGAGCACAAGGAGGACTGGGAGAACTGTCTGCCGGCAACTTTGTTTGCTTTGCGAACGGTTTCACATGGAGCGACAGGGTTCTCGCCAGCAGAACTAGTGTATGGGAGGACACTCCGTTCTCCACTGAGAATGTTAAGAGAGATGTGGGAGGAAAGAGGAGAGAGTCCAACAGCGGTTGAATACGTGCTAAATCTACTGGAACGGCTAAGCGCAACCCAAGAACTAGTCGAAAAGAACATGGGAGTGGCTCAAAAGAACGCCAAATTCTATTACGACAAGAATGCGAGGCTTCGTACGTTTAACGCCGGAGACCAGGTAATGATACTCAAACCTTCAAGAAAGAACAAGCTTGAAGTTCACTGGGACGGGCCAGTTAAAGTGTTGCACAAACTTTCAGATACTAACTATGCTCTGAAAATGCCCGGTCGCAGGAAGGAGGGGACGATATATCACTGCAATTTGATGAAGCCGTATATAGAGCGGAGCGGAATCAACTATACCATCAAAGAGCAGGATCGCACTAGTACCAAGTTTAAGGAGTATAGGGCAACCTCCAAATCTGAAATCGGCATAGAAGTAGTAAAACATTCGGTAAGCTCGCACGCTCTAAGACCCGAGCAGCTAGATGAGCTAAAAGGGGTGTTAGGGGAATATATCGACAGGTTCAGCGATCGGCCAGGTAGAACCGAGCTAATAACGCATGAAATAGAGCTGACATCAACCGAACCCGTAAGATCAAAGCCTTACAGGTTGTCTCCAAGACAGAGAGAGATTATGGAGGCGGAGGTACAGCGCATGCTAGAGTTGAGAGTTATTGAGCCTGCTGAGAGTGACTACACGTCACCGCTAATACTAGTAGAAACCCCTAACAAGGACCCTCGTCGGTGTATTGATTACGGGAAGTTAAATGCCATCACTAGGGATCAGCTGTACCCAATACCCTACATTGAGGAACGAATTGAAAGAGTTAGCGCTGCTAAATACATTTCAACTATAGATCTCGCGCGGGAATACTGGCAAGTTCCCCTTTCAGAAAGTGCCAGCCGCTATGCCGCATTCATCTCATCTGTAAACCTGTTGAAGTTCACTGGGACGGGCCGGTTAAAGTGTTGCACAAACTTTCAGATACCAACTATGCTCTGAAAATGCCCGGTCGCAGGAAGGAGGTGATGATGTATCACTGCAATTTGATGAAGCCGTATATAGAGCGGAGCGGAGAAAGAACGGGTAAACCCCCACCTTTCGCCCTCTCGCTCTCAGCTTCGGGCTGAAGAACGCGCCGTTTAGCTTCTCTAAGTTAATGGATATTGTCCTAAAAGACTTGCAGGAGTTCGCCTTGCCATATCTTGATGATGTAGCAATTTTTTTTTTCGGACAGCTGGGAACAACACGTATCGCACATCAAACAGGTGTTCTCAGGGTTGAGGCAAGCCGGCTTAAAGATGAAGGCGGAAAAGTGTAGGTTTGGCTGCTCGCAGGTTACTTATCTGGGCCATGTTGTCCGTCAGGGCACGAGACGGCCGGCCGAGCTGAAAATAGCTACGATCGGAGAATTTTTCCAGCCGCTCACGCAAACAGACCTTCGTTCATTTTTGGTACTTGTGGGGTACTATCAACGGTACATTCCGAATTACTTGCAAAGGGAAAGTCCTTTAACGGACGCTCTCCGAAAGGGAGCACTGAATAGCGTGCACTGGGATAAGGACAAAAAGTTTGAAAACGCGATTGGTTTCTCGTCTGTGCTTCGCGCGCTAGACTACGCAAAGGAATTCATAGTTCAGTGGGATGCAAGCGAAAGGGGTATGGGCGTGGGACTTGGTCAGGTCGGCGACGATAACGAGGAACATCCTATCCTCTATGCCAGCCGTAAACTAACTGTAAGAGAGGAAGCCTACAGCGCTTCGGAGAAGGAATGTGCTTGCTTAGCTTGGGCAGCATAGAGTTGTCGTGTTATATGTACGGAGCGAGGTTCATCTTCGAGACCGACCACGGTCCTCTGGCGTGGCTCAATCAAATGTCACACAAAAATGGCCGCTTGCTCGGATGGAGCCTCACTCTCAAAGATTACAACTTCTGCGTTAGATATAGCAAGGGCAAGTTGCATAGCAATGTGGATGTTTTGAGCAGGCTAATTTGATTCTGCATTTAGGTATCCCGCCTAAATTTTGGGGTTGTTATTGTTAATTTTGTTAAGCCAAGCACATCCCCTCTCATTTAGCAGGACTCCCTCCATGATTGACCAATTTGTCAGCATGAAATTCCTTTCAAATTGTAGTACCGAAATGCATCATTTTTTATTTCTGCACTTCTGTTTTCTTTGAAGCCTAGCGGGTCTAAAGTGAGATCCAAGATACGTCATCTCGGCGCAGAGCTGTGTTGTGAGGTTTTGCAGTTGCCTGTCCTTGCTGGATGTTCTGGGGTGGTGTCATCATTTCACAGCGCGTCGCTGCAAGCCAAGGCACCCCCCCCCCACCCCCACCCTTCCCACCAGCCATTCTCTTCCTGCCCAGCAGTTATCAGCACTGGCGAGTCGAGATTTCCCGGACCATGAAAGAGCTGTTACCAACGGCCTGCAAGGGTACCGACCTGCAAAATATTCCCAGCCAGCCACAGCGGTGGGGGTGGCAATATTCGGAGAACCAGACCTTGGAACACGCCTGGCCCGCTGCGCTGACTCGTTCTGCGAAAACAATACGCCGCGTTTCCAAGGGAGCGGCGCCGCTATGACTAAACGTGGTCGGCGGACCAAGTCTTGTTCGTGGATTCGCCTTGGCCGCCAGGGGGTTATTAGAAGCGGTGGAAGTCGGGAGAGCTCCTGGAAGATATTTTGCGCTGCCATTTCACGCAGGTTAGAAGTCATGGCCGGACGCGGCGGCCATTGTCTGCAGAGTCAACACTGGTGTGAAGAGGTGCCTGCTCGGAGAAATGCACCGTGTCTACGAGAACCTACTCACCTCAGCGTGGTCAGTGAAACCTGTGCGGTAGCGTGTGTAACCCTCCCCCTTGAAAGCGGGTTGGCTGCGATGACTGAACGCCCCGAGTTTGTAGCAGGTTGAACGGCCGTTTTTCGCTCACCTAGGGATCTAGGGAGGACAGAGTGTATTTACCGA
This sequence comes from Dermacentor variabilis, assembly GCF_050947875.1. Taxonomy (NCBI): domain Eukaryota; kingdom Metazoa; phylum Arthropoda; class Arachnida; order Ixodida; family Ixodidae; genus Dermacentor; species Dermacentor variabilis. Next base: position 50,635,130 of record NC_134576.1, on the reverse strand, counting down.
GCCGTTGGCGGCGCCTGAGAGCGCATTCCTCTTGCTGTCATGTTAGACTGATGAACTGCAACGTTATCATGTAATAATTACTGTAAATAAACTCATATTCCTCGTTCTCGATGAGAACAAGTCTCTCCCTTCAACAACGTCCTCAGCATGGATAAGTTGGACGACGTTATGGGCCAGCTACCATCTATTTCATGCCCGACTTCAAACATTACATCGTCAACTGAAAAAATTAAAGAACACAGATTCACGTTTCGGCGCCCAATACGGGTGCCTTGTCCACAATGAACGTATGCATGGTGGTATTTATTATATATGCGTCGGAAGACGCAATGCGCTTGCGTACAACTCAGGGAGGGGTCCCCGTGTCCGGTTTATCGTGTTAGTAGTAGATTGTATGCAGAATTATTTAAGGAGCAATCGGTATGATAATTTTTTCTATCTTTCGATGATAGAAGCCGAATGCCAGTTAATACTGTGTCCAGTCTTTTCGTGATGCTGTGTCAGGGCGCTGGAAACCGTGTGTCCTTTGACTACATCACTGCGGTGCTGCTGTAGCCTTATCTTAATGTTCCCCGTCTCGCCTACGTAGCACGCCTGGCAGTCCTGGTGTATTGGGCGCCGAAACTTCAATCTGTGGTTTTGAATTTTTTCATTTGGTGACTGTACGTTTATTCAGCCATGCTCTTTCCTCGCCAGACGAGTTTTCGTCAAACCCTAGACTTCTAATATCATGTGCTTTGTAATGTCAGTGTTTTAAAGGACACTTCACGTCTACCATCGTCACTGCGAGTGCTGCAGCCTGGCACTCCTAGGACTATGCTTAGTACAGATGTGCAGCTATCCAAGGAAATGGACATTGGGACAACTGCCGCTGGAGCCCACTTGGTAGAGCATTGCAAGCACAAGGCAGAAAACGTGGTTTCAGCTTCGTTGTCTCTTCTGCAAAGCATTATCATGATCTGTCTCTGGGCTTCTTTGTACATCTGGCCAGGTAGGCTCAATAATAGTTAGTGACGTGCCTGATGGTGGGTCGTGAATCTGGGTCCCTAGTGCAACAGCCCGATTCTTTACCCATTAGGCTACAGATGCATGCATAGCGCGCCAGATTAATCTCACTGGTTCTCTCGTAGCAGATAATGCTTTAAGATGTTATGTAACACAAAGTTTGGGATTCACTCGCTTCAGCTCAGATGCAACATAAAGCCGGTGTTGTTTCTATTTCGGTGAGACGTTGTGCGTGAAGTTGTTTTGGTTTTTCTATGTTGATGTATTGTGCTTTGCATTCAATGTGGTGTTAGGCTTTACCTCAATCGTAACTTTATTGCTGTGTCCATAAAAACAGTTGTAGGTAGGTGCAAAAGAGTAACGGGAAGCTCATTCTCCTTCGTTCTATCTTGCCTACAGCAGATAGTGTGTCCAGTTTAGTGTCATGCACCTTTGCGGGGCATTTCCTTGTTCTTATTCTGCTGATGCGTCATGTGTCGTACATAGGGGGAAAGTCAATCCTCCACAACATGGTTGTCGGTGCTGCTGAATACAGTGCAGTCTTGCTGCTTTGAAACGTCATAGGAGGTGACATCTGGGAATGAGGTAGCATCGTGCTGTCCTTTCTCATCAGGCATAGCTAAGGTTGCGGTTGTGCAACCCAAGGATCCTGGAACTTTCTGCGGGACCGATGGCGCCGACGTTGAAGAGTGGGTGGCTATGTACGAACGCGTGAGTGGAAACAACAGATGGAACCCTACGCTTATGCAGTTAACCTGTTGTTCTACCTAAGAGGCACGGCAAAGGTGTGGCACGAAAACCACAGAGGAGCTAACCAGCTGGGACCAATGCAAAGAAAAGTTGACAGAGTTGTTTTGCAAACCAGCCGGCCGTAAAATTGATGCAAAACAGGAACTGGCCTCCCATGCCCAATCCCTCGCAGAGTCCTATGTCTCGTACATCCAGGACGTGCTGGCACTTTGTCGTAAAGCTAATCCCGACATGAGAAAGTCGGCCATGTGCTTAAGGGCATTGCTGGCGACGCCTTTAATCTGATCATGTGCAAAAACTGCTCTACAGTTGATGTTATCATTAAAGAGTGCCGACAATTCGAGCAGGCCAAAAGCTGATCCGTCTTGAAACCATTCGCCAAAATTCCCAATACTGCCGCACCGTCGACGTGTGAAGATCAACCCACACAGCAGCATGCGCGGCCATCAGAGGACGCGGTGCGAATCGTTCGACGTGAACTGGATGCGATGGCGCCTGCAGCTTTCTGTTCGCGTAGCACTGATGCTACCACATTTTCAGTTCCCCTCGTACAAGCCACCGTTCACCAGGAACTTGAAAACATTGGTTTACGCTCTGTCTGACCTGTTGCCAATCCCAGAGCTAACGAACGCCCTTACACTACACTTCCTCCACCCCGACGCTTCTCTCCGCGTTATCGCGACCCGAATTAGTGGAGAACTGCGGATGACCAGCCGATATGTTTAACTTGTCCCCGCATTGGTCGTCATGTCGCTTGATACCGTCGCAAATCGTGGCCCTCAACACCTCGAACGCCGACCAACCTGAGCCGTTTTGCTGAAAATGCCCGCAATGTTCCGCCCACCGCCGAGTCTAACAGCACCGACAACTCTGCTAGGAACACGTGGTACTGTCGCTCACTATCCCCGCGCAGACACCAGTCTCGTTCACTACAAACACGTCACCCATTTGCCCTTTCGATGTTGCCACGACGCCTTTCGTCCCCTGTGGCTTTTGGCTGCACCCTTTCGGAAAACTAAGAAATGCAGCCCTCGGAAGTGGTGCTGCATTCCCTACTACTGCAGCAAATCCTTTGTCTATACCTACAAGGAGAAGTGAAATTGACGTTAAAACAGACAGCGTACCTGTCCAAGCACTCGTGGTCTCTGGAGCCCCCGTATCTGTGATGATTGCTAGCCTACGTAGATGTTTAAAAAAGGTCCTCACCCTAGCAGCTGCCCGAGTGCTTCATATGGCCGACGGTGGCATGCTGGTTGTTATTGGAATGTGTACTGCAATTATAGCTGGCCGCCCTACTTCTGTTCTCTTTGTTGCCATCAGTACCTGCCCTCACGACGTTATCCTTGGACTGGACTTGTTATCGACTCATTCTGCTCTCATCGAGTGCACGACCGGCGTTCTTCAGTTAGAATTGCCTCAACGCGCCGATACTCCGAGCACCGCCCCACCGCGCTTGTGCTCGCTTCACAATGTGCGTCTGTCTCCCGAGGCAGTTACTTGCGTCACTTTCACCGCCGATCCACAGGTTCTTGGTGGTGAATATGTGCTTCGCCCCATCATCGACGTGATTTTGAACCGGAACGTTATTGTTCCGCATACGCTGGTCACGGTTACTAATAACGAAGTCGTTATACCGCTTCTGAATTTCAGCCTGTGCCCTCAAGTGATTCCGGCCACATCTTCTTGGCCAGCGTTTCTAGTGGTTCCGAATTTGATATCGAAAGTCTGAATGCCGAGAGTAGTTCATTAGTGCCAATTGCAGCTCCCATCTCTGGTTCCTTAACGGATGACTTCGCGAAAATGATTGCACCTGACCTCACCTCTGCTCAGGCCACGGGCATACGTCTCCTGCTTGAATCGTACAGTGGCAACTTTGATTTCGGCGACGGGCCTGGCGACGGGCTGAACATCTGTTGTTCACCACCGTATAAACACTGGAGACACAAATCCTATTCGTGGGCGTCCCTATCGTGTATTGCATGCTGAACGTAGAGTAATCCAATCAGAAGTGCACGAAATGCTCCGCACCCGCCGTGGTTGCTCAGTGGCTATGGTGTTCGGCTGCTGAGCACGAGGTCGCGGGATCGAATCCCGGCCACGGCGGCCGCATTTCGATGGGGGCGAAATGCGAAAACACCCGTGTGCTTAGATTTAGGTGCACGTTAAAGAACCCCAGGTGGTCAAAATTTCCGGAGTCCTCCACTACGGCGTGCCTCATAATCAGAAAGTGGTTTTGGCACGTAAAACCCCAAATATTATTATTAAAATGCTCCGCAAAGGCGCCATCGAGCCATCAGCCAGCCCTTGGGCTTCGCCTGTCGTCCTTGTGAAAAAGAAAGATGGTACCTGACATTTTTGCGTCGATTATCGCACTTAAACAAGATCACGCGAAAAGACGTCAACCCCCTACCATGCATCGATGACGCCTCGGACTGCTTGCACAGAGCTAAACACTTATCGTCCATCGATCTTCGATCCGGCTACTGGCAGATTTCAGTTGATTAAATGGACCGCGAGAAGACGGCCTTCGTCATGCCAGATGGCTTACATCAGTTCAAAGTCATGCCCTTTGGCCTATGCAAGGCTCATGGGACATTTGAAAGTATGATGGACTCTCTTCTGCGAGGCTACAAATGGACCACCTGTCTTTGTCACCATAATGACGTTATTGTTTTCCTCCCACGTTAGGCAGCCGCCTTACCCAATTCGCTGCCATTCTTGCGGTCGTCTGAAAAGCCTTGGAACGACAGAAAGCTGAGCTAGTTGGTAAGGATCCGTTATGCAAAAAGGTGAGGCGTCCTGCCTGCACGCCTCACCTTTTTTATCTGAAAAGCCGGCCTCCAACTGAACTCCACGAAGTGTCAACTAGGTCACCGTCAGATTACCGTGTCGGGACACCTCATTGACGCACTCGGTGTCCAACCAGATCCGGAAAAAGTTCGCGCCGTAGGCAGTTTCCCGCTGCCACATTCTGCTTCTGACGTACCTTGGTCGCTCGGCTTTGTGGCTCCAGGAATGTTCATTTATCGTCACTTACACGACTGGACGCCTCCACAAGGACGCTGACTGCTTCTCTCGTCACGCCGTGGATCCACCTGATCCTGCTGCGCGTGATCCGGTGACCTGCATGATGGCTTTCACTGAAATGACTGACATGCGCGCCGAACAGCAACGCGACGAGTCATTACAGTCCACCATCGCCGGAGTGCTATCTGGCAGCACTGAGGGCACATGCCGCATGCTCGTGCTGCACGACGGCATCCTCTACCGCCGCAATATCAACGCTGACGGCCCTGAGTTGCTCCTTGTCCTTCCTCGTCACCTGCAATCCGTTGCCCTAGAACAACTTCACGTTCCACCGACGGCGGGACACCTTGGAGTTTTGCATACATACGACCGCGTACGGCGCTTGTTCTTCTGGGCGGGTCTCTACCGCTCCGTGCGCCGTTATGTCGCAACTTGCGAATTGTGTCAGCGCCGGAAGGAACCTGCCCTGCCACCTGTTAGACAACTCCATCTAATTGAAGTTCCCCCTGAACCGTTCTTTCGCGCAGGCCTTAAGCTGCTTGGCACTTTTCCGACGACGACTAGAGGGAACAAGTGGATCGCCGTCGCTGCTGATTACACGACACGCTACGCGATAACGAAGGGGTTGCTGACTAGTTTCGCAAAAGAAGTCGCCAATTTTCTCCTCCATAATGTCCTTCTCCACCATGGTGCACCTCGACAGTTACAGACCGCGGCCGCTCATTCTTGTGTCAAGTGGTCGACGACTTGTTGTCGAAACCCCGGCCCTCAGTCCCCAGCAGCTGCAAACCAACTGACCATGGCGGTGGTCAGACCTGTGACGCAGCAGAGAGTGCTAAGTATCTCTGGATCCGGACAGGCCGCCATTGGAGTCTGAACCTGGAACATTTAACAGTAGAACGTTGTCCAGTGAGGCGAGTCTAGGAGTGCTATTGAAGGAATTAGCGGGCATTAAATGGAATATAATAGGACTCAATGAGGTTGGGAGGACAAATGAAGCACACACAATGCTAAAAAGTGGGCACGTCCTGTGCTACCGGGGCTTAGCGGAGAGACAAGAACTAGGAGTCGGATTCCTGATTAATAAGCATATAGCTCGTAACATACAGGAATTCTATAGCATAAACGAGAGGGTGACAAGACTTGTGAAACCTAATAAGAGGTACAGATTGAAGGTCGTACAGGTGTCTACGCGTCTACATCCAGTCATGATGACCAGCAAGTCGAAAGCTTCTATGGAGACTTAGAATCGGCGATCGGTAAAGTCAAAACAAAATGTACTATAGTGATGGGAGAGTTCAATGCCAGGGAAGGCAAGAAGCAGGCTCGAGACAAGTCAATGGGGGAATATGGCATAGGTTCTAGGTATAGCAGTGGAAAGTTATTAATAGTGTTTGCAGAACGGATTAATTTTCGGATAATCAATACCTTCTTCCGCAAGCAGGATAACTGAAAGTGGACGTGGAGGAGCCCAAATGGCGAGACTAGAAATGAAATAGACCATATTCTGCGCTAACCCTGGCATCATACAAGATGTGGACGTGCTCGGCAAGGTGTACTGCAGTGACCATAGGAAGGTAAGATGGCGAATTAGCCTAGACTTGAGGAGGGAACAGCATAAACTGGTATATCAGAAGCCGATCAATGACTTAGCAATTAAGAAACAAAGTAGAGGAATTCTGGATCAAGCTACAGAACAGGTATTCGGCTTTAACTCAGGAAGCGGACCTTAGTGTTGAAGCAATAAACAACAATGTTATGGGCAGCATTTAGGAGTGTGCTATAGAAGTTGGTGGTAACTTCGTGGTAAGCTATCGCAGGAGACGAAGGATAAACACCAACGCATGAAAGCCTCTAACCCTACAGCTGGAATTGAACTGGCAGAACTTTCCAAGTTAATCAACAAGCGTAAGATAGCTGACATAAGGAAGTATAATACGAATAGAATTGAGCATGCTCTCAGAAATGGAGGAAGGCTAAAAGCAGTGAAGAAGAAACTAGGAATAGGCAAGAATCATGTGTATGCGTTAGGAAATAAAGCCGGCAATATCATTACTAATATGGATAAGATAGTTCAAGGGGCTGAGGAGTTCTGTAGAGATTTATACAATACCAGTGGCACCCATAACGATAATGGAAGAGGGAATAGTCTGGAAGAATTTGACATCCCACAAGTAATACCGCAAGAAATAAAGAAAGCCTTGGGAGCTATGCAAAGGGGGAAGGCAGCTGGGGAGGATCAGATAACAGCAGATTTGCTGAAGGAATTGTGGGGAGATGTTCTCGAAAAACTGGCCACCCTGTATACGCAATGTCTCATGACCTCAAGCGTACCGGAATCTTGGAAAAATGCCAACATAATCTTAATCCATAAAAAAGGGGACGCCAAAGACGCGGAAAAAGCAGGAGCCCAGGGGACAATGCCCCTTCTCGAGTCCGAATCACGCGGAAAAGGACAAAGGGAAGCGGGGCGAGGTAGGAGAGAGTGAAATAGTAATTATCGCCAGCGACTCAAACCTGGCTGGATGCTCAAAAGCAATTGTGGAGAGGGTGAAAGGCGACAAAAGAATGGCGGTAGGGACATTTCCAGGGCGGACACCGAGTTCTGTCATAGAGCGAACAAAAGAAAAGCTCGCGGAAAATGCCCACGTGCGCAACCTTGAAATAGTAGCAGGTGGGCTAAATGACATGCTAAACAGGAAAGGGACAGGATTAGCCCAGCGCTTGGTGAAGGGGGTGGACGATTTGCGAGAGCTATCCCCTCAGGTGCAGATCGTGGTGTGCACGGTGCCGGAGGTGCCTGTACGTGACAGTCACGTACAAAGAGCCGTAGTGGCTGCTAATGAGGCAATATGGAAAATCAGCCGAGAGAAAGGCTTCTTGGTTGTCGAAGTAAACAGCGAAGTGAGAAGTTGTGGTGGTTTTAGACGAGACGGGATCCACTTCAATTACATGCTGGCACGAGACGTGTGCTGGCGACTTGGTGGTCGCGCTGTTGCTTATTTAGAGGGTCCGCGTGTGCTCCGGAGGCTAGAGTAGATAGTAATGAAGAAGGTCCCCTAGGGGAACCTCAGAAGAGCATCGCCGTCGATAACAGGAAAAAGAGAAAAGCAAGAAAAAAGCTCGCCATGCTGTAGGCTACATAAACATGCAGGGCGGCAGAAGAAAGGAAAAGTGTGCAGAGATTGAGGAGAAGTTACATAAAGAACAAATAGGGGTGTATGCGGTTACAGAAACGAACCTTAGAGACTCAGAAGAGCCGCCAGTTATTAACAATTATGTTTGCGAAGGGTGCAAAAGAATTAAGTCGGAAAGAAAGGGAGGGGGAGTCGGAATGCTAATCCATCAGGGAGCCAAATGGAAAAGAGTAAATTCAAAATGTCAGGAGCATCTTTGCTTATCAGGTACAATGAGTGGGGAAAAAAGTTTGGCTGGACGTTACGTATTTGTGGACCGGAAATAATTGCATAGAGAAGAATAAAGAGCTAGTGGAATGCATAAGCGCTGATATCAAGGGTTCCGGGAATGGTGCTGAAATTGTCCTATTAGGTGACATGAATGCCCACATACAGTATTTAGGTGGCTATATCGACAACAACGGGAAGTCAATGCTAGACCTTTCTGGGCAACATAACCTCGTTATCTTGGATACAAGGCCTAAGTGTGAAGGGCAGATCACGTGGGAAGTGGGAAACCGGCAATCGAGCATTGATTACTCTCTGATGACAGAAGGAATTCATGGTAAGTTGAGAGAAATGGTCATTGATGAGGAAGGGCATAGCAGCATAAAGAGGGACCATAAACGCATCATTTTGAAAATGAAATATGTAGTTGGGAAAGAGAGCAAGGAGCGCAAAATGGCCAGTCCAAATTTGAACACTGAACAAATAGCAAATATAGTCACTAGAGTCGAGGAAGAACTTGGAAAATGGCCAAGTAAAGAGTGGGAATATGGTGAGCTTCTAAGTGTAATAAAGACAGAAATACGGAAAGGGAAACAACATGTTCGTTGGAAAGGAAGAAAGAAACCGAAAAGCTGGTGGAACAGGGAGATACGAGAAGCGATCGCCGAACGACAGAAAGCATCTTGAGAAGCACAGGCAGGCAAAGAAGGCGCAGTTGCCGCAGGATGAAGTAACCAGTAAATGGGAACTAAACCGGGAGAAAAAGTCTATGGTTCCAACACTGGTGCAAGTAAAATTAAAACGTCAAAGTGAACGTTGGTTGGTCAGAAATACGTGAGAAAAAGAAGGCCGAACCTAGAATATTTTGGAACCACATAAAACTATTAGGCAGGAAGTCAACTACAATACAACATATCCTAGACGAAGATGAGGAGAAGCAGCAATAAATTACATCCGAAAAATTCCAGCCGAATCTTTCTAAGCCAATGACGAGGTTGTATTTGAAGAAAAAAGAGCATGAAAGAGACCTAAGTCGAAAAGGAGCTGGTGCTGACAAAGTTCAACTGGAAGAAAGCGGAAGAGAAAATTCCTAAGCGCACAGCCACGGGGCTACACGAGGTTCCCGTTGGGCTGATTAATGAACCAGGACCAAAAAGTAAGGAAGCTCCGGTGAAAGCAGAGGAAAAAACATTAAAAGATGAACGAATACCAGGCAGTTGGCGACAAAGTAGAATGAATTTAATTTATAAAGGTAAGGGGGAGAAAAATAGAATTCACTCGTATAGAGTGTTGACCATTACATCGGTAATATACAGGGTAGCAATGCAGGTAATTAAATTAAAACTTCAAGCATGGGCAGAGAATAATGGCATTTTGGGAGAACTTCAGAATGGCTTCAGAATAGGTAGGCGTTTAGATGATAACTTATTTGTTCTTACTCAGCGTATTGAAATATCAAAAGTAGTAAGCAAACCGTTATATGAGGCCTTTTTAGACATTACAGGAGCATATATGACAACGTAGACCGGAACATTTTGTGGTATATTCTGGAAGGGGAAGGCTAATTAGGCGACGATTGTCTACAGCTTTTGAGATTTACCTAGAAAATACCGTTTGAGTTGAATGGGAAGGGAGAAGGAGCGAGGAGAAAGTTCATATCAACAAAGGACTGTGGCAGGGGTTCCCTTTATCCCCGCTGCTGTTTATGATGTACATGGTGAGGATGGAGAGGGCGCTAGAAGGAAGTAATATCGTGTTCAATCTCCCATACAAACAGGCGGGTACAGTAATAGAGCAGCAGCTCCCAGGTTTATTTTACGCGGACGACATTGTGTTGCTAGCTAACAAGCAAAGTGATTTGCAACGTCTGGCTAATATCTGTGGGTAGGAAGGCAACAATTTAGGTTTGAAATTTAGTGTTTGAAAATCAGGTGTTATGGTATTCAATGAAAACAGTGAACAGACAATGGAGATACAGGGCCAGGAAATACCTCGGGTAACATAATATAAATATCTTGGTATATGGATAAACGAAGGCAATCGATATACGGAAACACAGGAAAAAACAATAACAGTGAAGGAGAAGAGAAATGCAGCCATAATGAAGCACAGAGCGCTATGGGGATACAATAGGTACGAGATCATCCGAGGTATGTGGAAAGGTGTAATGGTTCCAGAACTTACTTTTGGAAATGCGGTTGTTTGCTTTAAATCAGGGGTAAAATCAGGACTCGATGGGAACCAAAGTTTAGTGGGTCGCCTCGCATTGGGCGCTCACGGGAAGACTACAAATGAAGCTGTGCAGGGTGATATGGGCTGGACTAGTTTTGAAGTGAGGGAAGCTCGCAGTAAAATTGTTTATGAAGAACGGCTGAGGAATATGGAAGAAAGTAAATGGACTGGGAGAGTGTTCAGGTATCTGTACAGGAAAAACATTGATTCACAATGGAGGAAAAGAACTAGGAAACTTACCAGCAAGGATGCGGCCTGTAGGGTGGGCAACACAGCAACAAAGAAGGTCAAGCGGAAAGTAAGAGAGGCTGAAATAATCTCATGGGTGGCGGCAATGGAAAAGAAACCTGCCATGAGTAACTACTTAAGAGAAAAAAACGAAATCAGGAAAGAAACCATTTATGATAACTCAAAGGGAAGCTCATTACTTTTCGTAGCGAGATCGGGATGCCTTAGAACACGCACCTGTAAAGCGAGATATAAGACGGAAGAAGAAGCATGTGCTTGCTGCGGTAAAGCTAGGGAGACTATGGAGCGTGTTTTGTTAGAATGTGAAGACGTCTACCTAGCGGTCGATTTAGGCGCCACTGGCCTCCTTGAAGCACTTGGGTTCAGCGAGAGCAGTGGAAAAGTAAACATGTCCGCAATAGGCATTAGTAAGAGGCGATTGAAGGATTGGTGGAAGAAAAGTAGGGAAACGAAATAGGGGATCAGAAAATTTGGGTGGAGTAGTTCCCATAGTGTTTTTTTTATTGTTTAACCTAGGCAGTACATTAAGCAGTATAATAGCAAGAGCTTGGTGGCGTAACCCACCGTCCCGTTCCAAAGGTGACGCTCATAATATCCATCCGTGGCAGCGGCGACGCTGGCTGTCGGTGGAAATAAAAAGAAAATCCGAGGACATTTTAGGACTTCTTACCAGCTGTGAATGCGAAAGCATTAATGTGCAATTGAACGCCGCTGAGGGGTTCTTAGAGTTTTGGGCTGCTAGTAAAGTGTATGGTTGAGTGAGACGGTTGAGTGGGACGAGTGGCTGGGGCGGCGCCAAGGAGGTTATATAAAAACTGCTTTCTTTAACCTCCTTGGGCGGCGCATGCTTTGCATGAGGCGCGCGACGATGAAAAATACTGTGGCGGCGCTGCGATCGCAGTCTTGGGCCGCATCAAGGTCGCGCCGTTGGAAACTGCTGGCGATTCTGCTCGGCGGGGTCGTTCGTACTGTTTCGCGCGCTGATGTTTGCCATCAGACCATTCAAATGGTGTTCATAATGGGATATGGCATGTATTTATGCCTTCGTAATAGACGCATTTCTTTATATTCTTTGTTTCGTTTTATTTATTTATAATACCGCTCTGTGAGCGCGCGTTGCGGCCGCAGTGTCGGTTTTCATTCTACTATGTTATTGTACGGTTCCCTTTGGAAAACAAATATTTTTCTTGTTCTTCAAGCAGTATGTATACATCGTGTGTATTTTTGCGCATATAGTTTTTCATCACCAGGATTGCGAAACGTAGACAGAAAAAAAAAAACATATGTAAGCTTCCTGCTTGCCGCTTCAACAAATAAAACGTAGCGGCGCCGCGCCCTGTACTGAGATTTACGGGAAGTATTGTTATAGAAAAGGAAAAACATACTGCAGTGCAATATTCCATTTATGTTCGCGTTTTCCTCGCGCAACATAACGCGCAGTAATTGGCACGGGTTCTTTGATTGCAGTCATCATCATCATCATCATTTATTGTCCGTTAAGGACCCCTTTACGTACATAAGGGGGTCGGAACTCTGACGCCGAAAACAGCTATGGGCAGCTATTGTATATGCTAATCTTTGGCCCATAAGCCATGTGAAATTTTTTGTCCAGTCCATTCTCAGCAACAACAAAAGAAAAGCTCAGTGCCCTTCCACTCTGTGAAGAACGATGACCAGCGAAGCTGTGTACGTGGGCCCCTAAATGGCGAACTGCACCTCCGCCGCTGGTCGGCCCGGCATTGCACTATCTTCGGTATTCTTTTTCTACACGCGGACACGATAGTGGGGAAAGTAGCCCTTAAAAGCTTATCTGTAAAAAAAATGAAAGAAAAAAACAAGCGGCGCGGTAGCTTAATTAGTGGCTGCATAGTGGATATGGCGTTGCGCCAGCTGCTAAACTCAGGCTCCCGGGTCCAAATCAGATCGCGGAATTCCATGGTAACAAAACGGAAAAACACTAGTGTAATTCAGTTTAGGCGCACATCAAAGAAACCCAGGTGGTGAGAACTGAACAAGGTGCCTCATAAGCATATCGCCAAACGTAAAGAGCTATAGATTAATTAAAGAAAGAAACAAGGAAAAAAAATAAAGTAGCTGCGTCCTTCGGCTTTTCTCTAAGGGTGTAAACGAAAGGAATTATTATCGAGTCTGATTTCCGTGAAAAACATGCTGCGCTTATCTTATATTTCATATCTAAATGCAATGTCGTTCCCGACTGTACGTGCGTTCAACTAAGCAGCTGTTGTATTATACTTATAATTATATATATGCTTTCGGTTATCTGGTGCACTATCATAAGGACAATAATGAAGCATTTAAAGTAACGGCATGCTTCACATACACGTAGATATATTTGTAGCTCTGCTGTGTTCGTTGAAGATAAGTGTGGTACCACATTGGGCACCCAGCTTTAATGGGCTACAGCGTCCGACTAAAAAAGAAATGTTTTCCTTGCCGGAGTCAAGTTTGCAGACATGACCCAAAACGACGCGTTTATATTGAATGATAGCTAGGAACTTTTCCAGCAGAACCGACTAGCACCCGTGCGTTAATTCTCTCGGGAACTGGTGCGCCTCTGCGCAACAGCCACGATTCTCCAGCAGCACAATCATTCGGAATAAGACTGCTCAATTGCATCGGCCCTTCACCTTCGAAATTTCAGAAGTGCTGTTAATTCGTTATACTCCGAACGCAAACGGTTATTCAGTAATTTTTAATAGTCAATTCTGAAGTCGAATACGATTTGAGTGGCAAATACAATTCGATAAGACTATATGTTTGTACTTCATTTCGTCTGCTGGCACGTCGAACTAGATCGCCATACAAGCCACGGAGATTACTTAGGTAAATACTTCCCGGTCTCAGCGATTCAATCTGAGTACATAGGCAATATCTTGTCCCTAACACCGTTGTTCATATTAACGCCCAATAATTGCCTCGATTCCTTTTCTCTGAAAGTCAATTGGTTCACCTGGGGCTGGTGCAGCGTTTAAAAGAAACGTGCTTATTCCGGTCAGGAGTTCTCACTTGTTCAATCAGCGCAGTTAGAATATTTGATAATTTTTCTCTTGTATACTGTCACGTGGCAGCGACGGGGAAGAAAGCAAAACGGCGAATGGCGAAACTTTTTGGGCGAATTTGTGGCCAAAAAAGCAAGTTACGCTCAAAGGACAGCAATAGCGGCGAACACGATCGGCGGTCGTCGAAATCTGATCAGCGGGTCAAGCGCGTCGGCTTTTATACATCAGTCGTCGAATGTTCCAGAGCAATCGCTGGGACCCGCGTGTCTTCCACAAAGTTCTACACTATTCGCGCCGCGCATAGGCATTGTAGTGTTGTCTCCCTTTCGTCCTTGTTTTGCAATCAGATTGTAGAAAGTTTGGTGACAGACAGCGGTTGGAACCATCGATAACATTCCAGAAACTTTCGATACATGCAGGCGCGTCCTGCGCTGTGCGAAAACATTTGTTAGGCGGTCAAACGTGGTCGGCCGATAAAGATAAACAATTACACGTGTCAATACGCCCTCTTCAAGAGCATCGACCTGATGCTGCAAACAAACGAAAGTAATAAACAAAAACACCCGTAGCAAAGAAACAACAAAATAACGAAATTCGTCAGCGTGCGTAAAAAGGCTTAAGACGCACCACGTGGACCACCTCAGATCGTGCGCGGCGCCGCTGTGAATGCGAAACGCCGTGTGGCACGACCTCATAGTCGAGTTCGCCAATACATCGGATGATCTCGTAGGGTCCGAAATAGCGTCGCAATAGTTCCTCACTGAGTCCTCGTCGGCGTATCGGGGTTCAAACCCAAACGCGGTTGCCGTGCTGGTACTCCACGTAGCGTCGTCGGAGGTTGTAGTGTCGGCTGTCGGTACGCTGCTGGTTCTTGATACGTAGGCGGGCGAGCTGTCGGGCTTCTTCGGCGCGCTGGAGATTGGTGGCGACGTCAAGATTCTCTTCGTCGGTGATGTGCAGGATGGCGTCGAGAGTCGTCGTCTGGTTCCTGCCGTACGTAAACCAGCGTGAACGGCGTGATCTGTGTTGTTTCTTGCACCGCCGTGCTGTAAGCGAAGGTTACGCACGGCAGGACGGCATCCCAGGTCTTGCATTCGACGTCGATGTACATTGCTAGCATCTCGGCGAGGGTCTTATTCAGGCGCTCCGTAATATTCGTCTGTGGGTGGTATAGGTAGTTGTCCTCCTGTGACTTGTCTGAATGTACTGCACAATGGTTTGGGTGAGTTCTGCTGTAAAGGCCGTTCCTCTGTCATTGATGAAGACTTCTGGGGCGCCATGTCATAGCAGTGTTACGTTTCGCCTACAACGCGCGGTATAGCCGGCGCGGATGCAGCGGACGCCGGGGCTTCGTTCAAAGCGGCGGACATTTTGGCCCGTTCGGCGCCGCCGCTACGCCTCCCCGCCAAGCGCGTCCAGGCATGTTCCAATGCCACGTGTCTTCGTGTGCGTGTGTGTGTGTGTGTGTGTGTGCATGTTGGTGCCCACGCTTGTCGAAGCGCGGCAGCCGGGGAGAGGAGCTCCCCCAACTGTGAAGCGAGGAGGTCTGACCGGCGCCGGCCCGGCGGATGCGTCACCTACTCGTCCCAACGTGCCCGAGCGGCGCCGTCACGTGCGCGTCTATAGAGGCGTTCCTTCTTGCCCTCAACTGCGAGAGTATAAAAGCAGCTGCCCCCGGACGCCGAGAGAGGCTCCGATTTCTTCTGTTGAGTAACGTGCACTCCCGTCTCTCCACTTCGGTCGACCTGACCGCCCGCTCTTATGCGATGATAGAATAAACAAGTTGTTCTGTTAGCAGTCGACTCATGCTTTGCCGGGACCTTCGGATGCTTCCAGTTGTGCCCCAGGCCGCCAGGCCAACGCTACCCTTGGGGCTTGCGACCCATATGCAACAACGGGCGTCAGCGCTGAGGTTCCAACAACTGGTGGCAGCGGTGGGATCGCGACAACGGAGGCCAGCAGCGAAGATATGCAGTTGACTGTATGCTGAGCAGCACAACGACCATCCGGGAGCAGTGCAACGAGCCCTGTGTGATGACTGGTTGCCTGCAGCGGAACGACTGCGCTGAATTCTTGGCTGCGAGGTTTGGTGAGTGCGGGACTTTCTTCTTCTGAGTTTTGCCAGGCTTTTGTTAGTGTCAGAAACAGAGCTGGTAATTGTGGTTGTCGTTGCTGCCGGGTTAGTTTGCGGCAAGACAATAATAGGCAGTAGAGAAAGCAGCATTCAGAGCAGCCATGGATTTGAAGTCGTTGCGCAAACCGAAATTGCTGGAGCTTGCAAGAGAATTGGGTCTGGATGTCTCAGACAAACTCAGAAAACCAGAACTGCTAAGGGCTATTCTTGAGTTAGAAGCTGAGGATGACGAGCTGTCGGAATGCCTTGAGACCATTGAGGAGAAGGAGACGGCAAAAAGACAGGAGCGCGAACTTAAAGAGCAAAAAGAGAAACAGGAGCGCGAACTTAAAGAACAGAAAGAAAAAGAAGAGCGTGAACGTAAAGAACAGAAAGAGCGAGAGCAACAAGAGCGCGACCGTCAACACGCTTTGGAAATGAAGCGTCTCGAGGTAGAGATGGAACGCGCTCGTAATGGAAGTCAGGCACACGGTGCAGGAGAACGCGTATTGTTCAAAATGACTGACCTGATGCGGCCGTTTAAGCTTGGAGAGGACATTGGTTTGTTCCTGGTTAACTTTGAGCGAACGTGCGAGAAGCAGAGGTTCTCTCGGGAAACGTGGCCACAGCGCTTGCTCACTTTGTTACCCGGCGAGGCGGCCGACGTAGTCGCTCGCTTGAATAGAGAGGAGGCAGAGGATTTCGACAAAGTGAAATCGAGTCTGCTAAAAAAGTACAGGCTGTCAGCGGAGGCGTTCCGTCGGAAGTTTCGGGAAAATGAGAAAGGCAGAAGTGAGTCATATACGGAGTTTGCGTACAGGCTTATGTCAAACATGCAGGAGTGGCTCAAAGAAGAGAAAGCGTTTGGTGACCACGATAAAGTTCTGCAGTGCTGCGGGCTGGAACAGTTTTATAGTCGGTTACCTGAGAACGTGCGGTACTGGGTCTTGGATAGGCCAGACGTTAGTACGGTGGCTAGAGCCGCTGAGCTAGCCGAGGAGTTTGTGACGCGTCGGGCTCGCGGAGCTAAGGACGGTCAAAAGGGTGAATTTGGCTCCAAGTTTGAGAGGCCAAAGTTCACACCCATGAGAGCAAGGGGGGACACACGTAGTGCGGATGCGAGTGAAAGTCCGACCGAACGTAAGGAGACGGCGGCAGCCGAAGCCGAACGCAGAAAGCGGTTCGAGACGAGGCAAGCGCGCGTGTTATACGTGCCAGAAGCCGGGTCACTTTTCGGCGCAGTGTCCGGAAACAAAAACAAAAGTTGTGTTTTTGTCATTATGCAGCACTGACGAGAACATGAAGCTTCTCGAGCCTTACATGCGAGACCTCCTCGTGAACGGGAAAAAGTGCCGAGTGCTTCGCGATTCCGCAGCTACGATGGATGTAGTTCACCCCTCTTACGTAGAACCCGATATGTTCACGGGCGAGTGCGCATGGATAAAGCAAGCCGTGGAAGCTCATAGCGTGTGTCTGCCCGTAGCCAAAGTGCTTATTGAAGGACCTTTCGGAGCACTTGAGACGGAGGCCGCAGTGTCATCTATGCTGCCCCCCCCCAGTACCCGTACCTATTTTCGAACAGGTCCGATCACCTCCTGCGCGAGAAGGGGCTTTTGTTTGGTGAGGCTAGCGTTCAGGCCTTAACCAGATCGAAGGTTCGGGAGCTCGCTGCAAAGGCGGTAGTTGCGGCGCCGACGTTGTCGAACAATGAGAAAGGGTCAGAGGCGCAGCAAGCCGATATTCAGAGCACGCCCGAACTGAATAAACTTGAGTCTGTAACGTTAAAGGCACCAGATACCGGAGAGGAAAATCCCGATGCGGGAAAGTTAGAAAAGCTATCTGCAGATTTGCTCATCGCGCCTACGTCAGACGGACTTGATAGGTTGCTAAAAGTCAGCCGGTCGGCTTTGATAGCCGAGCAAAAGAAGGATGGTAGCCTAGAAAACATACGCTGCAATGTCAAGGAAGGTATCGCCAGGAAAAATGCGCGTTTTGTGGAAAGAGTTGGAGTCCTGTACCGAAAGTATCTAGACCGCAGAGGAGTGGAGTTCGATCAGCTGATCGTTCCTCAATGCTATCGTCAGGATCTGTTGCGCTTGACGCATGGGGGTTCGTGGTCCGGACACCTTGGAGTTAAGAAAACTAAGGACCGTCTCTTGCAAGAGTACTATTGGCCAGGGTGTTTTCGGGACGCAGACCATTTCGTGAGGACATGTGCCAGTTAGCACAGGCCGAGGTTGTCTACCTCGGTCACGTGATTGGTCAGGGTCGTCGCCGCCCCTCTGAAATAAAGGTGGCCGCTGTGCGAGACTTCCTGCAACCGCGCACGAAGACCGATATTCGGTCGTTCTTAGGTGTCGCCGGCTACTATCAGAGGTACATCCCCAGGTACTCTGATATCGCGGCTCCCCTGACGGATGCTCTAAGAAAAACAGAGCCTCAAACAGTCGTCTGGGACGAGACAAAGGAAAGAGCTTTTAGCGCCCTAAAGAGTGCCCTAACAAGCCAGCCTGTGCTACGATCGCCAGACTATACAAAAGGGTTCGTTGTTCAGTGCGATGCTAGTGAGCGAGGCATGGGCGTTGTACTGTGCCAACGGGAAAATGGAGAAGTAGAACACCCCGTCCTGTATGCTAGTCGTAAGCTGACCAGTCGTGAGCAGGCGTATAGCGCCACCGAGAAAGAGTGTGCATGTCTCGTGTGGGCCGTTCAGAAATTGTCATGCTATCTAGCCGGCTCGAGGTTTATCATTGAGACGGATCACTGCCCTCTCCAATGGCTGCAGACCATCTCTCCCAAAAATGGCTGCCTCCTGCGCTGGAGCCTCGCTTTGCAACAATATTCCTTTGAGGTGCGTTACAAAAAGGGGAGTCTCAACGGTAACGCCGATGGCTTAAGTCGAAGCCCCTAACGTAGGAATCAGCCTCAAAATTGTTTGTTACTGATGTTTTTCTTCCTGAGGCAGGATTTTTAACATATTGCTTTTGTTTAGTGTTTCAAAGTGATGACATGCTTTCTAGTGCAATTTTCCAATTTGTGGACGCGTTCTAAGTGCTGCTAGACTACTGTAAGGAACTAGGCAGTGGTATAGAAGGGGAAAGAGCCTGGCAGGGCTTAGTGAGGGTTGTGCCGTGCTTGCTGACTGAGCGGTTGAGTTTCAGCGTAGTTCTAACGCTTGCCGGGAACAAGAACAAAAATGTGAACTCTCCCGAAGTCACTTTGCAGTGTCCTGTGCGAACCTGAACGAGAGAACGAGGCCTTCTCTGTGCGCTGCGCTCAAGAAACGTCGAGGGACGCCCGACTTCGGTTATGAGCATCATCGAGCGACATCCCTCCGGACAGCGGATGCAGTCCCCTGTCCATCGGGATCTCCTTCCCCCGGCGGGGCGGTCTGTTACGTTTCGCCTACGACGCGCGGTTTAGCCGGCGCGGCTGCAACAAAGCGGCAGACATTTTGGCCCGTTCGGCGTCGCCGCTACGCCTCCCCGCCAAGCGCGTCCAGGCATGTTCCGATGCCACGTGTCTTCATGTGCGTGTGTGAGTGTATGTGCATATTGGTGCCCACGCTTGTCGAAGCGCGGCAGCCGGGGAGAGGAGCTCCCAACAACTGTGAAGCGAGGGGGTCTGACAGGCGGCGACACGACAGTGTGAGCCACCTTCTCCTCCCCATTGTGCCCGACCGGCGGCGACACGACAGTGTGAGCCACCTTCTCCTCCCCATTGTGCCCGACCGGCGGCGACACGACAGTGTGAGCCACCTTCTCCTCCCCATTGTGCCCGACCGGCGGCGACACGACAGTGTGAGCCACCTTCTCCTCCCCATTGTGCCCGACCGGCGGCGACACGACAGTATGCGTCACCTTATCCCATTGTGCCCGAGCAGGCACAGTCACGTGCTCGTCTATAGAGGGGTTCCTTCTTGCCCTCAACTGCGAGAGTATAAAAGCAGCTTCCCCCGGACGCCAAAGGAGGGCTCCGATTTCTTCTGTTGAGTAAAGTGCACTCCCGTCTCTCTACTTCGGTCAACCTGACCGCCAACTCTTTGCGATGTTAGAATAAACAAGTTGTTCTGTTAGCAGTCGACTCATGCTTTGCCGGGACCTTCGGATGCTTCCAGTTGTGCCCCAGGCCGCCAGGCCAACGCTACCCTTGGGGCTTGCGACCCATATGCAACAACGGGCGTCAGCGCTGAGGTTCCAACAGCAGGAAGTTCTCGACGAAGAATTTCGCCCCTTCGGCTGCGCTGCCTTTTGGTAGAGCTTTAGTTTCAGCGAAGCGGGTGAGATAGTCCGTCGCCACGACGATCCACTTATTCCCGGATGTTGACGTCGGAAACGGCCCCAACAAATCCATCCCAATCTGCTGGAATGGTCGACGAGGAGGTACGATCGGCTTTAGTAATCCCGCAGGCCTTGTCGGTGGTCTCTTGCTTCCCTAACAGCCTCGGCATGTCTCGATGTAACGGGCAACGTCGGCGATCAGGCGCGGCCAGTAATACCTTTCCTGTATCTTCGATAGCGTCCGGCAGAATCCGAGGTGCCCAACGGTCGGATCGTCATGCAGGGCGTGCAGTACTTCTCGACGCAGTGCTGAGGGAACAACAAGAGGGTAGTTGCCGCGGGCTGGCGAGAAGTTCTTTACTAGTAGGTTGTTTTGAACCGAGAACGAATCCAATCGTCGCTTAAATGCCCTGGAGACAACGTCAGTGTGCCCTTCCAAATACTCGACGAGGCTTTTTAGCTCCGGGTCTGCTCGCTGCTGTTCAGCGAAATCTTCCGCGCTTATTATTGCAAAGGAGGCGTCGTCATCCTCGTCAGCTTGTGGCGGCGGGTCAACGGGGGCGCGTGATAGGCAATCGGCATCAGAGTGCTTTCGTCCGGACTTGTAGGTTACAGTGGTGCCGTCTTCTTGTAGTCTGAGGCTCCATCGCGCCAGCCGTCCTGAAGGATCCTTTAAATTCGCTAGTCAACACAATGCGCGATGGTCGCTGACGACTTTGAGTGGCCTGCCATATAGGTAAGGCCAAATTTTGCTGTAGCCCAAACGATGGCGAGGCATTCCTTTTCGGTCGTAGAATAATTGCCTTCCGCTTTTGACAGCGACCGGCTAGCGTAAGCTATCACTCGTTCAAGTCCGTTTTTCCTCTGGACTAGAACGGCACCGAGGCCTAGGCCACTGGCGTCATCGTGGATTTCGGTATCGGCGTCCTCCTCGAAGTGTGCAAGTACCGGCGGCGACTGCATGCGTCGTTTGAGTTCTTGAAATGTCTTGGCCTGCGGCGTTTCCCACTTGAACTCGACATCACGTTTGGTTAGATGTGTTAGCTGCTCCGCGATGCGTGAATAGTCCTTGACAAAGCGCCTATAGTAGGCACACATGCCAAGGAATCTATGCACTGCCTTTTTGTCGATGGGCTGCTGGAACTTTGCAATGGCGGCTGTCTTCTGTGGGTCGGGGCGGACTTCAGATTTGCTGATGACGTGGCCCAGGAACAGAAGCTATCGTAAGCGAAGCGGCCTTGATGGCCTCTAACACTGTCGCAAGCCGCCTAAGATGATCGAAATTTCCGGCGAAGACGACGACGTCAACGTCATCCGAGTAAACAAGACAGGTCTGCCACTTCAACCCTGCTAACACCGTGACCATGACGCGCTGGAACGTTGCAGGCGCCAAGCACAGTCTGAACGGCATGACCTTGAACTCGTAGAGGCCGTCTGGCGTGATGAAGGCGGTTTTTTCGCGATCTCTCTCGTCGACTTCTATTTTCCAGTAGGCAGACTTGAGATCCATCGACGAGAAATATTTAGCGTTGTAAAGCTTATCCAATGCGTCGTCCAACCGTGGGAGGGGGTATACGTCATTCATAGTGATCTTGTTCGGTTGACGAAAATCGAGGCAAAGGCGTAGGCTTTCATCCTTTTTTTTTTTCACTAAGACAACAAGAGATGCCCACGGGCTTTTAGACGGCTGGATGATGTCGCCGCGCAGAATTTCGTCGACTTGTTGTCTTATAGCTTCACGTTCTCGCGTCGAAACGCGGTAAGGACTCTGGCGGAGTTGTCGAGCGCACTCTTCGCATATTATGCGATGCTTTGCAACTGGTGTTTGTCGAATCCTCAATGACGTCGAAAAGCAGTCTTTGTATCGTCGAAGCAGACTTCTGAGCTGTTGCTGCTTAATCACGGAGAGACTTGGATTCATATCGAAGTCTGGTTGGGGAACTACGGTCGTCGGGGTAGATGCGACAGAATCCGAGGACAAATGCATTGCTGGTTTCCAGAATATCCTCGATGTATGCGATCGTCGTACCCTTGTTCATGTGCTTGAACTCCTGGCTGAAGTTCGTCAGCAACACTTTCGTTTTTCCTCCGTGTAGTCGAGCGATCCCTCTTGCGACAAAATTTCCCGGTCGAGTAGTATAGACGTTGGTGCCCCTCGATGACGGTTTCTACGTCTGCAGGTGTTTTGGTGCCGACGGAAATGATAATGCTGGAGCGGGGCGGTATGCTGACTTGATCTTCAAGCACACTCAAGGCGTGGTGAGTACGACAGCTCTCCGGCAGTACCGCTTGATCTTCCAACAGGGTTATCGACTTCGGCTTCAGGTCGGTGACTGCGCCGTGTTGGTTCAGGAAGTCCATTCAGAGAATGACGTCTCGTGAACACTGTTGGAGGATAACGAAGGTGGCAGGGTAGGTCCTGTCTTGAACTGTAATTCTTGCGGTGCAGATTCCAGTCGGCGTTATTAGGTTGTCCTCCAGCGGTCCAAATTTGAGGGCGTTCCCATGCAATCTTAACCTTCTTCAACTGGGCGGTGATGGGTCCCCTTATGAAGGAGTAGTCGGCTGCGTCCTCTAAGGCGTTGACTGCGTGGCCGTCGAGAAGCACGTCTAGATCGTTGGTTCTTTGTCTTGCGTTGCAGTTAGGTCTTGGAGTCGGATCACGGCTGCGTCATGTTGAACTGAAGCTGGAACGTTGCGTCGCCAAGTAGTCTTTCGTTGGTGTATCCTTGACTTTACGGCTTCCTCGGGATGGCGGCGTCTCGTTGATATATCGTCGAGATCGTCTTTTCGGCGTCTTTGTCGTCGGCAGAGGATCTTCGTCAGTTCGATGAACAGCAACCGCAGCTCCATCGGTTGCTGCCTTTGGCTTTCCGGATATGGGTTGACGGACCGGCCCCGGGCTGGGCCAGTGTATGGATGGCGCTGCGGCGACAGGTAGCGGCCTGGTGACGACGAACGGGATGGTTGTCGAGGGCTCCACTGTGTGGCAGCGAGATAGTCGGCGACATCACGTGGGTGTTCACCTTGCTGTGGGCGCGGTGCATTGGTGGCGAAGCCTCGCAGTCTCATCTCGCGGTAAGGGCATCAGCGGTAGATGTGCCCGCCTTCTTCGCAACAATAGCAAAGCGGACGACAGTCATGTGCACGACAAACGTCAGCCTTCCTTGGAATGCTGCCTGGAACGATGGGTTGGCGTGCTGGTGGCGGGGGTGGTGGTGGACGACCGAGCTGTGTCCTCACTGGGCCCTGCTGTGGGCGCGGAGGGGAACCTGACGGCGGGCTACAGCGGCGTACGTCATCGCTTGCGGCTGAGGCTTTGGCGATTCAGGGGCTACTCCGAGTTGTTGTTGGAGCTCCTCACGTACGACGTCGGCAATCGAAGCCACTTTAGGCTGTGATGAAGGGAACAGCTTCTGTAGCTCCTCCCGCACGACCGCTTGGATAGTCTCGCGCAGGTCGTCGGTGGCCAGTGACTGAACTCCGGCGTAGTTTGTTGAGTTCGTGCGGCAGTTGAATTGCCGGTTCCGCATTTCCAGTGTCTTCTCGATGCTGGTGACCATCCTCTGTCTTACGCTCCAGACCGCGATTTACCCCTTCCCCGCCCAAGCCTTCGCCCAGTTTCCGACCGCCGTTCTCCTTCTCCTCGTCGTCGATCGCTCTCCCCGATGCGTCGACGTCCCTCTACCGCTGACACGGAAAACTAAGTGGCGCAGTTCCCGAGGCAAGAACTGCGTCATCGTCACAACACTCAAGCCCTCTTCTTTCGCCACTCAACGTTATTTATGTAGCTGTTGAAGGTGTCTCTGTGCTTGCCCTCATTGACACAGGTGCCGCCATATCTGTAATTGCCGAAAAACTATGCCGCTCAATACGAAAAGTCACGACGCCTTTCTTCGGTCCTTTACTCCGCACAGCCACAGCACAGCACGTCCAGCCAGTGGCTGCGTGCACCGCCAAACTTGAAATTCAAGGAGTGGTCTACACAGTCGAGTTCGTCATTCTTCCCCACTGTTCCCACGATATTATTTTAGGCTGGGACTTTCTCTCCCATCACCAAGCTGTTATTGACTGCTCCCGTGCAGAAGTCGCCTTCTCTTCGCTTGGCAATGCCATACCTGATGACGTTTCGCTTTCCTGCACCAAGTTGTCCCTCACTGACGACATCCATATACCTCCGCACGCATCCGTTCTGGCACCTGTATCCTGTTCGTTGCCTCCGACTCTACCGTACTCTTCACGCCTTCGACCGCTTTCGTTCACCGCCACCTCTCACCACTCCCAACTGCGCTGCTTAGCCTTCAAGCTGGTGCTACTCACCTTCCTATACACAACCACTTCCCATTCTCGATTGCGCTGCTTCGCGGTGAATCTCTCGGCACAGTGGAGCCTTACGACACCATTACCACGTCGGAACATCCTGTTGGATCGTCAGAGGTCAACACCCTCTACTGTAGTCCCGCACCTGCCACATCGCCTGAAGACGTTTTCAGCCACGTCATCGACGCCTTAAGCCCTACGCAACGCCATGACCTCCGTCTCCTCGAGAAATTTCGCCCTGCTTTTGACAGTCATAGCACTTCTCTGGGCCGAACGACGACTGTATGTCACCGTATTGACACCGGTTCTCACTCACCGCTAAGGCAGCGACTCTACCGCGTCTCGTCGACAGAACGACGCGTCATTGATGAGCAAGTACGTGACATGCTAAAGCGTGGTGTCATTGAACCGTCCAACAGCCCATGGGCATCGCCAGTTGTTTTAGTTAAAAAGAAGGATGGCTCGATCCGCTTTTGCGTGGATTACCGTCCTCTAAACAAAATAACCCGAAAGGATGTTTATCCATTGCCGCGGATCGACGACGCCCTCGACAGCTTAGCAGGTGCAGAGTTCTTTTCCTCCCTCGATCTACGCTCTGGTTATTTGCAGGTGCCTATAGCTGCAGAAGATAAGCCTAAAACTGCTTTCATCACACCAGATGGCTTATACGAATTTCGTGTAATGCCATTCGGACTTTGCAACGCGCCCGCGACTTTTGAGCGGATGATGGACACTATTCTCCGAGGCCTCAAATGGAACACGTGCTTGTGTTATTTGGATGATGTAGTAGTGTTCGCGCCAGATTTTCCTACTCACCTTCATCGCTTGGAGCAGGTTTTATGCTGTCTCAGTGACGCTGGCCTCCAACTAAATCTGAAAAAATGTCACTTTGGGGCACGCAAGCTGACAATTCTCGGACATGTCGTGTCGAAGGACGGAGTTCTCCCTGATACCGCTAGGCTCCGTGCTGTTAAAGAATTCCCGAGGCCAACGTCTCTAAAAGACTTGCGCAGTTTCATTGGCCTCTGCTCGTACTTCCGCCGCTTTATTCAAAATTTCACTTCGATTATGGCTGCTCTGACAGAGCTTCTTCGGGGAGACCCCAATCTTTCCGCGTGGTCCCCGACTTGCGATGATGCCTTCGCAACGCTACGTCGCCTGCTCACAGCACCACCGATACTGCGCCATTTCGATCCAACTGCTCCCACGGAAATCCATACGGATGCTAGCGGTGTTGGTCTTGGCCCTGTGCTCACCCAGCGAAAGCCCGGCTGCCAAGAATATGTTGTTGCTTACGCGAGCCGCACTCTGACGAAAGCTGAAGCAAACTATTCCGTCACGGGAAAAGAATGTCTCGCGACCATCTGGGCCATCACAAAATTTCGCCCATACCTGTACGGCCGGTCCTTCGATGTCGTTACCGATCACCACGCACTTTGCTGGTTGTCGTCTCTCAAGGATCCCTGCGGCCGCTTAAGCCCGGTGGGCACTGAGGCTCCAAGAGTACGATATCCGGGTTGTCTACCGCTCAGGCAAGAAGCACGCCGATGCCAATGTTCTTTCGCGCTCGCCTGTCCACGCCGACATTGTCAGTGTGTCCGTCCTAGATGACCCACTTCCATTCACTTCTGTCGACACGGCTTTGGAGCAGCGCAAGGACTCCTGGATTTCATTTTGATAGATTACATATCTGATTCACCTGCACGTCCACCATCTCGAGCGTTACGCTGACAAGCTTCGCACTTCGCCATCCGCGACGGAATCGTCTATCACCGTAACTACAGTTCCAACAGCCGCAAATGGCTGCTTGTAATACCTCGGCAGCTCCGCACTGATGTATGCGCCGCTTTCCACGCCGACCCTCAGTGCGCACACGCTGGTCTCTTCAAGACCTACACCAGACTACGTCATAGGTTTTATTGGCGTGGTATGTACACATTTGTGCAAAAGTACATTCGCTCTTGCATAGAATGTCAATGCCGGAAGCCTGATCCTTGCCGCCCTTCTGGACCAATGCAACCTTTGCCGTGCCCTTCGCGACCCTTTGACCGGGTTGGGATAGACCCAGTGGCGTTGCTAGGTCGTCTGGTACCCGGGGCCCATATGTCTTCTGTCACCCCCCCCCCCCCACGTCCGTCCGTCCGGGTGTAGCCCACGGAAAGAGGGATGTCTTCAGATATATATGACACCCCCCCCCCCATCTGGCCCCTTGCACCCGGGGCCCACGGCCCCCCGGCCCCCCTCGTTGCTACGCCACTGGATAGACCTCTACGGGCCTCTGCCATACACAGCTGCTCGCAATCGCTGGGTCATTGTAGCTGTAGACCATCTCACGAGGTATGCAGAAACGGCCGCTCTGCTAGCCGCGACGGCTCGTGACGTTGCCTCCTTCCTCCTTCAACGCTTCGTTCTACGTCACGGCGCTCCCCGCGAACTCCTGAGCGACCGTGGCCGTGTCTTTCTCGTCGATGTCATTCTCGCTGAATGCCGCATTATTCATCGCTGTACCACCGCATATCACCCGCAAACAAACGGATTGACAGAACGCTTTAACCGAACTCTTGGCAACATGCTTTCGATGTATGTCGCCTCCAACCATACCAACTAGCTGGAACCTCATCCTTCCCTATGTCACGTACGCCTACAATACGGCACCCCAGTCAACGACAGGCTTTTCTCCCTTCTTTCTTCTATATGGCCGCGAAGCATCATTTCCCATTGACACTATTCTTTCTTACCGTCCCGACTTATCAGAGGGTACACCTGTTTCCAAAGCCGCCCGGTATGCAGAAGATTGTCGGCAACTAGCTCGCTCCCTTACAACTCAAGAACAAGCCCTACAGAAATTTCGTCATGATGACGGGCGCCCCCACTACCAGTTTTCGCCTGACGCTCTCGTTTGGTTGTGGGTGCCTCCTACTTCGACACCAGGTACGTGTCTCCTCGAAGTTTGTATCCCGATACCATGGGCCCTACCGGGTTCTACAGCAAACTTCTCCGGTGAACTACGTCATCGAACCTCTGACGCCCCCTACGGACCTGCGTCGCCGAGGCCGCGAAACTGTGCACGTAGATCGGCTCAGGCCGTATCACGAGCCCTTTGTCTTCACGACGCCTTAGGCCTCCTTTGCGGCTCCGTATTCAGCGAGGGGGGAAGTTGTATGGAAGAAGAAGTGCGCCGGTGCAGAGCTCCGCAGCCGGATCGCCAGTGCTCCTGAAGTGGGGTTCGGGCTAGACGCTGTTCCTGGTGTGACTGGCTAAGCCTACGCTGTTGCGTCTTCTCGTCCGCGTCCATCGTGCCGTCCACAGCCGTGCCGGACTTCTTTGCCATAAAACCATTACTTTGTGCAGTTGTCTAATATTTTGCTATGCCTCTCTGGACTTCACCTTTCAGGGAAAGCTGCTACTTTTTCTTAGTCAGGATTCGCAACCACCTAAGTAACAATACAATGAAGCCAAAGAAGACATAGGGAGCATAATTGTTATTTATATACCGTGTCTTTAACAGCACCTAATTTTTATAAACTGCCTATGGAAGACAGCACAATTCCAAATCTGGAACTAAATTAGTCCACGAGTTGGTCACTACTTGCACAAGAAATCAAAATGCTTAAGTGAATAATTAGCATAACTACAGTAATTGTATTTAGTTACCTACTTTATGGCACATACTTCAAGTAAATAATTGTAGCCGGCGAGTTTGCAAGACATATCCACTTCGATCAAATTCACAGGACTATGCCAGTTTCGAGACATTCATTTTCAAATTTTCATTGTCTGGTGAAAAGCATTGACGTTCATTACGCTTGTGCTCCAATGCATTAAACAGGGTTTGCTTAAAAACACACACAGCCAGGGCGCTCTGGCTCCGTGCTTCTTGCAGCACTCAGGCTGCCCGCTGATGGTTAACGTCAGCAGAACACCGCCTCGATCGAGGGGCGCGGTATTAAGTTGATATGGCTTGTATGGAGAACTCGCTTCAAATTCTCGATTACGAGCAAACTGAAACCAAAAGTTTAACAGTCATTTAATGGAATTTTGTTAATTAGCCACTAGTTAACACATATGACCCATCAGTCCATGGACGCCACCACTGATGGCATGTATCTGAAGGAACCGTCCTTTTATTTCAACACGGCTATTAATATAGCAAACAGTTACTGACTTTAGGCCTCATGTTACAATTGTGAAAATCAAGTTCAGGAGTGGCGAAGTCGTCTGTGCAGCAGAAATTGCAACTATCACTTTCTGAGATATGCGACCTTAAACTGTGCTGCAAAATAAATGGACGTTCCTGTTGGGTTTCCTAAAAACATACCTCCAAAAGTTTGGGATGATCTTATCCCGAACGCCGAGGCATTCTTGAGTGTGTAGATTTTGGGGACAGAATTCTCTAAAGTGGTGCTAGTCTTAAAATTCCTGCTTACTACACTTCACAACTGCTCATCTTCAATATTGCAATTGCAAGGTACACCTAAAATTAGTTGCAAAAGTTAGTTAGCGAAAATATCTTTTCATATCTTTTTGTCATACTGCTAATGTCCACCTAGCCAAGTAACCTACTTGCAAAAATGGCAGCAGCAATATGACTGTTTTGTTAAAAAATAGTGCTCTACATCAAAAGAATAAGCAGTATGTGCTTGTAAAATGGCAGTTGACACTAATTAATTTGATGCTTTGCTTAATTTGAATGCACTAGAAAGTCCCAGTGAGAAACCATACCTGGTTATCGAAAAAAGCTCGTTCAACTAATGAAAGTGTGATGCTTCGGTTAATCATACCCTTGCCAGCGTCCCTCCATATGTGCAGAGGCTACTAACACTTGAAAAACAATAAATTCAGCAGACAGCGCAACTGCTTCCACAACTGTGAAGCTGTTTTACTTTGCTTCAGTTTTGTTTTCAGCACTTTATGTCAGTAGCCGGATCTTGCGCTTTGGATGCCTTGGCATTGTTATGACCAAATGCAGCCGACAGTTCAAATCTGATCTTTTCTGTGAACTCACATGCCTGCTTGGCGTCCACCTCATCCATACTACCATGTATCACCCATCGGCAAATGGAATGGTTGAACGCCTTCACCATCAACTTTAAAGCTGCCTTGATGGCACGCCAGGCTCGCCTTTCGTTTAAGTTGTACGTTGAGGCAGCATTTAAACATATTGGTGTTCATTGTGATTTGAATCACACTTTAAGAGCAGCATTAAGCAGAAAGATGTTGCAAACTACCTCAGGCAATAAAAATATATTAAAATTCATTTATTTTGCCTCCGTTTGGAATTTTGACCTTTCGAATTAACGGGAGTTAACTGTATTGCCTATTGCTTGGCTGTACGATCTGCGGTAAATCTTTGCTAGTGTGCACCCCGTAGACAACCCTGTGAAGTTTCCATAATGCACTCAATGTCTAATTCCCCACAATAAATGTCGAATATTGGAGATGATGGTGGAACTTCAACCTTGCAAAGGAAAGGCTTGAGCTCGTTTTCCTCCATACTACACTAAGTGGAAGCACAATGCAGCCAACCCCAACACCTACAGCAGCAGCATCGGCAAATCCCTTTAATGATTTCCTTGCATATGTCTCTCAAGGACGAAAAGTGTCAAGCTTTCGTATAAATGGCCCCTCAATTCCCATGTGGCTTGCTTATGCACTGCTCATCAAAGTCTCCCTATGATCTCTGTACTGCCATATTGCCAGTTTTAGCTAAAATCATTATGCACTGCTCCACTAGGACACAAGCTTTTGTCAACTTCACAAGGCTTCACTGAGAACAATATGGTGTCACAACACAATGATGGTGGCAGCAAGGGGACCACAAACTTTACTCTGCTGTGATGAGAGTAAACAGACCACAAGCACTCACTTTCCTCACAGTCAATCTGACCATGACACCACTCATATCTCTGACAAATGTCAACTGGAAACCTGAGCTCAACACTGCTCTCTACGTTGCCTAAGTAACTTTAAGCATAGCAAACCATAAGGGTTCTTGCACTAAAACATACCAAATGAAACCGCCTTGGTAGAAAAGCATTCATTTGCTTCACAACATGAGCTGCCCAGCAAATGGACAGAGCTTTACAGATATTTCAGCAAGTGAGACATACCCCATGCTTGTACAACTCTCATGCCCAAATAATTTTTCAGTTTAATATGCTGCTACACAGCCAAAAAATTAGTCTTCATGTCCCAAGTTCTCATGCAGGGTCAAAGTATATGTTGGTCAAATAACTTTGGCAATATTAACATCCCTCCTCTTTCGTCGAAATAACCTCAAAAATTAAGCATGCCCGTTTCATGTCTGAATTAGCTTCTTATATTGTAACATAGGAAACAAAGCCAATGCAAATTACTGGCAGACCTTCTAAAGCAGCCATCAGTGTTCTTACTGGCTCTTTCAAAGCAGCAGAATAAAGCTCTGGCCTGATTGCCTTAGTAACGGACCCTATCATATGCAAAGAAGTACCTGCTGGCTTTAGTTTTATATCATTATGTTTGTGCAAACATGCACTTATGATAGTCACCCTTGTGTAGAAGCACAAATTAGAACAAGATTCTGAAAGTACTGCAAGGGTGTCTTTATTCAGACAAAGCAAAAACATTTTCACTTAAATGCAGTCACTCAAGCATGAACATAGATTCAATATCGGGCACTTTTGCAATAAAGCCTGATTCAGGTCGCGCTTGCGCATCGGTCTAGACATTTTTTTTTTACAATGAAGTGCAAGTTGAGAAAGCATTAATCGTTAAAGCAAGACAAGCAATGTTATCTTATTTTCAATAGTATTTGTCTCTATATACATAGCTCTCTTTCCAAATTCATTCAAACAGTTTATTTGGCGACAAAGTAATGAAATACACAACCGTAGGAACACTGTCCTCCAGACCAATACCATCAAGAGAGGAAAAGAAAGGAAGTCGCAGTTTTGCCTGAAAAGCAAAGCATCGATTGTGATAGAAAATAATTAGACAGCTATATGAAGTAAGAATAGCAGTTTTATCGGCCATGTAAACTTGTAAACATTCACTTGCTAAACTGACAAGCATAGTGTCACATGTGCACAAGCATACATTAAACCTAACTCGATGATCACAGAAACTCACTCTCAAAACATGGGAGTGAGGAAGCACTGCAGCAGGAGCGAGCGAATTGACCTTCGTACTGCTTCTTGCTTCAATGCAAATAAGTGGCAAGAACATAACGCACACGAGGCAATTGGCTGTTGGTGCACCTAGACTCTTTCCCCATCGCAGATCGCTTTCAAGATGGGGCCCACACGACCAAGCCACGTGCAGCAACCACTAAAGTATAACGCCCTCCCCCTCCCTCCTCTACTCCCGGTGCTCTGCATGCGACGGTAGACGACATGCTTCCTCCCCGCTTTCTGCCCATGCGTGCGCGATTGAGCCGCCATCGTTGGCTCACTGTCACATGCTTTAACTCACACATACAGTATACAGTGCATGGGGATGATGTTATCGCCCTTAGGCTTTATACAGAACATCACGGCGACGCCGACAACGGAAATACACCTGGAGTGTCCACATTTTTATTATTTTTTTTATTTGTCCATACTGTGAGCCCTTTTCGGGCTGTTACAGGGTGGGAAATACAATCTTATAACAAAACAGTGGCATGTGCAAAAACAATTAATCAATAATTACCTACAAGGTGTATATAATTACAAGGCATATATACACTTACGATTAGTAAAATAACATTTCCAAGTTTCTTTCAAAGGAAACCACACAGTCAACATTTTCAAAAACCTCGGAATTAAGTATGTTCCAGTCAACAATTGTTTTAACCAAACAAAAATGCTTACAGACATCAAATCTGGAGGAATAAGGCATGAAAGCATAGCTGTGATTAATCCTTGGTGCTATTCTGCCAGGAGGTCGCAAGTACAGACTGGGATCCACGTTTAGGCTTCACATTTGTAGTTGGAACATAAATTCAGCACTCAGCACTCAGCAAGTGCCGGAAGGTTAGCCCTATCAAGTTACTCTGTAACTGATTGCATTCAATAGTAGCAGGAAAAAACAAACCTGGCAGCAAGACGCTGTACTTTTTCTAGTTTATTAATGAGGTATCACTGGTATGGGTCCCAGACTATACTTCCGTACTCTAGACTAGGGCGAACAATTGCCCGGTATGCACTTAGTTTTACATCACAACTGGCAAACTTCAATTTCCTTTTTATCAAGCCAAGCTTTCACTGTGTGGATCCACACGTGATCGCCACATGACGGTTCTATTTTAGATCGTGTATTATGGTTATTCCAAGATATTTCATATCTTTTGTATGTTTTATTATATCACCACCAATAGCATAAGAAAAAAGCGAGGGTAGTTTCTCATTTGATACAGTCATGCAAGCAGACTTGTTTAAGTTAATTTACATATCCCATAAGGTACAATAGTCATTAATAATCTGCAATGACTCATTCAATAAAATTTGGTCAATGGTGCTTTTTACCCGGCAGAACACCAAACAGTCATCTGCAAATTGTCATACTTCGATCAGTGGGTTAATGTTCATGGCTATATCGTTAATGTATATGTATCAGAAACAGCGCCAGCCCCAAGACCGACCCCTAAGAAACGCCGGACGTAACCGGCAATGTTGACGACCGCTCATTACAAATTTTTACGAACTGCTGTCGATTCTTTAAATAAGCCTGAGCCCATCATACTATTCTTGTATTAATACCAGTGTCATAAAGCCTGCGCACAAGTTTTGCATGGCAAACCCTGCCAAATGTCTTAGAAAAATCTAAGGCTATGACATCTATGTCGTCTTTGTTGTTTATGGCTAACACAAAGTATTCAACTGTCTCGAACAGCTGGGTCACGGTGGAGAGGCACCTATCAAATCCATGTTGTTTAGCATAAAATATTTTTTTCGTTTCCATGTTCTCTATTATATACTTGCAGAGGATGTGTTCCAACACTTTACAAACAGTGCATGTAATAGAAATAGGATGGTAATTCTTCATATTGAATCTGTCTCCTTCTTTGAAGATCGGCACTATCTTGCCCATTAGCCAGTCATCAGTTAAAGTACCAGTGTCTAATAATGCCCTAAAAATTCGTACTAGGAATTCTTCAACCCAATCAATATAGCGTTTCAGAAATTCATTTGGTATGTCATCTGGCCCTGATGACTTCTCACAATTTAGTTTCTACAGGAGCTTTAATAGTCCTTCCTTTGAAATTTGAATTTCGTCTCCGCAGGTGTCCTGTAATTCCTGTATCGGGGGGTCGATTTGTCCAGGCAAGAACACTGAGCAGAAGAAATTATTGAATTCCTTTGCCATGAGGGCTGGCTTGCTGTAAATGCTATCATACACGCGAACTGCAGTTATTGCTGATTTTGAAGCAGTCAGGTATCTCCAGAATCTGTCCGGACTGTTTAGCACGTAATTGGTCAAGGCAGTCGAAAAGAAAGTTGCCCTGGCTGTCTTTAATTCAGTTCAAACCTGTGCGCTAAGAACAGATATCATGTCAGGGTTTCTTGGCATCACCTGCCA
Organism: Dermacentor variabilis; assembly: GCF_050947875.1. Lineage (NCBI taxonomy): Eukaryota > Metazoa > Arthropoda > Arachnida > Ixodida > Ixodidae > Dermacentor > Dermacentor variabilis. The sequence continues at coordinate 50,601,193 of NC_134576.1, read as the reverse complement.
TGCGTGCTGTAGTCAGCATTTCAAGTGAATAATGGTTCTAATGATCCACGGGTTTGCGTTTTCTACGCGTTTCCATCTGACAGGTACAAACTGTGATATGCAATCTGCAACTGTTGACTTAAAATATGTCCAAACACGCTGCACATAATTTTCCTGCGGTATCGTGTCAAGAGGTATCTCTAGATTATCGAGGACTGATGTGTCATCTGCCCTTCGAAAATTTAGCACATGCGTGTTAAAATGTTTGGCAAAACCCTTATCATCTATTTTCAGGGCGGCTGCTATGGTTGGTGGTCCGATATTCCATTTTCTACATCGATTTGGCAATAAAAGCTCTCATATGATAAAAATACCACATCAAGTATCGAGTGGCATTGGCCCTATTTTCGCGTTGGTTCATTTACCACTTGAATTAGGCTATGTTTTGCCATTATTTCCAACATACAGTCCGCGTGTAGCCTATCGACAGTGCTTGATATTTGTGCGTTCCAGTCAACACCAGGCAGGTTAAAATCGCCCTTTAGTATTAACCTACTACATTTGTTAGTTATGCTTACAACGTAATCAAGCTTCTGAATAAACTCTAAGGAGCTGCCAAGGGCACGATAAATAACACAAATTATTAAAACGAATCTACCCATGAATAATTTGCACCATATGCTCTCGTGATCCTCAATGACGGGAAGTGGTTTGTGCTTAATTTAGTTCTTGATTAACAAGGCAGCGCCACCACCCTTTGTTGTCTTGTCGTTACGCATGGCATGAAAAGACGTAATTGCCATAATTGCTATCGCAATAAAATGACTAGGTATGTGTACTGCAAGTCAACATTTTTTTTTTTCTATAGCAATTATATGGACACTACACATGAATTGCCGCCATCGTCACCGTAATGTTCTGTATAAAGTCCAAGTGTGATAAGATCGCGGCCATGCACAGTGTGCTGTAGGTGCAACGCAGAGCCGGGGATGGCGACCTGGTGTCGCAGCGTCTTGCACGCACAGGAAGGAGGGGTGGGGCGGATGCGTGCAGTCTCTTTGTGCGCACAAGTGGAGAAGCAGTGAGCGTGCAATAGAAGAGGAGGAGAAGGAAGTTGGTGTGTTTCCTCCAGCGGGTGGGTGGCTGCGAATGGGCACAGCTGTGCACAACCGTGTGAGCCTATCTTGGAGGTATGGGTACAAAGGCTACGTTCGCCCATGGCTTCGTGTGCCCTGCGTTCTCCCATACCTACTTCGCGTTAAACCAGGAGGCAGCCCTATGGGTAATTTGCTCGCCATTGGTGCCACTCTTCATTGTGGCAATGTTGTCATCGCAAATGCTTGTGGTCGTTGAGTGAGATCTGCTCGTGTTTGCCTGTGCATGCGCGACACCATGCTTGGTATTGTAATCAGAAAGGGAATGTTCACTGCAATTTATATGACCAACGAAACTACGAGCCTTGCTTCATGTTGCTGAAAACTTCGTTATCACAAATTTATCGTAAGTGCCGTGATTTCCAGGCGAAACTGCGAATTTTTTTTTTTTATGCAATTGTAATCAAGTAGTGCAACAAGCTAGTCGTAAGCAATGCAAAATTGGAAAACAAGATTACTATACATGCTCTTTAAGCTGTTTTATTTCAAAACAACTTCCGGGTTAACTGATACGCTGCTCTTCGAATATGAGTGCTCCATCATGCAGAACAAGGAAAAAGCACACATATTGTCACGAATTTGATTACAAGTAATACCTTGTCATACAAATATATTTTAATAATGCTTGACAAGAGGAGCACAAACACCTGCGCATTTTGTTGTCCTCATTCTGGTGGCTCCACTTGGCAGCCCACTTTGGATCAATGTAATAGATGACAGAGCCTGTGTTTATTGTAAGTACGCCTTTGTCATTCTATATTAAGTCCACATGGCTCCACAATAGTATTTGCCTATTCACACTAAAGCACTGATAACAGCTATGTACCAAACCTCATGAATGAGTTTTCCGGACTCAAATTTCTCCTAAACTGAGCCCACTTCTATCTAGCCAGATTAAAAAAAGCAATTACCATGTTTGCTGTTCATGTACCTTTGCTGTCTTGTATAACTCGCTCTGGAGCAGTAATATCCTTTATGTTGTGTTTACAACATCTGTTAACACATTTTATCGTGCACGTCTCCACAGAGCATGACTGCCGCGCAAGGCATGTGCCTACGAACACGAAATCATGTCATCTGGGTTTTCTCACAATCATGGGTGCGTACGTGGCGCCGACAATTTGCTGCCTGTGTGAACGCAGCAGGGCACTTTGTGCACTTGAAGGGCTTCTCCCCCTTGTGCATTCGCATGTGGTCTTTCATGTGAGTCGCATAGTGCGTGGTGTACGGGCAAAGGTTGCAAAGGAACGGATCTTTCCTCATTCCACTTTTCTTTGCCTGAGCAGTGGCATCTGTAATAGAACTCCCAAAAATGGGGCGAAACTTGCGTGGCCTGATACCTTCAGTCTCAGCTGCCTCTTCAGCATTTTCCCTCACCGACCATAGCTGCAGAAATGATCTGCCCTTGCCTCGAGCGCTTCGTCCTGCTGCAGCTGCGGGGAGAGAAAACACTCATGTTACACTGCGAGGGCCAAACTACAGGGAAAGGGAAAAGTAGATACGCCCGTTAGAGTGACTTACATATTTATTCCAACAACTTTCAAAGAAGGCTTTACACATCCCGCTGGTTTTTTTTGTTTTGTTTTTTGTCAGCATTTTTTGGTAACACATGGTTTCTTTGCTTGCACAAGTAAGTCGGCAATAGATAAAACCAACACTGTCAGTACTGTCAAAAGAGCAAGTTAGTGCAGAGTTGACTTGCAAAATTTACCTCCAGGGTGGAAACAGCTTCTTGCTGTTGACATGGTACAAATTACGAGTGTGACCGCCTTGTTAAGCTTGTGTTACTGCTTCCACTCTACAAAAGCTTGCACCATGTTGGACATAGTCAAAATGTATTGGCACATGTGAAATGAATATTTGTGCCGTCTGGCTCCAAATCATTTCTTCTTTAACTTCATTTAACTTCATAACATTTGAGGTTAAAGCATAGACGTAAGGAAAAGAGACTATTCATACCAAGGAGGTCGAAAGCACTGCCATATGTTGTGAACGTGAGCGAGTAATGCACCAAAGATATTGTAGTAAGCGATTTCTCAAACTCTTTGAATTTACTGGAGGTGAGAGACACAGTGGCTTTGATTTCTGTCAGCAAATAAAACATTGAACAACTAAGTGAACAACAATGCCACATATTCGAGAAGCATAGAAGTGCAGGCCAGTTGGAACAACATTGTTAAGAAGAATATAGTAGCAATGATATAAAAAAGGACAACACATAAAAACACAATTGCTAACTATCAACTAAGAATAAGATAGAAACCCTCTTTTTTGTCAACGCCATAGCATAAGCATGTGGAAATGTGATGATGCAAGGGTTTCCTAATAAGTTTATTTGAAAGGTGGTCATTATGATGCTTCACAGTCTTTTCTGTTTGTTGGCCATATTACTTCCTTAATAATGACACATGTTCTACCAATGGTGCAGACCCAGAAATGTAATGTTACTGCAAGATATGCACAAGAACAAAGCAGCACTAAGTGCAAAATATTCGGTTGGAGTTGTTGGAATAAAAATGCACATTATTGTACAAAACAGGCAATGTTAAATCCTAAAAACTATAAGCATTCCTATATCGCAGCATTCAAAAAGCACAGAATGTGCCTTATTAACTCAAAAGTACACAGAAATGTGGGACTGTTTGCATGAAGCAATTTATCAGTAAATTTAGCTATGGTCAAAAAGCTTTGCACAAATGGTAGCTGGCAGCTGCACATTAGGATGCCAAGTGACTATGTTAACAAGTTTCATGCAAGTGCCCCTCTTCAACACTTGGTAACTTATTATATGCATTAGCTTACTGCTGCCTGCACACAAGTTCATAATTTGAGGTTATAACTCTGGTTACCCCTCGGAAAAATGCTTTCTGCAACTGCCCCTTGCACTGGTAAGCAGGCGAAAAAATTTCCCAGAAAGCAGGTTTTCTGTATTACAAAATACATGGTACGTACCCTCAATAAATTATAGAGCATACTCAACTCAATGACTCAAACACATGTTTCTTAAAGGCAAACTTTCTGCAAAAAGAAATATTCTAATAAAGAAATGTCTTACTACTACAATGCAAATTCAACATTGCTCGAATTTGGGTGGCCAGGCAGACACGCTATATTTTCCTATTATTTGCAACTCAGACACTTACTGAAATGAGCCTGCTGAGCAGATTCAAAGCTGTCAAATTTTATTGATGTTTTCGGCCTATGCATTTGATTTATCTCGTCTCTGCTGTCAATGCAGCAAGTAGCTAAAAAGGCACAAGTTACATTTTCATAGCCTCAGGAAGCTTTTTCTTTACATCTGCTGCTTCATGGGTGATGAATACTACAAACCCTTGCATAAAATACACACCTGAATTTAACATAATGGACTATTTCACGGCCGTGAAATACCAAAAGAAGTTTAGCTGTGTATAATATGTCCAAAAATGGTTTTGCGCAATCAAATAAGTCAAAAATACACTTTGATTCATAAGCACTGTGGTACCCAAACAAAGAAGCAAGCTTGTCACGCCAAAATGTAAAACAAATACATTGCATTACATGTTGGACTTAACAGTAAGTGATCAAGAACACCAATTATTTGTGATGTTCACCAGTGACCAAGCAAACTGCATTCAGAAACTGAAAAAACGCAACATTTATTCCTACTGGGTGTACAAAGCACTTGCCCTTCTTGCAGCAATAAGCTCAAGCTCAAACCAAGATTAAAGCAATGGCAAGCACACAACATTGTGTTACAGAATAAAAGGATGTGCAAATGGTAATTTCTGAGACTGAATTGAATACGAATCGAAAAGTGCCAGAAGCAAATCAACTCTTATACTTTTAGAATAGTTCTCGAATAATTAACAACCACTCTCAGGATAAATGCTAAATGATCTTCACAATGTGGAACATTTAGTGTTGGGGAGCTTCTTTTACAATAATACTGCCCGTTAATTTCGAAGTGTTGCTTATTAAAACACAAATGGAGCATTAGGATCAAGCAAGCAGTTTATTCGCATACTCAGGTGTCATAGGTGAGTGGGAATGATAGTGCCGTAGCTCTAGAAGCCTAGCTCCCTGAGTCATGTACCGCATATTCCACTATGTAACCTCTCACATTTTATGTCTACTATGGCCGCCAGGAAGTAAATTCATCCCAAAGTTGATGAACTGAGTTACTTATCTGAAAACTGTTTGCAAGATATTTCTATTTACAAATAGTGACTACTCGATGTGAAGATCGAATTGAATATGGCAATATTCGACTTGCTTTCGAAACGTTCGAATACTTACACAGCCCTACAGATGAAGAATAACAAGCATATCGTGACTTTCAGAACATCAATCTTGGTTGGCTTCAGTTGGGACCGGTTTTCCGGTAAGTTGGAGCTTGCCTGTGCAGCATTTGGAAAGACCTGCTTGGCATCTTGCATTTCAATCTCGTTTGTATGTAATTAATGTCATAAGCAAAGGTTCCGATACCCTGAAAGCGTTTTTTGAATTCGCTTCTGGTGACACCACACTATCTGAAATTTGTGCTTGTACTGTGTTGTTTGAACAAACCCATGTGAACTGGACACATGTGTTACACTTCTGGCAGCATGTACAGGCTGTAAAACGTTACTTTTTGCGAAACTCATGATTGTAGAATTTTAGCTCACAATTGTGCGTTTCAACATCTGCAATCAGTATTAATAAGTGAGAAAACAGAAAACTTGGTTATCGCACAGTTTGCCAAATTTCAAAGTTTTACGGTACATTTAAATTAGCAAGTTAATCAATACTGAGAGTTCACAAAGAAACATTTTATTTAGGGACCATAAAAGCTACAATTTTCCAGAATAATTCATACTTTAATTATTGGGTCTAATGTTCTGAAATCACACAGTGGGTTATGAAGTACACTGTAGTAAGGAGTTCTGGATTTTTGTACAACTCTTTCATATGCACCCAAACATGGTCTACAAGCATTTTTTGCATTCCACCCAAATCGGAATGTAACCACAGTGACTTTCAATCAAATGTTTGCCATTCAGCCAAAACAAGTACAGTAATCGGCATTTCACAGTAAATAGCTAAATTATTGACACACCACGTCTTCTGCAGTGAAAACACTGTATCAGACCATCATCCAAGCTTTAGGCTGTGTACAATAATATCTCCCCATTTGAGACATACAGAGTTTAACATATAAGCAACGGTGTGAGTTCCAATGCATTCCTTGAAATAAACGCACTCAAATCAATTCATACACCTTCTCAAGCAACAGACATGAGAAAGAGAAACAAAACCTTGCACCCTGTAAGAAATAATACTGATGATTCGGTTTAGCATCACATATACCAACATAAGCTACACTGGGCAGCAAATAAGGCACAAGTACACCATTAAATTAAAGCACTTTAAACATGATAAGCTGTTTCTGACACTGCACTGCCTAAAACTTTACTACTTTGTACCTATAATTCAAGGGTCCTCAAGAAAGTATGGCCACTCCACGCACGAGATCATGTTTTCACAGCCACGAATTACACTCTTTTGAAGCACTAACTATGCACATGGCATTCCTGAATGACCCAGAAAGACAAAAACCTTAGGTCACCAAATAGCTACTGTACTGGGTGTTACACACTTTGCAAAAGCACATCACCTGTACAGCTGAACCTCCTTACAACAGTTGCATTCGACACGAAGATGCCATTGTACATATAGTATTCAATATCAGCATTTATTTCTAATGCACTCGTACTAGAAAGAAAAATTTCAGGTTAACCTCATTACAGAGAGTCAACCACACTTGGTGAAAACACCTCACCAGTACAGCCTAACCTCATTACCTCCTACAGGTGCTGTGTGCTCAATTGTGGACGCCAAAAATAGAGCGTCAAAAGCAAAAGCGCAGATGAAAGAGATATTAAAAATGTGTTGCATGCATCTTGAAACACTTTGGATTGGACCTGTGCTGAAGATTTAAATAGTAAGTGTACATTGCTTAGTAAAACGAGTTACAAAGTAAATGGCTGCTTGTTTGCTCTCATCACAGCATCTCATGGTGTATGGGTTCACTTTTACTGTTTTTCACAATGTTTTATGTCACGCATATTATTCAAATGGCAGGAAGGCTCCCTTGCAAGTAGTATGCTAAATGTTAAATAGTTGATGTTCTGATATCTGGCGTTCCCTTGCTGGACTCTCGCATGGAGTACACATTTTTTAAATGTGATAAAACTCGCTCAACATTTTCAAAATTTTCTATCTCTTCTGAAGCTGCTGCTGTTGTGAAAACAAATTTTCAATAGACAGATCTAATAAGAGCCTGAAGGGGATAAAATGAAATCATACGCAACACAAAAATGTTCAATATTCGTTATCCGCATTTATTTCTTACACACTGATATTGTCAAGAAACATTTTTGATTTACTTCTTTATTTCCAACAATTTCTTACATCTGTGTTTTTAATATCAAGGTGTATTCAGTATGACAATCTTTTGTATACATACAGCCAGCAATGGCTGAAGACAAATGCATGACGGAGAAGGAAGAAGAGTACGGCCAGGCATACAGAACGAGAACAGTAATAAAGAATACAGGAACATACAAGACAAAATGTACTACGTCAGGAAACATTGAGCTTGTAGCAAAAACAGACATTCCACTCATGCAGTTCAAGGAAGAATATAATACTTATCGTCTTTTTCAACAAGACAATAAATTATACCCCTGTCACACGGCAAATCTAATGTCAATTAAAATGAATTACATTCACTTATAATGACACTTGTTTGCTATCACATTGTAAGATGTAATGAAATTCGTTGAAAATGACAATTCCAAATGAATAAGTTTGCCAAACTCATTCGTATTGGTATCGAATGGGTATCCTGGACACCAGGAGCCTATCGATCAGCTCCACAAACAGTACATGCTTTTTTTTGTAGTTTAACAAGCAATAATGATTGTTCTGTTGATTTTGTTAGCTAATTATTACTTTGATGATGTTTAAGTGCATCACAGCGCATAATTATAGAATGCTACTCTCAATCCAGTGACTAGAAAGATGTCCTTGGCTTTAACTGTGGCAGTTGTTTGTTCGCACTGGAGCATCAGTCGCGGCCACTTTGATTGACTTGACGAAAATGCATGCATGTTTCCCTAAGGCATGTGCTGACGATGTGGATATTAGGAGCCTACATGCACATCAGAATGATGATTACACACAGCTGTCGTTCCTCGTTCCTCTTCAGCAGAGGTAGCGAACTTGCCCGTCTTGCTTTCTGCCATGTTGCTTGCCTGATCTTTGGCTTGGCTTAACTCGAGTTGGTTGTCAGTGTCAACAAGTTAGGGATCCAGAAGCACGGTGTGAAAGGGAGCATCACATATTCCAATGAAAATTAACACATTGGAAAATGATTATTATACAAAAGAAAGTAGGTTTGACGCTATTTTTGCCCGTCTTTTTTTTTACTATCGTCGTTGTCATCATTTTCAAATGACAATTTTTGCCGTGTGACAGCATGCGGTGAGAGTGACATTAACCACGACAAATGTCATTTCATTAGAAATGACATTACATTTGCAATGTGACAGGGGTATTATTTGATATTCATGTTCCTGTCGCCCCCTACAACAAATCATTTGAGAATAATCGCCAAATTTCAGTACGATTCTACTGTGTATTGCCCACAAAGTCTAACTGTTTCACTTTTCTCCTAGTAAACAGGTCTTGCGTGCAATATAAAAGGGTGTGCGATATGAATAGAAGTTCTGTCATAAAAGTCGTATGAAAAATGTTAAACTTGGATGCCCTCTAACTGCTTGATAATTACCTTTGAATGAAGGTGTCAGACAACTTTAACATTCCTGCCTCATGTGGAGAAAAAGATACGTCAGCCTAATGGCTAACATAGGCTTGTAAAATGTGAAGATTTGTGGGCTTGGAATTCCAAATCTAAACTGCTATGGCTGTCTAAATACTGAGTTGTCTTCAATAAGAGAGGATGATTCATTATATTGGGTAGAGAAGCACAGTTCAAGAAAATTTGGTGATCCAATCCTGGTGCTTCACAAGTGTGGTGTATGTACATACATGAATGGGGCATTGTTTAATCGACCAGGGCATTATCTGATTCAGTTTTTCTGTGGTCATTAGGCATGCTTCAAATTGTACTTTCTGATCCTAAATGAATGTCTGTGAATGTTTCCTTCTTCATCACCAGAAATTCAACAAATTTGTTGCATCTGGCAAGTGCCACGCAGTGCGGCCAACTTCACGGCCACCAATATTGGTGCTTTCATTGCAACAGTGCCCAAAATATACTTGCATATGCCGAAAATATCGAAGTTTAAAATATATAAATCTTGATGTTTCTAGCTTATTTTCAGGATAAGCAACAACGGTTTTGCAGATATGGTGGTTGAATAACCCCCTGTCCTAGCAGATACGACTAAATGGTATGACATGTGCACCTGCAAGTGCTCAGATAAATGAAGCACGCCTGGTTCCCACAGACTATAGCAATAAAATGGTGTGTTTGTACTCTTAAAGAACAGGTAACTGCCATGATATTGGGCGATCCCAAATAAGACCCATTCTTGTCATCTTGTGCTCTGGGCACAATACCCATTCGGTGTCAGCTTTCGTATAATTTATTTTCATCTCTCGGATTTACAAAGTGATATTGCTCAGGCATTAACAGTGTGGGCATTACCGAGAGCAACATTGTGAAAAGCATTTCAAATCATGACAAGCTGCACAACGGCTCCATGGCCAAAATAACTATGCCAAACAAACATTACATTTTTGGCTAAAAGGTGTGCGGAGTGCACTTCTGTGAGTGTGCTCAAAAACATGACCGCTAAAGCTGATAAGAGGCTGAAATAAACTGATAAGAAGCGGACCTGTCCAATCTCAATTCAGAACATCCACAACTGTTCCTCAGTCAGCCAATCAATGCACACTGAAAGTCAGAATTTGAAATTTTCGATGAAGAATCTAACCCTGGTATCTTAGGACAAACAATTACCAGTCATGAAGACCTTCTTTGTATCGGATGAACATAATGCAGCCCAGTTGTTCAGCTAGCACCAAAGCAGTAGCAAAACTGCATAATTATATTTCACTTCAAGTCTCACGAAGAATAAACAATCAATCAAAGAAAGTATCATAAAACATAACATTAGAAAGCATAACAAAAAGCAGCAAGAATGTATCAAAAACTCTGCAGCTGTCAAATGCATGCATAATGACCCTGCAGAATGACCTAACAGAAATATACAGAAGTTCATTTTAATCTAGGCATACTTTCTTTTCTGCATAAGCAGTGGCGCTAACTAAAAAAAAAAGGAAAAAGCACTGAGCATCCTCAAAGCTAAGCATCCCACTGCCTGAAATGTTTCTACAGAATATAGTATACTTTGAAATCCCAGCACACTTACGAATATTTGAAATACATGCACAATGTGACTTTAATGAGATCTTGGGCCCCAGTGAGATACCATTAGAGCACTGCACAGGCCATCTTTTCTGGCCTGGGCCTGACCCGAGCCCAACCCGATTGTTTCAAACCTAGCCTACACCTGACCCAGGCCTGAAATATTTGGTCCCTGCCTGGCCTCGTCCGATCCAGTTCAGCCCATTCATCCTTTAGCCTATCGAATCGTGATCCAGTTCGTAGTTGTTGCGAGGCTGCTAGCCACGTCAAGATTTTTTGCTAAAGAGAAAGATTTGACTGTGTGAAGTTGTTGCTGACAAATAAACAGGTAAGAGAAAAACAAACTACATGCTCTATTTATTAGACCTGTACATTACTGTGTCATATGAATGGCCCTACTATGTTTTCCAAATGGTTGTACAGCAACATACTTGTTGAAAAAATATGGAATGAATAATCGTATATTCATATAGAGAAGACATAGCTGACTACTGCTGTACACACTAGTAACCGTTTCATCTGACTCTTGAATCTCGGATAACACTTGTGCCGTACAATGCTAGAATTCTCACAAACAATTAAAATTTACAGGAATGTAAATTTAAATATGCTGGTCTATTGGCTTTCAGAATTCCATAATCACTAGTGCTAGGATCTCTTCCCACTCCATTATATAGAAACGGTTGACATGCAAGGGACATGATCATGTGTCACGCGGAACCAGGAATATTTATTACTTTATTCAACTTCATTTTATTATCATCAATTTTTCAGTCAGCAAGGCAATATTGGTTTTTCGTAATAGAGCGAATTTCGGCTCTGTCTACTTTTGATTTAAATTGCTGGATGTTAAGCACAGTGCAGGTATGGTTTAGACAATGAAGTACTTTTTTTCTTGATCAGGTTAACATTTCACACAGTTCTTCATTCATGCTGATCCCTAGCAAACACGAGTAGTGCGAGGGAGAATGAATGAAAGGCAATGAACATGAGGGTCATGCCATTTACCATCTCAAAACTTCATTCAAGAGAAAAATGTATAGCGAGATTAATTTATCTGCGTTGTTTTATTTTCCACATCCACTTCGCTAACGTTGCATAATTTTGATGCAACTGCATCGGTTTAAGGTATCTACAAAAATTAAAAATCAAAGCTATGTTGCATTAAATGTGCAATAAACTACCCCATCTTATTGAACACGCTAGAACAAAGAATGAAACGGAATGGAAATCAGTAGCAAGTTGCACTATGCCTTAACACACAATGCAATTTCTGAATGTGTACTCCAAAATCTCTTTGCTGCTACCCTAATGAATTACTGCATAGCTCTAAGAAAGTGTTGAACATTTGTTTCATTTTTGTTCTTGCTTAAAATTGTCACAGGTAAGTCAATGCAACGACGCAAAGCATTCACTGCTGCCACAAGTACGAATATTTTTATGCAGAAACAAATGATCGTCCACTGAGTCTGCTTTAAGGATGTTTTCTGCTCTGGCAAAATTTAGCTGCACTGAAAATCGTTCCACTGCTTGAGATTGCGCTTGCTATATTAATACTTTCAGCAAATGAAGAGAGTCTAGGACATTTTTTTTTCTGTGATCCTTCCACTATTCATGCAGGTGTCCCATCTCTTCCAAGACCACTGCGATGCAAATATCTGTCCAACTCGTCTTCATTTTGTTCCAACTCTGAGAAGTCTTGCCACACTTGGAGTCGATCCTTTGCGGCCACTCCCTATCCGGCTAATGCGCTTCCTTTGTTGTTTGATGGGGCCACTGTGACCCATCTCGCCACTTGGATGCAAATGACGGATCATCAGTCTCTCATCTGAACGTGCAGCTCACCTCAAGAAATTGGAGGCCTTAATTACCTGAGAACTACATTGATCAGTGTTTTCTAGTACTGTGAAGACAGGAAAAAGTGGGGCATAGGTGGGCTTCGGGGGGGAGAGGGGGGGGGCTATTGGTATCATTCTGCGAGAGACTGAGGAGTCCTTCTAACGTAACACTTATTGGTGGAGCATATCGCTAAAGTGTAGCGACCTGCCTGCCCCTGCTTTCCTTTAGCCCGACTGGCGCTATTGACCAAAATGCTGCAAATGCAGCAATTTTCACAGCGAACAGTTTTGCAAAGCTACAGGCAACATAACTGGGCTTTATTGTGGACTCAACCAAAGACCGAGCCAGACTTGAGTCTGAAGCTGCGAGTGCCGACATCAAAGCTCTCTTTACATGACACAGGCCTGGCCTGTGGGCCAGCCCGAGCTTTCGGGTAAGGTCAGGGCTGTGCAGTGCTCTAGATACCACTCCAAGACAAAAAAGCGTGCAGACCACTGACCTCCAAGCACATGCTTTCTTGAATGATCGCAGCATTCCAAGCCCCTTGCAAAAAGACAGTGAGAACATCAGTTACTGGCTTAGCCAACACACACAAACTACAGAGACAAAATTTTAAGACAAAGGTAAACAAATTGGTCTATATATTATGAAAACAGAAGTTAGAGCACAGGCAATCATGCAAAGTCACATTCTTTCGCAATGAACTTCCAGATTATACATTGAGTTTAATCATGGCTGTGTGCTTTTCCATAATACAAGTTAAAGAAGAAACAGTCTGTGTGAACCAACAAAATGAGCAAACCCTCTCAAAAGCTACAATCCTCCAATGTGCAAATAACTGAAAGATAGTAAGAGATGCCATCTCAATGGAATGCTGGAGATTTTTTCCCCAATTGGCAGTCTGGCATGCTACTCCACGTATTTGTCAAAGATATGACTTACAGTAAACCGATTTAAACATCATAACAATGCCTAATGGGTTGCAGATGAATTTTCTCAATATGCGTTATTTAAATTTCAGGTGGTCGCAATGCACTTAAGCATTATGCTCTGCGGTGAAGTATAGTATGCATGACCAGAACACAATAGGAATTGCACCGCCCAGTGAAACTCTCGAGTGAGGGCAACTGGACAGCATCGAAACCTGACTACTTGCATCCATGGTAAGCTAGTTCTCAAGTAATGCTACAATAATTGCAAAAAAAAAAGAAACTACAGCATTAATCACTCATAAGGATGATGAACATTTGGATTACTATCATTTAACAACATGTCAATATAACTGGGTCAATGTTATGCACCTCAAATACACCGTACGTTAGACGGATCTCACCATTATAATGTGTAATCCATGGGTGCTGGACTACACAGTAGTGCGACAAGCAGCACAGGCTTTGAAACACAAGATGAAAATGCATTCAAGCTCTTTTAAGTCATTGACAAATGTGATTTACAGAACGTTTCTTCGGGATCTGTGCTTTGAAGGAGTACTGACATAAACGTTGAGTCGATTCCTCTTTGCAGAATGATAATACCAGCATAAATTCAAACATGAACAATACCGACACTACTCTAATGCATTGTTCAAGGTTTACCTGTATTTGTAACGCAGTCATGATTCAGGCACCAAAAATGTATGCTTGGTACTACAGTCAATCCTTATCGACAGGCTAAAAAGGGAATACGTGATGCACTTGCATGTAATTATGCACAGCAAGCATTTTAAAAAGTCTGCTGTCTTCGTCTTTCATTTTATGCTTATGGTACCTAGGTATTCCTTTGTATGCATACATACCTCCGACCTATTACAGTAGAACGTTGTTGATACGTTCTGAAAAAAAAAAAACGCGAGAAAAAACGTACTCACGGGGAAAACGTACGATCCGAACTAAAAAAAAAATTGACAGACTCAACTGTTGTTGCCATCTACGTCATGCGATGCGTCGCGCGGATCGATGCGGCACGAGACGCCGACGCGCGTCGAGCTGGTGCTCCGGCGATCCGAGGAGCGTTTTGTTGTTTTCCTATTGTGTGGTGTTTCAAGAGGCCGACGGGAAACAGAAGCTAATTCAAGCTGGTGGGCGACGCCGGATGCCGCCGAAGCGAAACGTGGTGCCCACATCGCGCCGCCTGCAGCAGGGAACGGTGGCGCGTTTGGATTATCGCCTACTAAAAGCGTGCAGTACAATGACACTACGCACCACGCGCTGTAAAACAGATAGGTGAAGATACTTATCACAATATGTTTGGCGGCGATAGCTGTGAATGCGGCGTGCTGATATGACCCGGGCGGAGATATGCCCGTACCGGAATAAGAAACTGTGCGCCGTCGTTTATCACGTGAGACAGGCGCCTACATACCGTCTCGATCGCGCGCGCCTCGCGCCTTTGCTTGTTCACATGGGATCTAGCGACCGGAAAACGTATGCGATCGCAGTCTGCAGCAGGGAACGGCGGCGCGTTTCGATTATCGCTGTTAAAAGCGAGCGCTACGCTCCCGACGGCACCACGTGCTGTGAAACGACAGGCGAAGATGCTTATCGCAATAGGATCGGCGGTGATAGCTGCAATTGCCGCGTGCGACGACCCCGAAGATTTACTGCTACCGAAATGAGAAACTGAATGCGCGCCGGCGTTTTCACGCGAGGCAGGCGGGCGAGTATGGCGGTGAAGCTGCCGTGGCGAGCAGCTGTATGCTGTTCTCGATCGCGCGCGCCTCGCGCATTTTCTTGTTTACGTGGGACCTAGCGGCCGGAAAACGCGTCACACGATCGCAGTTTGGCGACGCACAGACCGTTGATGCCGAAAAAACCTGTTTTCCGGGAATGTATTTTTCATTTTTCGTGTGCTCGATTGCGAACGCTGGCGAGGGGAAACGTACGTGACGGGAACGTATCAACGAAGTTCTACTGCACTAGTGGCAAATGTTGCCAAAAGCTTAATCTTAATAGAAGCTTTGAGACAAGGCACATAAATCACTTGAAACCGCATTGCCTAGAAAGAGTGAGAACACGTTCTTTATCTCCTACACACTTCCCGGTGAGGCTCAACAAGGACCGCTCGCTGTGATCACCTGCAATGCTTACGTGTAGCCCAAAGAGAAAAAAAGTTTCCTGCTGGACTGCTCGCCTTCTAAGCTGCCAACTTCTCATCTCCCGGTGTGTGGCGTCACAAATTGCCTGCAGAACAGAAGCCTCTACCCGTGACCTCCTTGCCCTCGATTTGCATAAGCTGCCCCCGTCCTATGCCTGAAAATATCCTGATCTCACTGCATGCCCTCTATTACATCTCCTGGCACCCTTTGCAGTACACTGATAGACTACTAACTACCTTCTCTACACATTACACAATCTGCCCGAGTTTGTTCTTTTCTCTTAATTGTAACTCTAACATCAACTACTCATATTGGCTCTTAAACAGATACTGTCATCTCCCCATCTCTTAGCATTAAGCACATCATTTTAACTTCCACCACATGTTGATGGGCCCCCAGCTTTCTTTCAAGTTTCATTGTTATCATCCAAGTTTTGGCCTCATAGGTTAGTACTAACAAATCAAATGGATTTATGCATTTCTTCAAGGACTGATAAACTGCCTATCAAAGCCAATAAGCCCAAAAGCAAATTAAATTTTGTGGTTTCTTTTTCAAGACAATAAAAGTGCAAACAAAAAGGCATGAAAAAGTGTCAGCGTGCCTTCTCTTTCCATCTGTTGTATCCAATGTTACTGTCTTTAGGAATGAATCCCAACCAACAAGCTCCACTTACTGCATCTCTACATTATGGACCCTTTTTATAATTTTAAACCTAGCTTTCCCATGAGGCAGTTCGGACAGCTAATGGCAAAGCAGTCACTTTCTGCAGTCCGCACATACTGGCACCGTTTACTTGTCTTATGACATGAAAAATATAGTCATGGTTCACGTAATTATACCTGCTAAATCTGCATAACGAATTCGGATGCATCGTACAATTCTGTGAATGTTGTCATCAATATTTAAAAGAAAATAAATTCTGTTTCCAAGTAAGCTTCAGTCATTGGCCTCCAAACCTACAGTTGGAAGTATTCGGATTGTGAAAGGGTGCAAGAGAAGTACTTGCTCTGAGCAAGTTTGTACAGACAAGTTTCTGAAGCAACATCGGCAACAGCAAAGTTGCCAAAAAAGTCACTGTGAACAGAAACATTGCATTGCGTGTCAGTCTTTGCTGCTGCTTGCATGTTTTACATCTAAAGGTAAATTTACATTTAAATCATTAGTAAAGTGAGTTTGGATCCCATAAAAGGTGGGTGCTGAGGACAAGCTTTAAAAAAAGTGCATGGTATACCTGTTGCTTTGTGTGTGAATGTTTTTACAAATTTTAATGTTCACGGATCGGCAAGTACGGGCCTGATAAAACCATGCACAAAAGTCAGGCCCCCGAGTGTGCAGCTAAGTACTTTGTCTTGATGTGAATCATGATCAGTGCCATCATTACTTGAGCAAATAAGAAAAAGCAGACAAGCACACTTGCAGATTCAGAAACGGTTCTATTGTGGTGTTCAACATCTCGAAACCACACACTGTGCTACAAAAAAATAATTTTGACTATCTGGTGTTCTATTAACTAGCACCCAAAAACGTGGCACTTGAGCATTCCATTTTGGCCCCCAGACTCCCTCCCCCTGGAATGCAGCATCACCAGCAAGGCGTCGAAGCTCTCGCTCTGCAGCTCAACGACATGACTGCTGAGCTACTGAGTGCAAGTCACAAAACAAAGTTTGACTGAGTACTCCTTAAAATTGCCAAGGAAGGCTCTCTATTCTTTGTCTTTTTGTAATTTTTACCGCAGGCTGTACACTTCCTCAGGGGACAAACCTCGCTTTCCGAACAGAGGCACGCGCAAGTGCAGCACGTTGGTGAGGCTTCTTGGGCTCGTGGGTGAGCAAGTGCCGCTGACAGTGCGCCCTCTGTGTGAACGAGGCTGGGCACTTTGTGCACTTGAAGGGCTTCTCTCCACTGTGAACCCGCATGTGGTCCTTGAAGTGGGTTGAATAGTGTGTCGCGTACGGACACAGGTTGCAAAGAAGTGGCTCTTTCCGCATCCCGTTCTTGCATACTCGAGCACCGCTCTCGCCGACACTTTGGAAGAAAGAATGCCTGCTTGGCCTGAACTCGCCCGCCTCCTCGGAAGGATCCGCCGGCCGTGACTGGAGAAATGAAGTGCCTTCATCACAATTGGTCGGAGCTGCTGCATCTGTGGGAGATAAATGCATTATGCCAATGCTGCAATGAAGGACCCAAGTTAACTCATACTCCAGAATGGATGCTACACTTGCAAGACGATTGGTTAAGCATTTAAAGAGAATGACTTGTGATGTTCGCGACACCTGCTTTCTTTTTTTTCTTCAGTCAATAAAATCTTTTTCAGTGTTACGGAAAGTGCACCGTCCATGGCGCCCAATCCAGCAGCGGTTATGTGAAAAGCACTGTGGAACATTTTTTTGTTTATTTTTAGAAAGCTTTTTTAATCTGCAGTCTGGATTGTGCTTATGTAGTCCTATGATAAAAACAGCGATAAGTGGCCATAATAGCCACTACGCAGTGGCATGTGAGAGAAGCTGACATGTGTGGCCCCAGTTGTAAAAACATTCAGTGCTTACCAAGAGAATCATCATTTGATAATTTTCTTTAGAACTGTTGCATTATGTCTGCAATATGCATTTTTTCCTTTTCTATCAGTATTTTATGCTTTAGTGATAGTATTCAAGCCAAGCAAGGGTCCTCAAGTAATGACAGATAATTTTTGTCTCATTTTTAGGTTCCTCGATAGTTGTCGACTCAGTAATTACACTATGAAGCCTCAGTTCCATGAGAGTGAATCTAATAATTAGGCTACTTCTTTTTAATGCACTCATTTCAACAAGCACACAGTGCAGTTTGGTTTCGGATGCAAGGCTCACATCCTTCTGACACAGCAACCACCCCTGCGATTTCCTTATTAGTTTGTTATTATTAGCTTGTCCATAAACTTGTTGTTGTTTATGGATTACCAGAGCCACACATGGCAGAAGCAAAGCTAGTAGGGACATCTTGTGACAATTTGTACAACTACAATGTGTTTCTAAAATTCCTGTGTCACCTCAGCGTTATCCCTGAAACAAAAACAGAAACTACTGCATGTTAACAATTATGTTGCTACCAACGCTTTACACCAACCATTAAGCAGAATACGCAAGTCACTGCAGTACTAACTTTCCGTGCTCTCAGGTTAGACTCTGTCACCAGATGCCGCTACCAATGTTGCTGCTACCATACACAACTTTGGTAACCCAGCATTCGGCAAATGAACATGCTTATGGAAAAAATAAAACTCTCTATTAATCTTTGTCTTTTATCTTTTCCTGCTGTGCTGTGTGCTCAACATTTTATGAGAACTTACAAGTTGTTCCCGCAACCGCTGGCTTGTGACGCACATCAAATGCAAGCATATGATGCGAAGCACACAGCACATAATGTCATCTCAATCACAGCCAAACAGTTTCCTTTAAAGAAGCGAGCATGTCTGCATTTGCATAAATTTTCAGCTCTTTTCGGAAGAAACATTGGTGTAATAGTTTCCAGACACAATGTACCAACTGACCTATCATTACAATTATCATTATGCTCCTTAAATATGTTGTAGTGACTTCAGTCAAGTTTTATCAGTGTGTAAGCAATGACAGATCCCAAAGAAAGACATGAAACTAATGCCTATAAGCACTTGGACATTGTCCATTCCTTTTGGCACTGCCGAAATTGCCGTGTCTCATTTCACCGTGTTTTCTTCAATTTACATGCTGGTAACATTTCATTAGTCATCTTATTCTTGAAACTGTATCAGCACCTCAAATATTGCTATTTTGAAATATGGCAGTGCACTTTGAAAAAAAAAACAACGTAACACAGAATGAACAAACACAAGCGCTGTTAAGCAACTAGCTCACTAGTATGTCTTAAGCCCTGCTATTTGTTATGTTGTTCACCTGTTGAAGAATCCCAATCGTGCCACCTTCTCTCGTCATAGGCGTACACATAAAATATTACTGGCTTTGAACACAAATTTCGTGTTCGCATTTATATAGGCATGCCTTATACCTTTTCATGGCGATATTGGGCTCAACTCAATAGATTTAACATCTGTTTAGGTGGGCTATAGTCAAGAGAGGTTCGATTCCAGCGACAGCAAATGACCCCTTTGTAAAAGTGCAATTTAGAAAAAAAAATTCTGAATGCTCTGCACGGATATCTTTATTCAGAGAATGAGAAAACACTTTCCCTTAAATGCACCATGCATCAACATTATTTACCAAGTTATTGTGCAACTAAGTGTAGCTGTGGCGTCAAGCTGCCTTAATCCAGCTTTTTTGCTGCACTCCTGCTCATGCAATGCACTCCTTACATGTAAGAATTAAACTGAAACCATGTACACATATTTTGGGAGCACTTTAAGATCTGGACATGCATACTTCTTTTTTTAAAAGAAGCATAAGATGAGGAAATTCACTTCACAATATAAGACAAGCAATGTTCACTAGTTTGTAATAGTATTTAACTTTACGTAGTTCTCCACAAAATTTAACAAGGTCAACTACAATACAATGAAACAGCCAATTTCGTGGAAAAGTTGACCTATGTAACCATATGAACACATCGCTCCTATGAACCAAGCGCAACAAACTAGTGAATGGCAATGACAAATGGAAACACAATACAAATATGCATATATTTTCAGGCTACTATATGTCAAACGAACACATTCCCGGGTTAGGTGGTACACTGCTCTTCAATGTCAGTGCTCAAACTTAAAGAGCTAAGGCAAAAGCACGGAGTCAATGAGCAAGATGAATATGGAGCCTGTGCCTTTGTCATCCTGCCTATTTAAGGTAGAGCATTGCTATTAAAGAACACTGCTCCATCTAGCTGACTAATCCATTCTGTATTCAACTTCAAAGTTGGGCCCTTTTCTATTTCGTTAGACCACAAAATACAACGCTTGCATGCATTATATATATGTGCCATTGTGATTCTGTCTAAAGCACTCCGGAGCAATGGAATCCTTTATGTGATTGACGCAACACATGTTAATGCATTTTTTTCCCCACACATTTGCACAAAACATGAGTGCCATGAGCTCCCAAGCACGAGCTAACGTGAGCATCAGAAAGACATGTGGCGATCCACATCGCCAGTGGTCAAGGATTAGGAGAGAATAAGAAGCAGAAGAGAAGCTCACTTGAGAATGCCACAATAAACCGATAAAGATCACTATGTCTACACAGAAACTTTACATTGGCACAGCCGAAGTCTGGAACCCACAAATGAAGATTAAGTTCGACATCACGCGCCGTGAGGGGGTGACCCATCATCGTGGGCTTCCGACCAGATGGCGGGAGATACATCAGGCTGCTGGAGGACATGACCACCCCGAGTCTTCTGGAGACGATTTCCCATATAGCTGGAGCTACAGTAGATGACCTCGTCACGGAAGTGTGACTGTCAGTCTGAACCTTGAGGACTTGGCATCTTGGTTAGGGAGAGTCCCACCAGCCAGCAAATTTCCCTGACTAACACAGCATGTGTCATTAGCACATTACAAGAAATGCAGATGACGTATATGGTACAGCAGCAGCAGCCCCTAGGACTTGTTATTCAGCGGCAAATCCGAGAGGAAAGTGCGAAGACCTCTTTGCAAGACCAGACTTGTTTGATGGTACTTTCTTGGGTGTAGCTTTTTGGTTGGATTACTATGAATACACCTGCAACAAAAACGAATAGACAGTTGATGAAGAATGCATCCGTAATATAGGACCTTTTCTCTGTGGGAACGCACAAAAGTGGCTTGAATTGCAAATAGTACTTCTTGGATTGAATGGAGGAAAAGCTTCTTGAGTGCTTTTCAGATAAATCCTGTAGAGCTGTGGAATAATGCTATTATCTACAGGCAGAGAGGCACTAATATCGGAGAGTATGTTTTTGAAAAGCGGTGCTTGCTTCATATTGCTGACCCGACATTGGTGGATTATTCTGTCATCGCTCTCGTTGTACATGGTATGACTAGATATTATCAGACAGATTAAAATCAGATCACTTACCACTCTGGACTAATTACTACTCGCACTGAATAATAAATGTCCGAAATACCATGCACCTGACTGATAAGGAGACGTCGGTCAGTATAGGCGGCTATCGTGACAAGAACACAGCCACATAATTGGAGGCAGCATAAACTAGCACTGACTGTAACCGACACTGCATGATGCCCAATGTTCAGTGTCAGAACTTGGATCAAGAGCGATGCATTGTTGAGGAAACAGTATTTCTCACAAAGACGGGCATTTGAGTGTCCAGATGCTAGTGGACAGCCACACTTTGTCAATTCTAATTGATACAGGTGCTTCTGTAAGTTCATTCAACAAGTGCCTAGTCTATGCTGACAACATTGCGCGTGGGGAGATCATACGTGTCTGCAGTTACGATGGTTCTTTCCGAGAGTGGGTGGACATCGGTCCAACGCAAAGTGCTTCTTAACAGGAGGATCATCATCCGTGAACTTGTTGCTCAGATTTCTGGGATTTCTTACGGTACAGTGGAAAGAGCTTTCACTGAAAAATTGGCGTATCACAAGTGGTGTGCTTGATGGGTACCGCAGCTATTGACATCAGACCACAAGGAGAGACGCCTTGACTGTGCTCGCCAGTTTCTTCAAAAGTGTCAAGAAGATAAGGAAGGATTGTTGGACTCTATTGTTACGGGAGACGAAACGTAGGTGTTTCATTTCACTCCCGAAACGAGACAAAAATCCGAACAGTGGTTTCACTCAGAGTCCCCAGTCACAAAGAAGTTCAAACAAACTCCGTCTGCTGGCCAAGTCACGGCCAGTGTTTTTTGGGATTGCAAGGGGATACTGCTGATCGATTTCATGGAACATGGGACAACACTTAACTCAGACGGTTATTGTGCAGCACTAGAAAAACTCAGGCGAGCTATCTAGAACCGCCAGCGAGGACGACTGGCAGCCGGTGTAATGCTGCTTCACGACAATGCCCGACCTCATGTTTCTTGTCCAACCCAGGAACTTTTGACAAACTTTGGGTGGACTGTCAAGCCCCACCCACTGTACAGTCCGGACCTCATGCCTAGTGATTATCACTTGTTCCCCAAGTTAAAGGAGCAGTTGAGCGGCCAACGCATCTGGAGAGACGATGAAGTCAAAGAAGAGGTGAAACGCTTCTTCAACGAGTTGGTGGCGCAGTTCTATGACACTGGGATACAGAAATTGGAGCCCAGTCTACAGAAATGTGTAGAAAAAGATGGCGATTATGTAGAAAAATAGAACAATGTTTCACCTTTCCAATGATGCAAATTTCTATGAGAATAAACGATGTTGTCTATTTCTAAAATTGATGGGAACCTGATTTCTGGATCAACCCTCGTATATGAGTACAATAGGCTGTCGTTTGGATGGGAAAACTCCGGATCATGGTTTCAAAAGATATAACAATGTGCTCCACAACTTCACCGGAAAATTCTGTAATGTATATGTGGACAACATAATTGTATACTCGAAAACAAGAGAAGATCATGAAGAGCACTGCTAAAGTTAAATATACAAAAAAGTGAGTTTTTTGGCAGGAAAGTGGTTTTCCGGGAAGAGTATTTGATGTAAAAACAAAAGGCAGTAAAGAGGAGAGAATTCAGCACACCAAGAAACTGGCACAACCATACAACATTTATTCTTTTAAAAGTGTTTCTTGGGGCTCACAGGCCACTTTTGCGCTTATATAAAAGACTATGCAAGAAAAACGAAATATCTTACTGAACTGACACAGAAAGGCGTTCATATGGTGCGAAGAATGTGAGAACAGCTGTCTGAAACTTGTGCGAGCCGTTTCATCCGAACCTGTGCCGACACTCCCAGACTTTGATTTGCCGTTTGAACTCTAAGCAGATGCTTCTCACTATGCTACCGGTTCCATTCTTTATCAACGAGACGAAAATGAGCAACCTGCAAGGAACTCAAGGCCATCAGATACCATTCCTATACATTCACGAAACCACAAGAGAACTACACAACAACCGACAAGGAAGGGTCACTATGGCCCTAAGATACTTCAGCAGCTACATGAAAGGCAAACATTTCAAGCTCTTCAGTGATAATCAGGCATTGATGTATCTCTTGGAACTTGCAATGCCAAAGCGTAGAGTAGTCCACTGGGTGAGCGAAAGTCAACAATTAAGCTTCGACATAACGCATAGACCAGGCCAGCGGCATCAGGGCGCTGACGCATAATCACAACTTCATGTCCCACAAGAAATTTTTAAAGGAAATATTAACTTGATGCAGCTCTGGGAGGGTAGGAAAGAGATGGAGCTGCACAAGCGGAAAGTCTAGTTTCTGAAACAAAAGTGCCCGCAGTCCTCAAGTTATACCACACCAGTCCTCAACTGCGAGGACATGATGCATTTTGGGAGGCTTACCACAAGCTCACCAAGAGTTTTACGTTGAAAAATATGAAAGCGTATGCCGCCAATTACGTGAAGACACGTCACGAGTACCAAATGGTCAAATACAAACCTTGTGGGAACAAAATGGTACTGCCAGAATACTCGATGATCCCATTCGAAGTCATTCATCTTGAATATGCTCGAGTTCAAGAAGAAAGGTGAAGGCGTTAGGAGAACTCAAGCTTTTCTGGTCGCCCTTTGTTGCCATCAAGGCTGGAAGAGAAGATGTGAGCTGTTTCACATATCTTCTCGAGCGGGAAATCTTCAAGAACACCAAAGTAATTGTTGCCGACAATGGAGCAGCCTTCAGAAGTGAGGAGCTACGCAGTTGGGCTAATGAGGAAAACATCACGATTCACTACCTTACCATCCTGAGGCTAGTTCTCTTGCTGAACGCATGATCCAGGACCTCAAAATGTTTATTAAGTTATATCCAGAGTTTAAGGGAGGCTGGAAGAGCACTTTGGAGCCAGCAATGCCTCACCAACACAGGTCTTGCACCGCAGGCATTGGGTGCAGCTCACACTTCCCTGCATTCGGTACTATCCCTTGGTTGCCGTATGATCAAGAGCTGGGCTTAATCGATAGCATCGAGTTGCAGTGACGATAGGACCCAGCTGATAGGACCCAGCTGCAGTGACAGAAATACCAGATGACTATGAAGACGCACTTTGATCACCACTGTAAAACAACGATGCCAGAGATCGACCCTGGCTCCACGACACTGGTGAGGAAAGGACTGGACTCAAAAACTCTATTCACTGGTCTGTACTTCACTGTTAAAACAGCTAAGCGACAAGGACTGTTGAAGACCATCTATTATAATTAACCAAGTGGTAGAACTGAAGAGGCATCTGTCAAAAATGTGCTACCAGCGCATTACCAGCGGCAGGGCAACGACAGCTGGCTGGGAGAGTGCAGCGATCACCATCGCCAGTGGCCAAGGATCAGGAGAGAAGAGGAGAAGCAGAAGAAAAGCTCACTTTAGAATGCCGCAATACACAGATGGAGTCACCATATCTATATAGAAATTTTACAAGACATAATTAGGTCAGTGAAGTTTTCCGGCGCCCGTGGGTGCGTAAGTGGCGCCGACAGTGTGCTGCCTGCGTGAATGCGGCAGGGCACTTGGTGCACTTGAAGGGCTTCTCTCCGCTATGTGTTCGCATGTGGTCCTTCATGTGGGTCGAGTGATGCGTAGTGTATGGGCAAAGGCTGCAGAGAAGTGGATCTTTTCTCTGGCTGGATTTCTTTCCCTGAACAACAGCACCTTTAGTGGTACTCCCGACGAGCTGGCGAAACTTGCGTGGCTTGTTTGGCTCAGCCTCAGCTGTCTCTTCGGTGTTCTCCCTCACTGTCCACCACTGGAGAAATGATCTCCCCTTGCCTCGAGTTCTTTGTCCCGCTGCAACTGCATGGAGAGAAAACACCCAAGTTACACAGGAACGTCCAAGCCACAGGGCATAGTAGGTACGTTAATGACAGTTACTCACATTATTATTCTAACTTCCAACAAAGTAAAACTTTGTGCTTAGTACTGGTTGGTTTAGGCTCACAGCAAGGAAACACTTTTTTGGCTCACATCATTTGGTAAAAGATCACTTCCTTACTTGCATGGTAAACCACCACATGCACATGACGCCATCAATAGTGGGTGTGTTTCAAATCTCTGCGTAGATGAATACTTTGACATCTTCACTGGACAATTACGAGCATGTGTGTGAATCGTGCCATAAACACAAGATAACTTTGAATAGACAGCATCAAAGTCTGCCACAGTGCAGGTTACTTTGTTGTCTAGCGAGCAGATGACACAAGTGAATGGGGACTACGGGGAGAAAAAATATGAAATAACAAATATGAGACAATGTCAGAAATTGAAACGGAGGTTACAATCGGCTCTGGTCTACTCTTGTGTAAGACTGTGGATGTCTGAGAGCTGCTTATTACATTTGGGCCATTGTTGAAATGAGTGGTGGTTGCAATGTATTGTACTTGTAGATGAGGTATGATTATATTATCTGTCTCAGGGCAAACAAAAGCAATACTAGAATATGAAGCTGAAGTTCATCAAAATTGTGACCTGGCAGGCTAAAATGCAATGCAACTACTTTGGTAAGTTTCTAGTCGTCTGTGTGGTGCGTTTACTCTAACATTCCTAGGCATTCTCGTTTCCTCAATATAGCGTTTGCAGCAAAAAAAAAAAAGAAAAGAAAAGAAGAGAGAGAGAGAGAACTGCAGGAAATATATTTAGGACTTGTACAGGTAATATTGGATTTAATTCTAGGCTCAAAAGGTTGGGGGGGGGGGGAGTGGTCATCAACTTGTAGTAAAGTTACAAAGCTTCCTCCACCTTGTGGGCAGCTTACACCAAACTGATTTGCCAATTTCGTGCCCATAATCAAGTACTGTGCTACTACCTTTTACATTATGTTGAAAGCGTTTGCAGGTAATACACATTACAAGACAGCAAGCTATTGTGTTGACAGTATACTGAGAGCTTACTTTTGCATGACCATATTTCTGTTGGATACGAGACCCTCGGTACATACAGGAACACACTTTATGGTGGCAAGTCTCACTGCTTGATAATATTGAACAGTATTTATGTACAGCAGTGTTTGTGTTTGAGAATAAATAGGAATGCTTTGTTACAAAGGCTAGTGGAAGCTTAAATTGTGTTTTAGGCTGGCTCACTTCTAGGTAATGCTGAACTCCTTTCTAATTTACATGTGCCGATATAAGTGTGGTTTAAGGTGTTTCGCAGGTAATTAGTTTTAGTAAGTGTTGCCTTGGGATTATTTCGATGGTGACTGTAATTGTCATTGTCACTACAGATCGCTCTTACCGATTCTGCCCCTGCTCTGCAAATACTTCCTTGTTTACTGTGTCGTGGAGGATGACAAGTATAAGCCTAAAGATAGGCAACAACAACTTAGACTGAGTCTAAATATTGCTGTCTATCGTTAGGCTTTTTGTAGAGCACCGTCTTCAGTTTTCCTTGTTTATTGTAAACTGTTGCATTGACTAAGGCGATTGCACTATCAAAATGATGCCAGACTGATTCAGACAGCTGTCATCTGTCCCGTCAAGGCACTGACATCTGTCAGCAGAGAGCGTTTCTTTGCCAGTTCTGTCTCAAAAAAGGGATGCCAGCAGCGTTAGCCAATGCTATTAACATTGTTGGCACCTTTCTTTTGAAAAAAAGAAATGGTGAGAAAATATTTTCTCCTGATATACATATGTGCTATAACACCAAAGAGACAAGGCAGACAATGGCTGTGTGAATCGGGCTTAAGTATGAGTGCTGTTTAGGCTAGAGGGGAAACGTATCCTTAGGAAAGCGATGGGCACAAGTCGTCTAAGTTCCTCGTAGTGTTATCTGTAACGACAATAATTGACCTTTGGGTACACTGAAAATTGACTTTACAGCTTACTTTTGCATCCAAAATTAGATGCCAAGTGGTGAACAATGTCTAGGTGCGCTCATGTTTCAATACACAGATGGATAGAGAGAACAAGCTGTTTTCTCAGATATATTAAGTGACAGAACCTTGCTTGCAGGAGTGAATTGGAACACACCCATTGTTGATGAAGAAGCAAGCTGAGGTGGAGACATCGACTAGCTTTGTGCCTGTCTACAACTACAAGTTTGGAGAAACCAGGAAAACAACAGTGCGAAGTACTGAGAAGTGCAGGCCAGTTGACAAAGCAGTCTCTGGGACTAAATAGTGCAAACAGGAGGAGAAAGAACATGAAATAACGCAAGCATTAACTTTCAATAAGAAATACATTGGGGAACCCTTCCCTTGCCAACAGTTGCCGTGCAGGCATGCATGAATGTTTCACAAAGCAACAGTGCAAGTTGGGATGAATTTGTTGAAATAAACACACACTACAAACAATTCATACATGTTTGCAAACAGAACTGAGAAAAAGAAAATTTTCCACAATGAAAGAAATAATACTGGTACTTTGATTTGACATAATACAATGAAAAAGCAGCACCAAGCAGCCAAGGCTCCACAACGACATCCTTAAAGCATAATAGGAGGATGAAGTGTTTGTGTAATACAAGCATCAACCAAAAAAATAATGCCAATGCACTTTATTTCTCGGCAAGTACTCACTTAAAACAAGAGAAGCTTGCAGAGAAATTCAACTGCCAGACATTATTTCTTGTAATATTTAAGCATTGTTTATATGATCAACTCCACAACTAACGTTATCATTGCTCATAATTCATCCAAGCACAACTTGTTACATTCTCATATATATACTTTATAGAGGTGGTCCCATTTCACTGACTTAAGCTCAATTCTGATTATGCTAAAGCAAACATGGAGCAAGCATGCCTTCATGTGCTAGGCTGTGTGTAGAACATAACACCATGTTCTCACGACAATGAACTGCACTCTTTTGACACAGTAACGCTGCACACTTTTGTTCTTAAGCGACCGGTAAAAATAAAAGTCGCAAGGCACCAAATACATACTGTAATGGGAAATCCGCACTTCGTGAGAACACATCACCAGCACAGTCAAAATGCATCATAATTAAGACACACACAGATATATGTTTATTACAGTCAATATTCACTATATCCACATACTCCTTACACAGTCATACTGGCAAGAAAGAAAAAAAGGCAAAACAGTTACGAGTGCATAATGAGAATGTTTAATGGGGAACATGGATCTTGGCGACAAAAAAAAAAAAAAATTCATTTACAGTTTTTCTAATCTACACATCATGTTGCGCCTGTGGTAAAGGGAACCTGCTCAGGCCAGCATATCCAGGAAAGGAACAGTATTTAACCTATGAACTTCTCAGCGTTCATGTTGCGCACTTCCTTTCTTTTGTCCCTTGTCCTTGTGCTGAAGTATCGTAACCAAGAATCCAACATTCCAACTAGCCCAATTAGCAGTCTTGATTCCCCCGTCAAAGCACGGGAAATTAGTTCTTTTTGGAACGCACGGATTCAAATCCACTACATGAAGAAAGACTAAGACAAGCTGACAGGACAAAGCACGACAACTGTTTATCTTTCGTATGTTTGCCAAGTTTATTGGGTACACGATGGGCAAGAAAATGATAGAGCATCACATACCCCTACACCATACTGTTCTACGCTTTGCCAATCAAATGAATTTCTAGAAGCGATAGACAGATAGGTGGCGCACTCGCACATTTTTTTCTGCTTCCAGTGAAGCCATGAGTGCAAATTATTATCTTTTCCTTGCCATATTTTGTTTGCTCTAACATTGTTTTGGTGAGTGCACCATCTAACCGTTTATCACATGTGGAAATTGATTTGATTGGCCAAGCGCAGAAGGACAATACGGTGTAGCGGTGCGTGATGTTCTATCGCTTTCTTGCCCATCATGTACCCATATAAATTTAACAAACATATGAAAGATACTGTCTGTTGCACTTTGTCCTGTCAGCTCGTCTTTCCGTCTTGTTTCTTCGTGCAGTGTGTTTAAATCAGCGTGTCCATAAAATAAATCAAAATGGGCCAACTAAATGCACTCCATTTATTGCTCTGCTGAAAATGATCTACACTGTGCTGTTCCCTGTTGAAACGACAACTTTCCAGCTTACTTGCCTGCCAAAAAAAAAAAAAGAAAAACCCCTCGATGCTGCTTCAGAAGAAAGCTACATGGTTTTGAACTGCAAAATGTATATTTTTTGCATCCTTTAGTGCTTTTTGCTTTTTTTTCTCAAGTAACAATTATTGCAAGTTGCAAATTTTGGGAGCGGCATTGTCTCTCTCTACTACTCATTCAATTTCTTTTCTTTATTTTTACCCTGAGCACATGAGCCATTGAGTGAGAACTGTTGTGATATAGTGTTTCAGAGAACAGTAAGATTTTAAAATCCTGTAGAAGTTACCAACAAAAATTCGTGGATGCAATGTCTAAATTTTAGAATTTCATAACTTTGTCTAAAATACAGATGCACACATTCAAATTACAAGTTGTACACCTTGGACATTCAGAAACATACAAGCATAATTTTAGGTCTCGCACAACTCACCTGCAAAATTTATCATATGAACAACTTCTTTACATTATCTAGAAAAGAACTTAACTGAGTATTTGCAATCGGTACACAATTGAATATTTGCTGAAAATTTATATTGCCTAGAGCCAATTTTTTTCAGATCCTGTGGCTAATGCTCGGTGGTGTTCTCACTCCCGATATGACGCCATCCGGTTAATGCAATGTTGCAGCTAACACCCATGGACATCACCAACTCGCAAAGAAAATACAAGCCATGGCCATGCTGCAACAATATTTCCACAACACTGCAGGTGCAATTACTCGCTTCAGCTGCCTGTGACATGTGAATGGCAACAAAACCTGGTGGTGTTGCAGGAAACAGAGCTTTGTGTCACATGACAAAATTCTCCTTTCTCGTTAGCAGAAAAGCACATAGCATTGCTTGACTCGTGTGCTTGCCCGTCTGCCACTGAAGCTGGTGCCCCAACATGGGCTTTCATTATGTCAGCAACAAGAGTTCTGATTCTGCTCATCCAAACTGCTAACCTCGTGCGGCAGTAAGCAATAAGACTACTTTCCACAAGGAACACAGAACCTTACTTCAAACTCTTGAACACAGTTAAGCACAGTTGAGTAAAAGCACAATTATCCTGGCAGTGTCAACAAACATTTTTCACATTGCCAAGGCCAAGGGGTGTGGATGGCAAAGCCAACAATGACTGCGTGGAACTCAGGAATGAGCTAAGTTTACACATTAAAATTTAAGATTTACTTCGTCGGACGGCATAATCCTCACCAGCATTAGCTCTTCACCAGTACATACTCAATATGAAAGTTTATTCAATACATATGTCAGCACCAGACATGTCATTACAGAAAGCAGGGCAGCCAGTCATGCAGAACAAAAACAATGAACAAGAATGCACAAAAGCAAGAGTGCATGGGTCTTTAAAGTGGAACAAATAAAACTAGATCAACATTAAACACTGTTTGTACTACATCAGAAATGTTAGGTTTGTAGCAGAAACACTCCATTTATGCACTGTTCAAGAAAGAAAGAAAAACATTTCTAACATCATTCTTGTTAAAAACTCATTCACGTATTCATGCTTCTGTCCCATCCCACAACAAAGTGACAGTAGTTCAATTGTACTGTTTGTTACTTAAAAAGGTTCATCGTTTTATTTTTTGTCACTATTTTTCGGAAGTCAGCGGATCTGAATGAGTGCATGATATAGACGCAAATTATATATCATAGCAATTAGACTGGTGTCAGAGGTACTCTTTTCTGCATCATTTTCTCTTTTCTAACCCGTTTTAATCCGAATGAAGGAGATCAGAAAGTTCTCAGCAGGTTCAAAGCATTATATGTTTTACTCCAGAGCTGAAATGAAAAATGTGAACCAAAACCAACACTGAACCGCAACACATTTCTATTTGACACCCTGGTTAGCAATGACAGACTGCACCGATTGATATACCCTTCAAGGACTATGATGCTCCTTGTTCGAGCTTCCAAGTTGAGAAACAAAGCATGGGGTTTGTCTTGAAGCTGCACACTCAGCTATGAGGCATGCCACAGCTGAAGGATCCTGATTGAACATGGGCTCCCAAACACATTACAAGAGTATCTTTTACATTCTACTCTGTATGTAAACGAGACAGCAGAAAATCGAATCCTCAACCGCCTGCTTAGCAGCAGGAGGCCAACGGTTCTCAATGCCACTCAGTTGCCGTGGTTCACACGAGTCAAGAAAAAAAAAAAATCCTTCAGTATCCCATCATGTTGCCAGGCAAGGCTTTATTATTATTTTGCAAACTTACAGCAGGTTCTACGCTTTCTGAAGGGACAAGATTCCCTCTCCAATACACTGGTACAAGTCTCGCTGGTTAACCTCAGATTAAGACAGCATGAGCTGTCTGTTTCAGGGACGTCAAGATTACACTGGCTGATTCACTGCTTAGGCTGTGAGTGTGAGCCAGATTTAATGAACGCAGTAGCTATGTCAAAAGATTCATAAAGCTTAGGATCACCGAGGCATTTCATATCAGGAGGAAGGAGCAGAGTCGGTCATCTTACAATTAATGTTTCAGACGAGGCTTATTTATCCTCAAGCTCTGTGCACTTGAAGGTAAAACAAATAAATGAAAAGTTTGTGCTCAACATGTAACACAAGAATGATGATGATGTTGATGCACACTTGTATCTCTGTGGCAGTGATGACACTCGGGGTATATACCGTATAAGGTCTTTTTCCCTTTTTTGATAAACTGAGTTGTAAGTCATCCCTTGTCTTGTTCGCTTTCTTATCTTGTGTCCTGTCTTACAGTGCCATTTTTAGCAATGCATGCATACCACTCGCCAAGCTGCCAACCTTATCGATGTACCGTTCGCAGGTGGCGCCGACAGCTTGTTCTCGTTGTAAACGTCGCCGTACACTTTGTGCACTTGAAGGGCCTCTCTCCACTGTGAGTCCGCATGTGGTCCTTGAAGTGGTTTGTATAGTGTGTCGTGTACGGGCAGAGGTTGCAGAGGAGCGGCTCGATTCGCATGCCAATAGGGCGCACCCGAGAGCTGCTTTCTCCGACACCTCGGAAGATACAATGTCCGTCTGGCCTGGACTCATTTGCCTCCTTGGGCGGATCTACCGGAATATACGGAAGGAAAGAAGCTCCGTCACCAGCATTCCCAGATGCTGCTGCACCTGTGGGAGACAAATGCCAATGCTTCAGTGAAGGAATAAAGTTAAGCCAAATCTCTAAAAATTAATGCAACAGTTGAGAGATAATTGAGGTAAATAATTGCCATGTGATGTTCGTGGTACCCGTCTCTTTTAAATGCTACCCCATTGGAGGCTAACTTCAACCCCATTGAAAGTGTCAAGCAAAAAACACGGGCTGATAGCAAGGGCAATGCACTCGAACACAGTGTCTCATAAGTGCTAGTTGCACAAGGAAAGTACACAACAAACTGGCATGTGACGCAGGCACTAGAAGGTTTAGAGAGATTTTTGCATGAAAGAAGCATGCATGGAATCGTGGCGTAAGGATTAGAGCACTGGGTTAGCATAATGGAGAAGAGAGGTTAGATCCTACTATTGGCCGTGAATTTTTTTATAACATCAGAGATACATTTCACCCACTTTGAAGGTATCTAACAGAAAAGTGTGTCCCAAGCATATGCAAGAGTGTCACACTTTGCACTACATTGCAAGTTTGAAAAAGATATAAAGTCGCTCTGATACATGAGTAAGCAGTCATTCGTGATGCATGCACACACAGCTGTTAAGACATCACAATTATCACAATCTAAATATACAATATCATATTTAGAGAGTTGGTGGAGCTAAGTTCTAGCTTTGTTTCTTTCTCTCAATGCAAAGTGTTCAGGCCCAGTATGACCAAACTTTGAGCAGAAACTTTTTTTTTTTAAGCTGAAGTCTGGAATGTTTTTACTGCAATCTAAATATGCAGTATCCTATTTAGAGACTAAACGTAGCCAACTTCTAGCCAAGCTCTTTTTTTCTTCTCTCTCTCAATGCAAAGTGTTCAGGTCTATTATGACCAACCCTTCAGCAGAAACTTTTTTTATCTGAAGTCTGGATTTTGTTTATGCAGGCCTATGCTGAAAACAGTGGCATGTGAGGGAAGCCAACAACTGCATCCCCAGCTGTACAAAATTCTTCTTATGCTCATGGTAAAACTCGTTTCTTTTTTCGTTAGATTTCCGTGAAATGCGTTTATTTTTCTGTTCTGTCAAACTGTATATTAAAGGAGAATTGAACCACCCCTCGAGCTAGGTGAAAAAACACATTCCGCGTATACGATACGCCGCTGTGAATATCACAACTAAATGTTCCATGCCTGCATGGTACATGGGGCTCACAAGATGAGTGTGAAGCCATGTTTTTCTCAAAGAGAGACTATTTATCTGAAGCCTTTTCCTTGCCCTTTTTGTGGCCGCCATATTTCATTATAAATCAGATACCCGTAGATGGCTGCTCTTGGCCAATAGCTGACATCAATCAAGAAGTGTGAGCCGACTGTTGTCTGCTCGCACTCAGCTGTGCCTGCCCACGTAGGAATTAAGCTTTGGCCGCAATGCTTTTCACGGTGTCGTAGCCACCAGTAATCCCTAACAGTTATTAGTAGGGAATGCTTAACTAGCCTCCAACTATTCAAAACTTAAATCCAGACCACATGTCCGCTATGCCTGCCCATGCCTTGTGATGAGTACCGGATAGCAACTACAAGGGAACTGTGCTCAGTCCCGGCCACTCCCAGCAAGATGTGTTTCGCATTGAGCTTCCTATTGAGCACTACAAGGTGCACAATCTGGATTTGCCTACAATCCGTGCAGGAAAACGGCAGTCTGTAGTGCATAGCAAGGCCAGGCTGGAGCATGCGAGCGCGCACTCCAGCCCTGCTGCCACAGGTAGTTGCGTCTGCTGCGTAGTGTAAACACCGCGGCAGCCACGGGGTGCCGCGGCAAGCCCATTTCCGTAATGTCATAGGCGGGGTATCGACACCCTATTGCCAATGGTGTTCCTACGCTCCTTCGAAGAGGAGAACATTGAGGGCAAATGGGAAAGTAAATACTGTGCTCGAAGTATCTACACTTGTCTTTCTGAAAAATTACTTCAATCGTATATTCCTGGGAGGTACCATACTCGTTAAAACGAAATTTGGCGCTTCAAAGAAATGTGGTTCAGGCTCCCTTTAAACTTGTTTCCATAACGAAGCCAGGTAAAATTCCTCCAGTAGCAATTGTCTGGCAATCCTAGCCATTTAAGCACGCACGGCTTTTACAATATGGTTTGAAGGTGCTGTGTCTCTCGCATGCAACACATGAAAAAAGAAAAAAAAAAAGTCTACCAACGTGTACACCAATCTACACTATTCTGCCGCAATCCAAACCAAGTGCAACATACTAGTGAATGGCAAACATACTCCTGTGAGGCAGTGCAAAATGAGAACACAAGATAAGCATACATATACGTTCAAGCAACTATATCTCAAGCTCATTCCTGGA
Source organism: Dermacentor variabilis (assembly GCF_050947875.1). NCBI lineage: Eukaryota > Metazoa > Arthropoda > Arachnida > Ixodida > Ixodidae > Dermacentor > Dermacentor variabilis. The sequence continues at coordinate 50,566,241 of NC_134576.1, read as the reverse complement.
CTATTTGCATGCTACTCTTGAACATAAATGCTCCAACATGAAGAGATAAGACACGAGCACAGTTATTGTCACAAAGCTGACAAGATTGCCAAATAGTGGTTTTCCAATAATAGCTGACACTGGGACAACGCACATAACACTGCAATCTATGTCCTACGTGTTTTCATGAGCAACAGCTGTAGTTGGAAACATACTTCACATCAATATGAATAATGTGGACCTTACCTTTGTTGCATATGAGCCTTTCTCATCATACCTACATTTTTTTACATTACACAATAGTAACCGTCCTTTCACACTGGAGAACTGCTATTTCACAGTAACGCACCAACTAGCCAAATATTCAGTTTGCGTCCAACTTGTACACTGGGCCCTCTTCTATCACATCAGACCAACTAAAACAATGCCTGTGTACAATGCCCGTGTTCATAAATGCATTTCCTTCCCACACATCAGCACAAGAACATCATTGGGATGAACTCATAAGCGTAAGGTATCACATGCGTGAGCACAAAGGCATAATTAGGTCAGCAGGGCTTTCTGGCACCCACGGGTGCGTGCATGGTGCCAACAGTCTGCTGCTTGCATGGGTGCAACGGGACACTTGGCGCATTCAAAGGGTTTCTCCCCACTGTTTTTTGGTGTGTGGTCTTTTATGTGAGTCGCACAAAACGTGGTGCATGAGCAAAAGTTGCAGAGATGCAGATCTTTCCTCTTGGCAGCCTTTCTCCCTAAATGTCAGCACCTTTAATGGTGCTTCTGCAGACATGGCAGTACTTGTGTGGCTCGATACTTTGTCTCAGCTGCCTCTTCAGCACTCTTCCACACCGTCCATCACTGGAGAAATGGTCTGCCCTTGCCTTGAATGCTTTGTCGTGCTGCAACTGCAGAGAGAAAGCACCCCTGTTGCACTGGATGGGACAAGCCACAATGCAGAGTAGGTGTGTCCATGACAGTTATTCGTGTTACTGCTCTAAGAACTTTCAACAAGCTACAGGGCAGAGTCGGTACATCCATGAAAATTACACATTTATGACAACACGTTTAAACAAAGGAAAGCTCTGTGCTTGCTTGGTCATGCTTGCTCTGTGCTTGGTTTGTTAATGCTCACAACAAGAAATTTTCTTGATTCACATCAATTGGTAAAACATATCTTACTTGCTTGTGGAATTTCATCTGTATATAAATTGCTAGTCACCACCATACATGCCCGTCACCAGCGCTATTGGGTGTGTTCCAAATGTCTGTGTAGATTGATACCTTGACATCTTCACTAGACAACTGGCATCTTAAGTTATGCTTCAATCATGCTGTCAAATATGGAATGTAGCTTCGAGGAGACATCATCAAAATCTGCAACCATGCAGGAGACTACTTGGTTATCTAGAAAGCAGATGACACGGGTGAAGAAGCAGGGAGAGGTGAAATGAAGTACAGTCATGCGAGCACGGTTAACAAGATTTCATATTATACTGAACGCCTGTAGACATGGCAAGTGTGTGAATCATAAGTCCTCAACAACACAAAACATCAGAGAAGTTCACAGAACGATGACAGCTTGAAAGGTTTAGCAGTGATAAAACAAGGAATGTCATTGGTCAACATTTCGACAAGGGTACTCTTAGGCAGGATAGGAACTGCTTCCCTTGGCAGCTCTATGATCTGCAGCTCACTCTCCCGCACCCACAATGGAGGAGGAGGAGAATAAGCCGGTGCGCCAAGTAAACGCAGGTCAAGTTAAAAAAAGAAAGACATACAGAGGAGAAAATAAATTAGTGAAGGGGAGGATGACATAAAATAATCCTCCCCTGTACATGGTTCCATGAGCATGTACAGGGGAGGATGACAGTGTTTCTTTCTTATAGAGAGGCAACAGGTAGGAGAAGTGTTGTTACTTTAGGAGCCTGCTTCACACAGCCGTCATTGACTCTGTCCAGCACCAGTCTACAGCCACCCAGGCACGCATGGGCGTTTCACAAAGCAACAGCATGGGTTGTAATGAACACGTTGAAATACACATGCATTAGAAACAACTCACACACCTTCTGAAGCATTACAAATAAGAAAATATTACATTAAGAAAGAAACGATAGCGGCACTTTGGTTTACCATCACATGCAATGAAAAAAGTCAGATCAAGCAGCAAAAGCTGCAGAAACTCATCCCTAAATTAAAGCATGTCAAAAGAGCAAACAGTTTCTTTACTATAAGGGTCACCCAAAGAATGCTAAACTTCCATTAATTCGACTCTGGTTAACTTGATTTTTTGGGTTATTTTATTCCAGCCAGCACCCATGGGCCCAAACTTTCACTATTTTGATCTGAGAATTCACTTTCACTAGATAATTCAAACTTGGCCCGTAAGCATGCACATGCCCAACTCATAGAGTGACCCCAATAGCAACCCCTTTAGTAGCAGAGACTCGCTCAGCAAAGCTCAAGAAACCATGAATGTGTTGATGATTTATCATCTCCCATCAAGAACACCTGTTTTTGGCCTGCTCTAAGAAAATTTTCAAGCAATAACTGTAGCTCACAGTGTCTGATTACAGTATTTACCGGATTCTAACATGCATCCTTTTTTTATTGTTCAAGAAAATTGGGCCGAAAATTGCCTTCACGGTGTAATAAATAAAAAAATAGGGGACGATACCAAAACCACCTTCGTGGCATTCGTATGCTTTACCGCATAACACCTATGTATTGCGGCGAAGATACGTTAAAATTTATGCAGCGAAGCTGACTTTAGAAAACTGGCCACCATTGTGCAACACGTTATAGTAGGCCCTTGCCCGTTTTTCGTACTAAAAATCAGGTGCACATCAGACTCCTATTTTCTTCAGGAGCTTTTATGACATTTCTTCGTTAGTTTTCTACTTTTGACAATTTGATTCGGAGGCACATTAGAACTGGGGAAACTACGACCAAGTGGTGTGTTCCGGCATTTCTTTTTTCATGTTGTTTAATTCGAACCGCCGGATAATTCAATCAATTTGGACAATCCCGTGAGGGTCAAATTATTGGAAGTCGACTGTATTGCCGCGGCACTTTACTTCTTGGAAAACATGAATAACAAAATATTTGCAGAGAAAGTCACCTGAAGATCTTGCAAAACATTACTCCTATCTTTGTTTTGATTATTCAAGTCTTCTACTAAAAGTATAATTGCTTATATTTACTTCACTTCAATTGAAGCTGTACATTCTTACATATACTTCGTACATGTGGTCCTATTAGTCCCTAACTTTGGGACCTCCTGTATGTCATTGTATTGTAACATATGCTCGCATTATTAAACTTGATTCTGATTATGCAAAAGCGAACATGGTGCAAGCTTGCCATCATGTGCAAGTTTTCACAGCCACGAACCGGAGTCTTTCTGACAAAGCAACACATCACACTTCATTTTTGAGCGGCCCAGGAAGATAAATTTCGTAAGGCACCAAACATATACGGTAAAGGGCCATCTACAGTTAGTGAGAATACATCAGCAGTACAGTCAAAACTTATCACAGTGAAGTCACCTTTGACACAAAGATATGTTTATTACATTCAATATAGAGACATATTTCTTACACAGTGATAATGGAAAAAAAAAAGACATGCAACAGCGCATAAGGCTAAGCATTGGCTGTGTTGCAGGATGAACATTTTCACTCCCAATCTAACACCATCTGTTTAACACGACATGGCGGAAAATGTCACTTACTCACGGAAGAAAAGGCGAGGCATGACTGCACAGCAACAAATCTTCCATGATACTGTGGCTACAATTGGTGGGTTCCAATGCCGCGATACACAGAAGGCAACACCATCTGGTGGCATTACAGGAAATAGAGTTTAGCAGAACATTACCTGCAACTTTTCAGAATCTACTCGTCTAAACTGCTAATATTTCGCCTTGGTAAGAAGTGATTAGACTGCTTTCCTTGACAAGCAGCGATCCTTGTTTCAAACCCTTGAATATAGAGAAGCTAAGTGGGTTTGACGCATAACTGTACCTGCAATATTGACAAGCTTTTCTCATGTGTTGCCAAGGGATGCACTATGGAACAGTGAAGCTGTAACTGTCAGCATGAAACTGAGGAACGTGCAAATAAAAGCAGATGTTTTAAAAGTTAATATTTACTTCATCACAAATTTTCATCCAAAAAAAAATTATGGGTTTTACGTGCCAAAACCACTTTCTGATTATGAGGCACGGCGTAGTGGAGGACTCCGGAAATTTCGACCACCTGGGGTTCTTTAACGTGCACCTAAATCTAAGTACACGGGTGTTTTCGCATTTCGCCCCCATCGAAATAATTTTTTTTTTCATCCACACTTGGCAAAAGTGCCTCACCAGTAGGCGTTCAATACAATTTATTCTATAGATATGTCAGCAACAAACATGACATGACAAAGGACACGACCGCCAGACATACAGAACAAGAACAATAAAGAAGAATGCACAAACACAATGTAATGTCTACAGTCTTTCAATGTGGAATAAATGAAATAAAGCGAAATTAACATTTAACACTGATTGTACTGGATCAGAATATGTTGTTTCAAGCAGAAACATTACATTTATGCATTGTACAGGAAAGAAAACAATATTTAAAAATGTATTTCTCGCCAAAAAACCCGCATTTACATGTCCATTCATGTTTCTGTCATGTTTTCATGACCAAATGACTTCACTTCTACTTTTTATTACGAAAACAGTTTAACTGTTTCATTTTTCTTTTAGTAAACAGGCTTCGCAGCAGCCTATTCATTCTCACTGCAGCCTCCCATGTCATAGGTTTGCATTGACAGAACGCATCTGTTGATATACTTCTCTTTTCAAAGGACGTTCGACACTGCTCATGAAACTCTAAGTCGAGAAAGAAAGAGAAAGAAAGCGTCAAGAAAGAAAGTATTTAAGGTCTTGAAGCTGCACATGAAGCTTTGAGTTAAACCATGGTTGAATGCTCCGGATCAAACATGGACTTTCTTGATGTACACTGAAGCATGTTAAAAAAGCATATTTTGTAACAAAAGCATTTTCATTACAGAGAAGGGAGAGAAGTGTTAGTCACCTTTCAATTATCTTGAATATGCTTATTTTAGTTCCACAAGAACATGAACAATGCTGCTCTTTACAAATGTGGGTATCTTTATTAGACAAGAAAGTACCATGCCACTCTGGCTGTACAGACCATTTTACCCAGCCAATTTTCATATAAACTGGCGGCATTTTCATGGCACCTAGCTAGTGTTCCTGGACATGGCTCTCACATGGAGTCAAAGTTGCACGGTTATTCCGCATGCCTCTCGCTCCACCAAGGTGCCACTGAGCACCACTATTATCCAAGCGCCATCAAGTGGTTGTAGTGGGCTCCGCTGCACTTCAGAGAAGCCAACTCATCAGAGATGACCCTACGACTCCAGAAGCACCAGCTGACAAAGCGCTGTTGACGCCACTTACTGTTAGTTTCCTTCCTCCATGGTGTTATTGTATGCTTCTTTCTCAGTGCCGGTGGTCACAAGTGTTTTACCGTGCAGAACTGGTTCGGTCGCGAAGTCACTGTGGTGTGATGCGCTGACAGCTATAGCAGTATGACAAGGTGTAGGAAGCCGAACTGTCTTAACCAAAATAAAAGCGGTGAACTGTTTTACGCGGTGCCATGTGGGGAAACTTCACGGGCACCATCAACTGCAAGAATGGAGTCGCTTCTGTCTCTTGATCCAATCGTTTGCATCTCAAGACTGCATAAGGGTCGTAACGCGGGTAATGTCTAGATGCAGCGTGGTAGTATTTTATGCATATATGTGAGCTACGCTAGAATCATTAGTATCGAGTTCCACCCTGGTATTGACGTAGTGGAGTAGGTCAATGGATGAGTGCACATATTTCATTACAACATATACCTGGATCAAACGGAGTTTTCATACTGAAACGTAACAGCTAAGGTGTACTAGACACAAGAGCACTGTTCTTGAATTCAAGCACATGCATGCTCTTTAGCTGCCATAAGCCTTGATGCCCATGCTTAATGAAACAGCCATTCTCTGAAAGTTTGATATTGTGCTCAACCTATAGCCTGGAAATCAGGAATGCCCGCACATGCTGTTACTTTGAGCCGACATATGCGCTCAGTGGGTGTTGCATTTTCAGTAAACATTACGCCTACATTTAGATGTAGGCATAAAAACCAAGCACATTAATTTGATATGAGAGATAAAGTGCTTCTCACAGCACCCCCAAAAGACAAGAAGAAATAAAATAGTGCAAAAATTGACAATGATTGTGACTATAAAGAAAGAGACCAAACAAACAAGCGAGCCAACAAACAAATGTTCTTCTTCCCAAGTCCGACTACAGACCATCGGCCACCGACCAACCACGAAAATGGGCAAAAGAGGCAAAGAAAGTGACTCACTTTAAAAGTACGCTGCTGACAGTGCAAGCAGCCCAAGCACGGCTCCAGCGCTTGTGAGGAGCGTTTTTCTGGCCCAATATTGGAGCTTAAGATCGCAGACCTTTGCACAACTTTGGATCGTTACAGAAGTCATATGCAGGGACTTCTGCCTAGCCGCTGTTTAGCATCCCCAACCTTATCTTCATGCCTTTCATGCATTATGCTGGCACTGACATCGTAGCATAAACATATAAAAATGACACACTAATAGACACATTCTTTCTTCTGTTGTTCACTCAGTGTGGCTCGTGACATATCAATAATGTCGAAGATGGGATCTGCATGACTTGGCTATGTGACACCCCTCTCCTAATGACTATTTTGGCTCCCGATTGTGCCCTGAAGTTTATCGAAAGGGATACTACCTGGGAAACCTACCAGATTCGCATGGCGGTGCATATTGAAGGACATAAAATTAGTATATGGGTGAGACAACGTACCTGGCTGGCAGCCTCTCTGCCTAAATAGTGTGGTCAAGTGTCTTCAAGGGCAATGCCATACGTAGGGGATGGACGAGCTGGGGTCATCGCCGAGTACTTGCAAAGCCATTAAGTGCCTAAAGTAAATCAGCTATTTACTAGTTACCATATTTTCATGCGCGTCAAAAAGAAAGGTGAAGCATTGCGAGAGTTCACTGCAGACTAGCGCCACTTTGGCAAGAGCTGCAGCTCTGACACTTTGCGGGAGCGAATGATACTGGACTGAATAGTGTGCAGAATTCGAGATGAAGACATATGGCACCACCTATTACCTAGCGGCATGTTGTCCTTGAAGCAAATAGAAGTTTTTGTCATAGAAGTTTGACGATTACCACGCTTGTCACTAGTGAATCCCTGGTCAGTGTTATTCGGAAATTGTTTTTCAAGTACCGCACTGAATAGTCTCCTTTGTTAAAAACCCTAAACAAGTTATCATGCTTCCTTGGACCCGCACTGTTCAAGAAACGTGTTGTCCCCTCCATGGCAGTTCAAATTCCAGCTGCAGCATGCACATTCCAGAAGTTGAGGAATGTAAAAATGCTCCTATAATTAAGATTTAGGTGCGCATTGAAGTGCGCCAAATGCTTGAAATGAATCTGGAACACTCGGGACCCACTGCGTAGTTTGGGAATGCTAAACCCCACATTTTTTTTTTATGCTGCTAAATATGCAGTAAGTATACACATTTCACTGAGGCTGCTCGCTAGTTAGTTAATTGACAACTACTGCGTTGTTACCTAGATGTTCCTACAAAAAGCTGACTCGATCTCAGTGTTCTGTGTTCAGAATGGAGAACTGTGGAAAAAGGATGTACCGCTTGTTAATGACGTTGTTAATAACTGCTTTAGTGTACCTACCGTTTTCCCAAAATTTCTTAGTCCTTGTTCCCTTGCGCCACAACCTCAGAATAAAATGAATCGTCACCTAACTCGAACCAAGTTGTTGCTGTAGCAGAACAATTGTGCAATTATTAAGAAAAATATGTGATGGCCAGATAGCACTGCTAATGTAGTAGACACTCGTTCATGCTTGTAAATATTCTTCTGGTCCACTAACGCCTGGCCCCATCACTAAAAATCAATGGTACTCAGTCACAAGAGTGCATTCGGTAAAGACTATGCTGACCAATGAGAGGTTTACATGTTACGTAAGAATGTTTGAAACTAAAAATGTTTCGTCACAAACATCAACGTCAATGTAGTACAAACATAATAATGTCCTTTTTGCAAGCTAAAACTAAAATTCAAAACATGTTTTAAGCTCAGAGTGCAGAATAAAAAAATCACAATTTAGATAAGTGATTATTCGCTTACTCACAAATTCATAAGTGGTTATGCAAATAAATAAAATGAAAGACATCGCATCGAGAAACATTACTTGAACCAAGAACAGAGCACACTGTGCATTCCAAACCATAAGCAATAAGAAAAAACAATGAGCCAGCGGCAGTAATCCTGAATCATTACAGCGATTGAAAATGTACATGGGGCACTGTGTCTTGGAAAACGATTTCTAGCCTTGCCTTCTAGCACATGAAATGTTCGGCAGTACTCATGGCACACGCACAAAGCATAATGGGCTGGGAAGGACAGATATGCGACATTTACGTCTTCTCAAACATTGGCCAAAGTTTCGTGCCATTAATGCAGTCATTGTCGGCAACAAATGCCAATATGGTGGCTTGCTGTGCTCTGCAACAGCATGATATGCTGCCATTTTGAATAGAAGCAGCGCAGGCACTCTGAAGCAAGCAATGTACACGTCCCATGTTATCTAACAAGGCATTTCCCACGAGAGCGTGGTGAAAACAATCTGTGCTATATAGACTTTCTTTTTATTTATTTTTCAATAAACTCAGTTGTGAGTCGGCACTTGTCTTGTTCTCTTTCTTACCTTGTGTCCCATCTTATCGTGCAGTTTGTAGCAATGCCCTCCCTCAGCCATCAAACCTATTAATGTAGACTTCGCATGTGGCGCCGACAGCTTGTTCTCTTCGTGAATGCGGCTGAACACTGTGTGCACTTGAAGGGCCTCTCTCCACAGTGAGTCCGCATGCGGTCCTTGAAGTGGGTTAAATAGAGCGTTCTGTACGGGCAGAGGTTGCAGAGGAGAGGCTCTATCCGCGTGCTCAAAGAGCGTGCCCGAGAGTTGCTTTCTCCAACAGCTTGGAAGATACGATGCTCGTCTGGCCTGGACCCATTTGCCCCCTTGGGTGTATCCACCGGAACAAACAGAAGAAATGAATTTCCGTCACCAGCATTACTTGATGCTGCTGCACCTGTGGAAGACAAATGCCAGTGCTTCAATGAAAAAGCAAAGTTAAGCTGAGTACCGAAATGAATGCGATGATGACTGTAATGACGATCGAGTTGCAAGATTACTGGTTAAGCAATCAAAGGGGCCGATATCGCATGTTTGTGATACCTGCTTTTATTTTTTATTTTTGACCAAGACCAAAGGCAGTGCAATCTAACAGTGTTTCAAAGCACAAGTTGGTATGCGATGCACATGCCAGGCACAACAAGAAGCAACTGGCACGAAAGAAGTATGTGCGTGATTGCAGACTAATGATCATAGCATTGGGTTTCTATGCTAAAGGACAGATGTTATATTTTAACATCGGCCATGCACTTTTTTCTAGCATTATAGGCTGACTTTACCTCCTTTCGAGGTACCAAATAGAAAACTAGAGGTGTGGTCAGCATACGCTAGTACATCGCATTGTATACAAAATTACAAGTTTGTAAGAAATATGAGGTACAGAAATCTTTCTGATAAATCAGTGTGCAAGGTCATCCATGATGCACAGGTGCACAGCTATCAAGACGTCACAATCATCACAAACTATGTATGCAATATCATAATCAGAAAGGTAGCCGAGATAACCTAGCAGTTTTTTTTTTTTATGCAAAGTGCTTCACCTGTTATGCGCAGCCCTTGAGCAGAAACATTTGCTATCTGAAGTCAGGATTGTGTTTATGCAGCCCTATTCAAAAACAGTAGCATGCATGAGAAGCCAATTATTCTTATGTTCATCAGGGCAATCATCATGCAAATCGTTCTGTCAGAGCTGTTTTATTATTTCAGCAATATAGATTTTTTTCTCCAGTAAAATTGCATTTGATATCATAGTCATTTCCAAGCCAGAAAGAAATTCCGGCAGTAGTAAATGTCTGGCAGTGCCAACGGTTTAAGCATAGAACTTTTACAACAAGAGTTCAAGGTTTTTACCGTCTCACAAGTAGAGCACAGAAAAAAAAATTTACTGACACGTACATTTTCCACTGCAATCAAAACCAAGAGGAAACAACTAGTGAATGGCACTGCGAAATGGGAACACAACACAGACAAGCATACATTTTAAAGCTGAATTATTTAGGACAAGCTCATTCCTGGTTTAGGTGACAAGCTGCTTTTCAATATCAGTGCTCCAGTATAAAGAGCTAAGACTACAGCACACTTACTGTCACAAAGTTGATAAGAAAAGGATTGCCAAATTTCAATAATTGTTTTTACATAACGGCTGACACTTGGACAGCACACACACTGCTGTATTTTACATCCTACGTGCTTTCATGGCCAGCACCTCGTGTTAGAAACATAGTTCATGCCAATGCAAATGCAGAGCCCGTGTTTCTCCTTTGCATGCCTTTGTCAACTCGACTACATTCCTACATTACCCCACTGTAACAACAGTCCATTCATACTGGAGCACTGCTATTTAACAGTAGTGCACCAACTGGCAAATTAATCAGTTCAACATTCCACTGGGTCCTCTTCTGTCTTGCAAGACCAATAAAAGCAACGCCTAGGTTCGATGTACGTGTACCTTTGTGGTACTGCCCAAAGCCTTCTGGTGCACTGAGGTCCTGTAAGTCATTCACACAAAGTACATCATTGTGTTTCTCTCCTGCACATCTGCACAAAACACGAGTTCCTTGAGCTCACAAGTGTAAGCAAACTGGCATAATTAAGTCAATGGGACTTTCTGGCATCCCTGGGTCGGTACATGGCCTCGACAGTTTGCTGTCTGCACGAACGCGGCAGGGCACCTGGCGCACTCGAACGGGGTTCTCCCCGCTATGTGGTCTTTAAAGTAGTTGGTGTGAACTGTATGTGCAAAAGTTGCATAAAACCAGTCTTTTTCTCTAGAAAATCTTCCTTTCCCAAACAACAGTGTGCTTATAGGCTCTCCCGAAGGCATGGCAGAACTTGCGTGGCTTGCTTGGATAAGTTCAGTCTCAGCTGCCTCCTCCATATTCTCCCTCCGCGTCCACCATCGCAGAAATTACCTGCCCTTGCGTCGACAGTTTTGTCCTGGTTTAAGCTGGTTAGGGAGAAGACACCCGTGTTACAGTGGAAGACCCAATCTTCTTTCTTGTAACGTAGGCAAAATGGCAGGGACACAGAAAGGCACGTTAAAGAAACGCAGTGTTAACTTCCAACAGCAGATTCATATCAAATTTTTACCATTGTGCTTATATGCATTTAAACGTTACAGGATATTATGACGTTTTGATGGATATAACGTAGATGGCTTTTAACAAAGACCAAAAAAAAAGATTGCTTGAAAAAGTAGCATAAACCACATTTTTTATGTGCCTAATAAGTTGGCAAGTCTGAACAGGAAGACAAGGCAAAAACGAATCACTGGCATTGCATGTAAAATAAAAGCATAACAAGTTCATTGAATGCGCCACATCTGTAGTACACGGCATTTGCCTCACTAGTGGGGAGAACTAAATCAGTCAAACCGGTACATTCCCAAACAATAGGATATGGGAGCCCATGACCAAAGTAAATAATGCGACAGCTGATGATTTCCTGCCTGTCACAAAAGATGAGACTCCTCGCAAAAAATAGTTACGAGCAGAAGGGGGTGCAAAATGAAGCGTTTGGTTACAAAAGCTAGAAACATTGCTATATTTAGTGATGCAGGCATCAGTAAACAATAAATTTTGTTATCAATAAAAGAGCTCGACTATCTTAGTATGCACTGAATAAACCCCTTCTAAAATTCGGTCTGGCCTCAAAAGCGTCTGCTTGTGGTTTCCCCGGTTTGGCTTATGCCTACCCAGTAATGTACATGTGCCGTGTCACATTTGGTTGGGTATAGGCAACGTGGTGAAAACTGGAATTAAACCCTCGTTGGAAGTTAGCACCGAGTGTGCCTACTATGCCTCTCCACACCCTGTCCTTCTGCCTGCACTACAACAAAGTGAAAGATGCCATAACAACAAGCCAATATAGCAACTTTCATCGGAAGGGCCAAGCTACAGCGTTAAGTGCATGTGCTCATTAAAGTGGTTGCCACTGTATTTTCACAATTTTCAAATAGCAGTTTGTGCTTGCTGCAGGCTTACTTACTATAGCAACAAAAAACCATTTCCTTGGTTCACACTGATTTGTAAAACATGCCTTCCTTGCCTGCTCAATTTCCTTACCACATGTCACATCACTACCAATGTTGGGCGTGTTCTGAATGTCTACATAGATATTTTGACATCTTCACTAAGCACCTACAAGCTCAATTGCTTTGTCAATCGTGCCATAGAGACAAAAAAGATGGCTTTGAGAAGTCTGCGACAATGCAGCATGCTTAGTTGCCTAGCGAGCAAACTTCACAGGTGAGTGCTACTATGGAGAGTGGTGAAATGAAGCAGAGTCAAGCAAGCACAGTTCAATAGAGCCGCAATTTTATTAAAGGCCTGTAGACATGACCAGTGTGTGAAACCGTAAGCCCTCAAAAATGCAAAACGACAGAGAGGTTCACGAGAAAATGAAGGCTTGAAATGATAGACAGTGGTACAACAAGCAGTGTCGCTGAGGCCAACGTTCTGCCAAGGAGACTTGTCTTGGCCAACGCAGCAACTGCTTTTTATTAGCCGCTTTTTCATGTACGCGTAGCTTATTCTCCCCCACCAACAATGGAGGAGGAGGAGAATAAGTTGGTGCGCCGAGGGAGTGAAAGTCAAGCTGCCAAAAAATGGGGCAAGGAGGAGAACATGAAATGAGGGGCAGAAGAGGAAGTGTGGCGGTGATTGGGAGGCAACAGCTATGGAAACTGCTTCTGGTTTAGAAGCCTTTAAAAACTAAAACAGTTCAAAACATGCAAGCAAGCACTGAAATACTGCAGACAGATCTCGGAAAACAAGAAATAGAAGTCACATTGTTTGAGGTCGTGCAAAGAAAAAGAAAGGAAAAAATAGAATGAAAACCTATGGAAGAAACTGATACTTAAAAAGGTGTGCTTGGTTGCCAGTGAAGGCAGGAATACACATCTTTGTGAGCTGAGGTGCAAAGAAACGATTTAACCAAATATTAAGTAAATGAAACAATAAACATATCTGGAAAAAGTATGTTGCTAGAACACTGCTTGTGAAGAGAAAAATTAACATAAATATTTAATGATGTAGAAAATTGGCATCAGGGTCATGATCAGCTCTGGTCTACCCGTGTGTAATATCTCTGTCACACAGCAAATCTCATGTCCTTTAGAACAATTATATTTGTTTATAAATCCAGGGAAAACACGTTGAATGCGGGAGATGGAAATTCAAGACGATGAGCAAAACGAGAAGATGAAAGCAGGAGCAAACATTTCAACAAGTGGACGTGATGTTTTCAAGGCAACATATGCTCTCCTCGGCAAAGTATATATAGGTAGGGTTCTTTTAAAGTGGAGAGGGAAGTAAGGCGAGTGTGCGAGGCCTGGGAAACGTGGGGGGGGGGGGGGGGAGGGGATTATCTGCCCCGCTGTAGGTCAGTGAATTATCAGCTGTCTGCAAGAGAGAATCAAAGAAACAGCAGAAAATAGAGCTTGTGTAAAAAAAAATGAATAAAGACATAATGATATAGATAAAAGAACCAAAAGAATGAAAGAAAGAAAAGGAAGTGGGGACTTTGGAATATTATTGACAACCAAAATAACAAAAGCAACAAAGCAACCCATGAAAAATAATGCAAGTGCTCTTGCCTATAGTTTGAAATTTAGCATAGCGAATAATTCTAAAGCTCTCTTTTAAATGTTTATGCCTATCGGTTGCAATGTCTTGAACTTATGGATGAGGTAAGATTCTCTATATTTTCTGTCTCGCGCAGAATGGAAATTTGACTGTAGGATGTAGTTTAAGTTCATCAAAATCATGACCTCGTTAGTTGAAATGCTCAGTGACTGCTTTAGCAAACTTTTTAGCTGTATCAGTGCAATGTAATTAATAAGATAACGCTAATCGCCATGTTAGGTTACTTAATCCATAACTTTTCAGCAGCCCCTTAATCTTTAAAGCTCTTGTTATATAACACTCACTCGATCTAAATTAGCATATGCCACTGCAGTCTGGGATCCAAGCACTAACACTTTGGTTGCTTCGCTAGAAATGGTGCAGAATTGCTTTACTCGCTTCATTTGTTCCTGTTATAAATGCAATGCCAGTATAACTTTTTTGAAATCTGATATCTTTATTCCATCTCTAGCAACCCGCCGAAGAAATTTTCGCTTGAACTTTTTTCATTGGCTTTACTATCATCCGACCCTCCGTGACGAATTCATTCTTCAGTCACATTATATATCCGACCGTGTTGCCCATCACTTTAAGGTTGCTATCGTGCCACGTCACCCCCCCCCCCCCCCCCTTCCATACTAAAACCATTCTTTACTCCTTAGCTCGAACTTCACAACATTGGAATCGCCTTTCTTCCTACATTTTTTCCATTAATGATAACACCCGATTTAAATCTGCCTTAGCTAACATTGTATAATTAGGAGTTACCATGCCTTGCCATGCTTTGTCATATTATTGTGCACTATGTTTATTCTCAACCTACTCCCCTCTGTAATGCTTCGGCCCTGAGGGTAAATAAAAAAATGTCTGTTTAATGTGACATTCATTGATTGTCCTGGTTCACCGATATATAGTTTCTTGCAGAAGGAACATTCAAGCATATAAATTACATCAGAACAAATGAAAGTAAAGCTAGCCTTCACTTCACGTGTATAGCTAGTTGTGGTGCTCTTAATTTTAAGGTCAGTTTAAAGCTGCTTGCAGGTTTTACACTGGGATGAGAGCATGCTTTCATCATAGGGGAACAATGTTGGCTCACTTTTGCATGCACTAACATGACTTCTGTTTCATGACTTCTGCACTAACATGACTTTTGTAACAGTTTCTGTTGCGGCTATAGGCGACCCTTGCTGCCTCCGGGAATGCTTTTTTCAGACGCTTGTTACTTGATAATATTGGGTGGTATTCTTGCGGGATGTTTATGCTCGGGAGGGCATTAGAATACTTTTGTTATAAAGGTTGGCGGTCTCCAAGATTCTCGTGTAGGTTGATTCTTAGCAAATTTCGGCGGCCTCTACAATCTTGATGCGTCATCATACGCTCGGTCGAGAGGAATTTGAAGATAGTTTCTTTCCAATATCGTTACTTTAAGGTCATCTAGGTGGTGGATATAATCATTGTCTTCGTCACCTCAGAGGTACCAAGGGTGACCTATCGCCGCAACAGAAACCCATCTTGTTGGACAAAAAGGAAATAAGATTTCACATTGTTTGAAGATTTGCAAAGAAAAAGACAGGAAAAAAATGAAAACCCATACAAGAAACTGATATTTAAAAAGACATGCTTAGCTGGAAGTGAAGGTAGGAATACACATCTTTTCAAGAGTTGAGGGGCAAAAAAACGAAGTTAACCAAATATTAAGTCAATGAAACGATACACTTATGGGCAAAAAGTATATTACTAAAACGTTGCTTGTAAGGAATAAAATGAAGAAAAGAAATATCTAATGGCATAAACAAATTGGGACCAGGGACGTGATCAGCTCTGGTCTATCCCTGTGTAATACCTTTATCACATGGAAAATCTGAAGTCCTTTACTATGAATGACATTCGTTTATAAAGCCATTTGTTTGCCGTCACACGGGAAGACGTAATAACTATTGTTCAAAAGGACACTTTCAACTGAATGAATTCACGGAACTCATTCACGTTTGATTCGGGATCGAATGCGTAGTCTTGATATCAGAGATGTTTTAAAGAGATTGCTAATGACTCATACTTTTCTAATCATAGCAATTAAAATTGTTTTTTTTTGTTTACTCAGCCAATTTACTGATGTAAAAAATCACTGCAATATTTAGACAAAACGCTTCTCTCCAGCAGCTGGATGCTCGTGTCAGCTATGTCGTTTGTTTAGTCCTGGCACTTTGGTACTTCCGCATGTGAACAACCA
This sequence comes from Dermacentor variabilis, assembly GCF_050947875.1. Lineage (NCBI taxonomy): Eukaryota > Metazoa > Arthropoda > Arachnida > Ixodida > Ixodidae > Dermacentor > Dermacentor variabilis. The sequence continues at coordinate 50,550,079 of NC_134576.1, read as the reverse complement.
GGATGTTGGGCAGAAATGTATGTTGTCTTAAATGTATGGCAAGATCGTTTAGAAGTAATCAGCCATGTTGCTTTTGGTTTGGTCTCGCCTAGCTTGACTTGGGTTCCTGTTGTGCTACTGTGATAAATTGACTAAAATGGCCAAGCACATGTTCTTAAAGCATCTTTTTATTCAAAGAATGCATTAGTCCAAGGACGTACACATGTTAAACGCAAGTTTTGTTGCCTTTTTCAACTCAAGGTGATCGCCATCATTTTTCTCCATGTGACAGCAAGCAGGAAAAGTAACATTAAATTCACTTAATGTAATTTGATGGAAATCACATTACATTTGCTATGTGACAGGAGTATAAGACTATGGGAAACTAAGGGCTGCTTGTTATACTTATGCCACTGGATAAAGGAATAAATTACAAGTGCTCCCTTAGCAACATTAATGCCTCTGGGTTGTGGTGTATTGAACTTATAAACAAGGTGTTATTCTCTATATTTTCAGTCTCTGACCTAAGAAAGTGAAACTGTCAGATATGAAGCTCGATTTCATTAAGGTTTTGAGCTTGCAAGTTAAAACAGTGTGCAACTGCTTTTGAATGTTTCTTAGCCATGTCCGTATGAAGTCCACTTAATCTGGCATTGATTGGCTGCCCTGCTTCACCAATATATTCTTTGTGGCAAAGACAACATTCCACCAAAACAATAATTTAGAAATCATACAGATGAAACATTTTATGCCCATAATCACTTGTAGTGCTTTTATTTTAACATCATTTTGAAGAAGTCTTCAGAAGTGACACCCAAGGCAAGCGCAGGACGTTATGTTCACGGAACATTGAGGGCTTACTTTTTTAGTGACCCTAACATGTCTTTGAAGTTCCCAATGCAGTGATACGTGACCCTTGGCACCTCTGGGAGCGTTTTTCTATGAGCCTCAGTGCTTGATGATGTTGATTAGCATTTGTGCACAATATTGTTTGTGTTTGGGCAGTGCATAAGAAATATTAAAGTGTTGCAGAGGATCACAGCAGCTTGGATTCCTCTTTAGGTGCCTTTCTAACTAATACTGATCTTCTTTCCAATTCACTTGAGCAGTAATAGCCATCATTTAAGGCGTTTTGTGAGCAATTTCTTTCAGGCAGTGTAATATTAAGAATATTTGAACTGTTATTGTAGTCACTATCGTCGCCACATGCCTATGCATTTTACCTGCCCTGTAATGATTTCAGTAAATACTCAGTATGACATTTTATTCTATATACACGTTGGCAACAGACATGGGATTACAAAGAACAGGCCAGCCGTACACACAGAACTAGAACAATGCAAAAGAACGCAAAAATGTAATGAAATGTGTACAGTCCTTTAACATGGCACAAATCAAACGTGATTACCATTCAACGGCTCTACTACATCAAGAAATCTTGTTTGTAGCAAAAACATTCCATGTGGGGATGGGTCAAAAAAAAGGAAGAACATGTTAATTCCTGTGAATATGCTCTTCATTAAAGCATCCTTCTCACTACAAGACCTTTATTTACACACAAATTTATCTTCTTGGGACATCCTGCAAAAAAGCCTTAAAAATTTCTAAATTTTAGTTCAATTCTGCCAGTATTATGCAAATATTTAAACTTTATTGTTCTTGTAGAAGACAGGTCTCGCAATCCTGAACAGATACAAAATATACAGAGAAATTCTTTATCATACAAGTTGAATATTGAGGTTTGGCAGTAACGTTGAGAACTCGCAAGCAAATGAGAAAAAGAAACGAGCTAACAGCGATGCATGTTGTAATGCCGCCGAGATTGGCCGCCCAGTTTCGTTCTTCGTAACATTTTTAATTCCGTGGAGCTTGAAAAAAATGTGGTTCCATCTAACAAGCTTTTCTTTTTTGCATTGTCTTAGTACAAAACCAACCAATCGGACGCCTGTCATTATGTTTAAGCAATTTTACCGTACTTACTCAGATCTAATGTGCACTTTCTTTTTCTGGTAAAGGGTCCGAAAATTTCGTGCACATTAGAATCAAGTACTACTTTAAATCTGTGTTGCCATATCGCTACCGGGATTTCAAAATGGCCACACTGTACGCACTTCGAGCCTAGCTGCCATAGCTTTCTCCATGTGCTGTAGTGCGCGCGCTTAGGCAATGCTTCCTTTGGCTTAGGTTAGTGCACCATGCGTCTTCCAATTTTCTGCATTTGCTTTAACACCATGGAGGTGCCAATTGCAAAGACATACAGAGTTCATCATGATGCCGCAATTAAAAGGAAAGTGATCATGCGTGCGGAGACTGATGGAAATCAGGCCCCCCCCCCCCCTCCCCCATCACAGGCATTCGGAGTTCCCGAAACTTGTGTGCAGGACTGGCGCAAACAGGAGAGGCATTGTACACCGGTCGCCGCTGCATACGGCTCAGTCGCTCGGCCCCTATTTGAAAGCGATCTACAGAGGCGAAAAGAGTCTGCGCATCTAGGCGCACTGCGCTATTTTCGTCGCTTAGTTCACATCGAAGCAAGAGGCTGCACAAAGGTCAATTCCCTCGCTCCTGCTACCGCACTTCCTCACTCCAGCGTTTAAACGTTTCCATGGTCATTGAGTGAGACATGTTTGTGCTTGTGTGTGCGTGACACCATGTTTGTTAATTTAGTTAGTAAGGAAATGTTTAAGAGTTCACACAGCCGATAAAACTAATATCCTTACTTCTTGTGTAGCTGTCTACTAATTTGCTAGTGTAACCAGTGCTTCGCCTTTCGCGCAAAACTGTGACTTTTTTATTTATCACAACTTTAGTGCATTGGAAGTAAATCTTTGTTTTTTCCAAATGAGAGAAGGCTGTATTTCTGTATGAAAGAATGAGCTGCGCGGTACTGTAAAGGACTTTCCTTTTTTTTTTTTGGTCACAGCAAACGGGTGCTCGTTAGAATCGAGGGCGCCCCCCCCCCCCTTTATTTTTGGTCACGAAAAAAGGGTGTGCGTAATCATCGAGGGCATAGTAGAATCGAGCAAATACGGTAACAAGATTCTACTGTAATTCACAAGACAGAATTTGCGGATGCCGGTGGTACAGAGATGTATATTTTTTAATTTTTTAACGGAAGAAATTACTTTCTCTCCTGCTTCCCCCCATCCCCTACCAGTGGACTTTGTGGACAGCCTGAAACTTTTTTGAATCTCGGGTCTGCTGGAATTGAACTCCTCTTCAACACAGATTATATCTTCAGAGTTATTGTTAATGTGAAAAATACATATAGCATTCAAACAAAGCACACATATGAGATCACAACTTCCGTAGAAGTGAAGAAGAGGGCCTCAGCGAGAAGCTTGTGATCTTGACAGATGCAGAGCCAACTGAGAGCAGTTTAACCCTAAGGGCAAATGCTGCACAGACAGATCAACAAGGTACTGCTTTGTCTGACAAAACACCGTAACTGATGATTTTCCATAGGATATCCATTGTTGAATTTTCTAATCGCCATGGTGCTTTGTCCACAACTGTGTACATATGTTTAAAAATTAGCAACAGTACTTTCTAGTCTTCATCTAGACGCTGCCAAACTGGACGACTGAATGGAAACAAATCACCATGATTTATATTGCTCTGACTTTAAAATTTTGGTGCAACTAACTAAAAAAGTGGCATAAAATGTAACGCTTGGATACTGTCTTAACTGATGGGCAAGCACCTCAGAGTAAAGGTAATGAACAACAGTCAAACAATGCAGACGTCACTGGAGAAAACATTTTGACAAGTGGACTTACATTCGGGCGACAACTGGAGCTAATATTTCACAAGTGGACTTGACTGACAAGTGGACATGGGGCAACAGTTATTGCCATAACGAAGATAAGTCCACTGGCCAAAACTCAAGGTCCATGTGTTGCCCAGATTTGTTGCCACAACAAAGTCCAGTTACCAAGATCCTGGTTCCAGTTACCCTGACATTCAAGCACATGTATATATAGTGTATTCTCGATTGATTGCAACATTTCAAGCACATTTCAAAAAGACATTGGTAACATCAGTTACTGGCTTAGGCAATAGACATAAACCACAGAAACAAAATTTCAGGAGCTATATTAATATCTTGGCGTAGACAATATCAGGGAAAAGGAGTGGAGAGCAAACTGTGGTCATTCATGCAGTTACATTCATTTCTAACATCCTGACTTGATACTGAATTGAACCTTTGGTGCACGTTTCATAACCATACAAATTTGAAGAAAAAACAATCAGTGTAAGCGAAACAGAAACCTAACTGGCTCTCAGAATCTACTATTCGAAACTGTGAAATAAACTGAACCAAGATATACAAGACATATACTTAAGAGAATACTCGAGATGTTTGCCTGGTTGGTGGCCTGACAAGGTACTCCAGCTGTTGGGTGAAAATCATGACATATACATAGTAAACGGAACTGAATATCATGACAATGCTCAAGCACAATTCCAATTTTAGCTGCTCACCATACACCCAAGGCACTTCCTATGTGGAAAAGTTAAAGTATACATGACCTCAAAAATTAACCAGGAAACGTAGTGCCTAATGCAACTCTCAAGTAAGTGCTGGTGAACAGCACTGACATCTGACTGCTCCCTTTCGTTGTGAGCAGATGGAAGATAATGCTTTAATCAGCACAAAACTATGTCTTTACAGACAGGTTGATTTTATGCACATATTATGTAACATGTGCTAGACAGCTGCCACCTTTATAACAAGTAACATGTGTGTAGTGGGCTACACTGTTCCATCACAAGTGGTAAATGTTTGGGAACACAAGAGGAGGTTCTGCAAAAAAATGCCAACTTAGGCCTGTTGGTACACATTAAAGTTGAAGGAACAGAGCATTGCATTGGACAAACAGAAGGAAACAGATAAAGTGCCACCCATTTCTTTCTGCTCGCGTTGTCGCACAAACTGTTGCTCTATTCAAGACAAGGATGTACTGCTTTTCAACATTTTCAGCTTGTAGACAAATGTGGTTTAACTTTTCTCGAGATCTGTGCAGACACGTCACTGAACGCCGCCACTTTGCACATTGCTATCCCTGGCTTCATTTATTCCTGCAGTGCTGCCACTTTCGGACCCTTTGCTCCACAATGGAATCCAGCAGGGGTTGTTTCCAAGACTGGTTGTGGCAGCAATTACAGTTTGCGGGATATCTACGACCCCACTTCCAGTCCGCTACAAGGACAACCGTAATTCAGACAGCAGTGATATGGCAGAGTATTTCCTGGGCTAGCTAACAAAAACTGCAGCTGACAACTGAATTTGCACCCTTTTTTTGTGCCACTGTTCTGAGAGCCGCTGCTATCAGCTTTGATATGATAAGACCATTCAGCTACGCATGTTTTCCAGTACTGTTTCCGAAACAGCCACAGCTGACTACATGTACCAATCCTACCATTATTTGTTGCATTGAAGCACTTGAAGTTCTATTCTCATATAGCTAGACGCACAGCTACATCTTACAACATACTTAACATCAGGAGGAACAACAATCTATCCTGTCTCATTACAGTCCCCCAGATATCTCTAGTTCCTCTCTTCCATCAGCTGACCTTGTCCCATGTGTACAAAAATCATGTCTTCCTCTTGCTCTTGTCAAACACCTTCAACTGCATTTGCCCTGCCTTGGGTTCCCATTTCAGTGCTCTCATAGACCGTGCATTACCTGCTCTACACAATGCAAGATCTGCTGAAATATTGTGCACTTTAGCTCTCTGAACTGCACTGTTGACTTCATATCTTTTAATGTTGTGCTTATAATTTTCTATCCAATGGGCTTCTTCGATGTGCACTTGAAGCACATTACATGAGAGTTTTTACATTCTGCGCGTTAGGCAAGAGGGACTGCAAGATGTTGAACTCCCGACCTCATGCTTAGCAGCACAACGACGAAGCCACTGAACAACCACGGATGTAAGTCGAGAAAAAAGTTTGTGTCAGTGCACCTTGATGTTGCCTGGTGAGGCATTATTTGTATGCAAATTTGTTGCAGCATGCACACTTCGATGGATGACTAAGTTTGCTCTTTAATGTTCTAGTACAAACCTCACTGATAACCTCAGACTAAGACAGTACGAGTGATCTCTTCTGCAAACATCAAGATTACATTTGTCAATGCACTGCTGGGACTGTGGGTGCAAGCGCTTCAATAAATGCAGAACTTCTGTCAAAAGAAAAATGATCCATAAAGCATGGGATCATCGAGTCATTTCACACCAGGAAGGGTGATTTAGCCAACTTTTTAATTAATCTCACAGACAAGAAATACACAGATTTATTATCCCTGTGTAGCACAAGAACATGATGCTTTTGTTTACATAGGCTTGTACCTTTGTAGCCAGGATACTTTCTTTAGTTTTCCAATAAACTCGGCGGTGAGTCGGCACACGTCCTGTTCACTTTCTTACCTTGCGTTGCGTCTTACTGTGCAGTTTGCAGCAATGCACTCCCGCAGCTATCAACCCTATTGATGCACAGTTCGGAGGTGGCGCCGACAGCTTGCTTTCGTCGTGAACCTGGCCGGACACTTTGGGCACTTGAAAGGCCTCTCTCCACTGTGAGTCCGCATGTGGTCTTTGATGTGGCTTGCATAGTTCGTTGTGTATTGGCAGAGGTTGCAGAGGAACGGCTTTTTTCTCTTTTCAATCCAGCGTGCCCGCGAACCGCTTTCTCCGCCACCTTGGAAGAAACGATGGCCACGGGGCCTGAACTCATCCACACCTTTGGGGGGATCTGCCATCAATGCCTGGAGAAACGAAATGACTTCACCAGAATCGCTTGATGGTGCTGCATCTGTGGGAGACAAACGCCAGTGCTGCAGTGAAGGAGCCAATTTAAGCTCCTTTCCAAAATGAACATGGCTGGTTAAACATTTAATGGTACCGATTGATTTTCGTAGTACCCACTTCTTTTGTGATGTTACAGGTGAACTTCCCATAGTTTCAAGAGAAAATATAGGCAAATAACGAAGACAGTGCAATTCGACACAATTTCTGGCACATGACACACGTGCAAGACATTAGAAGAACGACTTTGGTACAAAAGAAGCATGCGTGCAATCGTGACGGTTGCAGCAATGGGTTGCTGCGACTGCTGGATAGAGGTTAGATCCTACTATCAGTCATACATCTTTAATACAATTTTAGGTGGACTTTACCCATTTTGGAGGTATGCGTTTCACAAGGAACTCTAGTTGTATTGAGCATGCAACAGTGTATAATAATGTCCTAACTACAAATTTGTAAGGGATACGCTACATAAAATGGTTCCTATGATAAATAACTGTGTGGCAGGTCACCCATGATGCATGCACCCACTGTTGTTGGGAGAACCCAATCACCACAATGTGTGTAGGCAATATCATATTTGGAGAGTCACTGGTGCTAAGTGTGGTCCATTGTGATTCAACAAATGGATCACGTTTCACCTGGTCCGGGAATAGATTCACATTAGAATGATAGTTAACAGAACGCCAACCAAAATGGTGCTGCCAAAGGGGTTAGACGTTTCGGCTTCTGTGTGGAAGCCAAAACATCTAACCCCTTTGGCAGCACCATTTTGGTTGGCGTTTTGTCTTTGCAATGGTTCATTATGTGCAACCTTACAGTGGAGACTTTCTATTTGAAGTCAGAATCATGTTTATGGAGGTCTATATTGGAGATGGAGACGCTGACAAGAGTGGCCCCAGCTGTAATAAATTATTTCACTCATCAGGGCAATCGCCCTGCAACTCAATCTTTTGGAACTGTTTATTTCTGAATTCACATTTATTTTCTCATCTGTGAAATTGTATTTGACACTTTAGTGATTTCCAAGACAGAAAAATTCCGCTAGTAGTAATCGTCTGGCAGTGCCAACAGTTTAAGCATGCAGTTTTTTTAAGGTTTTTGCTCTCTCACAAATAGAACACAGCAAAATAAATGTTACCTATGTGTACATTTTCTGCTGCAATCAAAACCAAGTGCAACAAACTTGTGAATGACAATGCAACATGGGAACAGCAGACAAAGCTGAATTATTTGAAACATGCTCATCCCCATGTTTGCAGGAATGTTGCTCTTCAATGTCAGTGCTCCAGTATGAAGAGATAAGGCTAAAGCACACTTATCGTCAAGTTGATAAACAAGAAATTGACAAATATAGTGGTTTTCCAATAACGGCTTGCATTTAGGGTTCACACCACAGCACCCTAAATCCCATGTGCTTTCACCACTGGCAGCTCAAGTTACATACTTCATGCCAATGCGAACACAGAACCCGTGTTCCTTGTATGTGTGCCTTTGTCATCGTGCCTACATTACATTTACATTGCCCCACTGTAATAGCTGTCCATTCACGCTAGAGCACTGCTATTTAACAGTAGTGCACCAACTAGGAAATTAATCAGTGCAACATCCAACTGGGTCCTCTTCTATCTCATAAGACCAACAAAAGCACTGCCTAGGTTCAATGTACGTATGCCTTTGTGGTCCTGCCCAAAGCATTCTGGAGCACTGGGATCCGTCACGTCATTCACACGAAGTCCATCATTGCAATTCTCTCCCGCACACCTGCACTTAGCTCTAGTGCCTAGAGCTCACGAGTACGAGCACATCGACATAATTAAGTGAGTGGGGCTTTCTGGTGCCTGTGGGTGCGTACATGGCGCCGACAGTTTGCTGCCTGCGTGAATGCAGCGGGGCACTTGGTGCACTTGAAAGGTTTCTCCCCGCTATGCGTTCGCATGTGATCTTTCATGTGGGTCACATGAGGCGTCGTGTATGGGCATAGGTTGCAGAGCAGCGGTTCCTTATTCCTGGCAGTCTTCATTCCCCGAACGTTGGTGACTTCGATGGCGCTTCCGACAACCTGACAAAACTTGAGTGGCTTGAAAGGTTCATTCTCGGCTGCCTCCTCTGTATTCTCCCTCGCTGTCCACCACTGCAGAAATGACCTGCCCCTGCCTTGAGTGCTTCGTCCTGGTGCAGCTGCAGAGAGAGAGAAGACACTCTTCTTACACGGGAAGGGCCAAGCTATAGGGCAGGGTAGTTATGCACATGACAGTTACTCACACTATTGGTGTGCACAAAAGAAAAATTTGTGCTTACTAATGGTTTGTGTATGCTCACAACACAAAAACATTTTTTTTTTATCGCAGTTTGGTAAAACATGGCTTCATGCCATATTTTATCTGCGAATAAATCGCAAACCACCACCGCATGTGCATGATGCCATTAATAGTGGGCGTGTTCCGAATCTGTGCATAAACGATTACTGTGCCACACTCACTGGAAAGTCATCATCTCGAGTTCTGTTCCCATCCTGCCATAGACATACAGATGAGATCTTAAGAAAACTGCATTAAAGTCTGCCATGATGTAGGAGACCTTGCTGTCTACCAAGCAGATAACACAAGTGCTACCACTGGGAGCCACAGAAAAGGTTGTACTCAAGTGAGCGCAGTTAATAATGGCGATTGTGTTGAAAGCCCACAGACATGGCCGGTGTGCAAAACCATAAGTGTGAATGCTGTTTGTGTTAGAGGGAGACCGCATGCTTAGGAAAGTAATGTGTGCAATTCATCTATGTACTGTGTAATGTCATGTGTAATGCCACAGATTAAATAGCACCAGTGCACCAAATAAAAGAGTAAAATAAGTTATTTATGGATTTTTTAAATTGCTTTTGTTTCTATACGCAGACTAGAGCAAAGGAGAAGTTGTGTTTTCAGACATAAAGAGGAAGCTCTATCTGGGGGCCCCTATTTAAATACATGGCAAAGGAGAAACCATTTTCCTTGCCAACCACTGGAGCAAATTTGGTGAGGTTTGTTGTATTTAAAAGAAAACGGTAATTTCTAGTGACTGCTGAAGCACATTTTTGATTGAGGCCATCAATATTTAATTAATATTATCAAAAAAAGTGAATTTTCAGAAAACGAGACCATTGAGCTTACAAGTCTAACTCTTCAATAAAAACTGATATCACAATTTCATAAAGTGCATATAATAGTACATCTAAAGCAGACAAGAATAATATATTACACATTCCCCTGCAATATACCATTCTTGTACGAGTATGACTTTTGCAAAACTCTTGTAAGCAGGAACAAATTCATGCAAGATGCAAATTTATATATCAAATTTGTCCAGTTTAGATGCTCTAGTGGATGCATACAATTTACAGAATGACGATAACTTTTTTTATGCAGGGAGACAAATTTCTAAACTTCGTAACTTCACTTTTTTTTTAAGCTTCCAATTTTTGAAAAATTCTTGTAATAACACGCAGGCCCTAGTAAAACTTTGCTTGCAATAGTCACTAGGATTTAACTTTATCTCTAAAATGCAACAAATTCCATTAAAATAGGTCCAGGGGTTATCTCAGAAAAGCATTTCTGCATTTTACATGTATTTGAATAAGCAAAATTGGAGTTATGCTCACGCAACACCTTTTTCTTAAGTAACACAGCTTTTCTTGCAGAAATTAACTGGAACACACCCGAAGTTGCTAAAGAAGTAAGTGGATGTGGAGACGTGACTAGCTGTGCTGCCTGACAACAACCAGAAGTTCAAACAAACTAGGCAAACAACAATGCCAAGTACTTAAGTGCAGAAGTGCAAGCCAGCTATGTATGGGACAAAGAACAAGACAAAATAGCACGAGCAGCAACTTTCAATTAGAAGCACACTGGCAAACCATCTTGTGAAACAGTTGCCGCACAAGCATGCATCCACATTTCCCAAAGCGACAGCATGGGTTCCAATGAATTCCTTGAAATATACAAACACTAGAAACAAATCAAATAGCTTATAAAAGGAGAGAAATGAGAAATACATTGCAGGATAAAAGAAATATTACTGGTACTTTGGCTTAACATATGTTACGGAACAGTCGTGCAAAGTGACAAAAGCAGCAAAAAGACATGGCTAAAGTGTTAGGGGGGTTAATCGTTTCCCTATTACAGATGTCACTCAAACAGTGGTAATGCCACTAAATTTTACTTGAAACATTTATTTAAGACACAAGAAACTTGCATAGAAAGTCAATGCCATGTCCTGCAAGACACTATTTCTTGAATATTTTCTGTGTTTTACAAAGCTGTATTGAAACCAACTAAAAAAGTATGACTGCTGGTAATTTATTTCCCTACATCCGCACTTCTCATTCTTACATATATTTTATACAAGATTTTGCATTACAGTCACTGAGTTCGGGACCTCCTCCTGCATATCATTATACACTAACATACACTTGCATTAATAAGCTTCTACAAACATACAACAGCAGACCTTGTACGAGCATGCCTTTGCGTACGAGTCTGTGCGATGCACATAGAGCCATGTTCTCACAGCCTCAAACCACACTCTTCTGACAACTTCATGATTTTCATTGTTGAGTGGCTCAGAAAGACAAAGTCTTAAGGCACCAAATGCATACTATGCAGGGACGTCCACACTTCCTGCGAGCATGTCATCCCTACAGTCATACCTCGTCATAACGAAGTCCCACCCAACATCTTCATTATATTCTATATTCATTACAAGCACACACATCTTACTGACACTGACGAGAACTGACACAGTGGTTACGAGGGTGTAACGCAACTGCTAAGGCATTATGTGGTGCGGGTTAGGCATTTTTGCTCCCAATCTCGAGCTTGCCAAATCACTTAGGAGTCTCAAAAGGTCTTGCTTCCTCCACGACATTTTAGTGTTGCGTCGCAGCGGCAGGTGTCCATGTCGCCATCAACTCCACAAGGGAAAAACCAGGCGTGACAATGCTGCCTTGAAATTACTACAATACTGTGGCCGCAATCGGTGGGTTTCACCAGGCGCGATGTAAAGGGTGCCTTGATGCCCTCGACTGCTGCTCCGTGCAGGGTGGTGACATTCGTTGAAGTGGTTGGTGCCATCAATTGTCGGCGCATTTTCCACTGAGGTGCCCACACGGCCACACTGGTGTACGACATAAGGCAGTGCAAGCTCTGGCAATAATTTGGTCGCATCCACTCTCCGAGAAAGTTTCCTGGCTTATGAGTGTACTAGTGCATGAGCTGCTCCACAAATGGCTGGAGAACGTTTTTGTAATGCAATCGGAGATCGTGCCCCAGCTTCCAAAATATACGAAAAGGCCTGTGTGGGTGGAGTAGGTCAGGAGCGACAAGTGGTAACTTACGAAGTCCTCATGTTTGTGCAATATGAAACTTGTGCTAGTGTTAAATTTGGCCTTCCTTTACAGCAATGTGTAAAGTGTTTCAAAAATTCAAATGTACCTTTTTTCTTGTTTATCGTGTCCTGTTTAAGAGTACAAATAAAATATTACGAATGACCAAACCGCCAACATGTTTGCAATACATTTCCGGTAAGTTGTGCAAGCATTAAAATCAGTCTTCTCAATTAGCCACGTGGAAAGTTTTTCGAAAGCTCAATGTACTTTCTTCTTGGTGCTTGCTGCATTTTCCTTGATGAAGTAAAATTTCAAGACATAAACATTAGCTTGCACATGCAGCTGCTAGATAATACAGGCAATTCTTGCATATGTTAAAATCCTACGATGAGAAATTCAAGAGAATGACTTGGTGGACCGAGACGCCCTTTTTCATGAAGCCATTGAAGCAAGCTTAACATGCCCATTTCAGCAAGACAGTGGGTTCAGGTGGAGTTTGCCAGGGACACATATAGGCTGTTGATCTCTGTCACGCCAGAGTCTGACTGCATATACTACTACATCTGCCGAAAATAATGTCCAGATTTGCAAAAAAACTATAACTTCTGTGGTTTTATGTGCTGAAACAGCAATTCGATTAACAGGTAAGCCCTAGCGGAAGGTTGAGGATTAACTTTGGCAACCTGCAGTTCTTCAACATGTGTGAATGCACGGGGTACACAAACGTTTTTTGCACTGCACAACCATCGAAATTCGGCTGTCACAGCCGAGATTGAACTCGGGGCCCCGTGCTTGACAGCACGACACCATGGCCACTGCACTGTATACAGTCATATTGTACGCTATCCTGTTTCATGAACCACCTTTTTTAAGTGTTGCACCATGACCAACTCGCGGTTAAATCACTTATGCTGCTTGCGTAGACTGTAGCATAACATTTCATAACCATTACTATTTTGCTCGCTGTGGTAGCCATATTTTCTTCCCTCGGAGCAGGTTAGCCAACCAGATACTTGTCTGGTTAACACCTCTGCCTTCTTTTTTTTCTCTCTCTCTCCTTGGATGGCGGCCACATTTTGATGGGCGAAAAATGTGTGAACGCCAGTTTGCTTGGATTTAGATGCACAATGAAGAACTCCAGGTGGTCAAAATTATTCTTGGTTTTCACACAATGGCAAGCCTAATAATCAGGTAATAATTATGGCACAAAAAGCCTCAATATTTATGACTATCATCTTCATTACACAAAATAGAGCTATAAAAAAATGTTAATCTTCGTGACAATAATGACATCTTATTGAGGTGTTAAAAAAAAATACAAACTCTTCATGTTTAAGAGTACAAAACCTTTTGACTGTTACCCCCTCCTTTTAGTTTCGCTTGAGCAAAAGGTAGTAAAATGTTCACTTGGTGTTCACTTGGTGACTTTTGTCCGTCCTCATCGTCCCTGCGACTGCCGTCGCAGGGACGATGAGGACGGACAAAAGTTTGTCGAAAGAAGACTGTTTATTGGGCTGACTTGCGCCCACAATGCCCTGAATTACCCGGCGACGGCGAGGCGACCAGCGTGCTCGGTGGTCGTCGAACAGAATGCCCGCCGCTGTCGTCTGCGCTCAATTTAAAGCGCGTCTTGGCGCGTCTCAAGTGGGCGCGTCTTACGTCACATGGCGGCAGCGCGACTTGCGTTGTGTGGCGCGTCTCAACTGGGCGCGCCTTGCGTCGCGTGGCGGCAGACTTGAAGAGTGAGCAAGCACTGCATAGATTCGCGGCAATATCCTATAGAAATATTTTGCCAGTGATAAGTTTAGTTACAATAATTTCTATATTTTTGGTGTGTATATTTTAAATTATTTTTTTATTGAATATCTCGAATTTAAAACTCTTTTGTGCGCATTGCTGACAAATTGGAACACAAGGTTCTGCAAAAAAAAATGCCAAGTTAGGCCTTTTGGTGCATGTTAAAGTTAAATAGAGTAACAGAACAGTGGGCTGTACAGAGGGAAATAAACAAAGCACTGTCAGTTTCCTTATTTTTTTTTTTCGGTTCATGTAATTCCATGCACTGTTATCTAAAACGAGGTTCGATTGCTTTTGAAAATTTTCAATTCACTGAGAAATGCGGGTTCCAGAACCTCTACAAGATCTGAGCAAGCTCACCACTGAATGCAGCCAATTTGCAAATTCTTGTATCTCGCTTCACTGCTGCCTGCAGTGCGGCCACTTTCGGAGCCCCTGCTCTGCAGTGGATTGAAGTGGAAAATAGAGAGTTTTGGCCTGTCCATAAGAACTTCTTACAGTTTACATGTTACTGGGTTCGCATAGCTGTGTACGGCAGCAGCAATGCCGGTAGTAACACCTCGCGATGATTTGTCTAACTACACTTCATTAGGAAGACTTTTGTGCCACATTAGGGGTGTATCGTCAAAGTAAAATAATAAATGTATTTTGCTACCGAACCTTTATAACAGTAGTAAGAGGAATATAACATTTCTTATACGAAACGTGCCGACTTATGATCACTACACGTTGTGCTTTTCACAAAACTTACTTCTTAACTGAAATCAAAATGAAATAAACTAGCCTTACTTATTGCTCTGTTGAATATAACATGTCACTATAATATTAGCTTTGTGTGCTCCATGGTTAGGCTGCCTCCCCAGGTGTCGCTACCAGCATTGTTGCTGCCATGCACTTTTCTGGTATTCCGAATAAGGCAATACTTATTTATTTACAGACACTATCAGTTTTGTTTATGACCTGGATAGGAGTTGTACTGCACAGATAAAGAAATTACAATAAACACTGCTGGTGTAACACAAATGGCATATAATGAGGTAACATAGGCAACATGCAACTCATCAATGACACTGAATTCCCACTTTGTGTAACAGAAATCAAGTACAGCACAATAAGGCACTAGTAGAGAAGCTGAGGTGCTAATTAACTATAGAGAACAATGCAAGAGAACTCCTCACAGTTTTCTACATTCGCAATGTTTGGTGGAAGCACTCCAGCCTCATGCTTTTAAGACAAGCTAACAGTGACAGCAGCCTTTTGAACACCATTCTTTTTGTTCAAGTTTGTTTCATCTAATCTGTGACTTCTTTATGTATTGGCTTCTATAAATTAATACATTGTTGTCCATTATACCGTGAGAGAGAATAAGCCCTTCTTGCTTCTTTTGCGATTTAAGAGGGTGGTAAGTTTGCTTTCTGATGAAGTGAAAATACTGAGTACTTTCTACAGTAACAACAGTAAATAAAACACAGAGCACACTGTTCAACCTGTTCCAGTTTGATGACACTGTCTTAAAGTGCGGTTCCTCATTCAATGATCAATCTTAATATTTTTGCAAGATGATGGCCTTGCGTCTGGTGGAACGAGCTGAAGCATTCATATAGTGTAGCCTAGTCATTTGTTAGTTTTGCCAACTATTTATTCAGTTAGTTGCCGAGGCTAAATCTGATGTATAGTGGTCCCCCAAACACTTGTCTGTTACTTGTGGCAGTTGCTTCCCTTTTAAGGTGTACACAAAGTTTCACAGCTGGCATCCATGGGCTACTGTCATGCATACTGTTTTGCTTTCATTTAGGGACATTTGTCATTTATCTCACCAGTTTTATATACAGTAGAACCTTGTTCATACATTTTGGGAAAAAACACGAGAAAAAAACATGCTAACCGAGAAAACGTACAATCCAAAGTAACAAAACAATTTGACAGACTTGAATGTAGTTGACATCCACGCAATGCAAACCGTTGCGCGAATCATTGCACACGAGGCATGAGATGCTGATGTGCGTCGTACTGGTGGGGCTTTGGCGGCCTAAGACACATACTGTTGTTTTCCTACTGTGCAGTGTTTTAAGATATTGATTGGAAATGAAAACGAAATCGAGCTGGTGGGCGAACCGAGATACTGCCAAAGCGAAATGCGATGCTCCCATCGTGTCGCCTGCAGTAGGAAACGGCGGTGCATTTGGATTATCGCCTGCTAAAGGCGTGCAGTACGCTGTTAACGGCACTATGCCCCATGCGCTGTGATATATGTCTCATCACAATAGGCTTGGCGCGATGGTGATAAATGCGGCGTGTGACGACCAGGGAGATTTGTTGGAAAAGGAATAGGAATCCGAGTGCATGCCGACATTTTCACGAGAGACAGGCAGGCACATATTGCGGGCAAAGTGATGCAGCAAGCAGTTATATACTGCTCTCGATTGCACATGGCGTGCGATTGAGCCTTTTCTTGCTGGCATGGGATCTAGTGGGTGGACAACATATACGATTGCAGTTTGGCATTGTATGGAATGTTAGTGCCGAAAAATCATGTTTTCCAGGAAAGTATGAACCAGAAAAAAAAGTGAGCATTACTCCACCGAGTCACTGTTTGTATTCTCGATTGTGAACATTGGCCCCAGGAAATCGTAGGAAACGGGACTGTATCAACACGGTTCTACTGTATTAGTGTAATACAGTAGAACCTCGTTCATATATTTTGGCGCTCCAGCGGCCCAAGATGCGTTTTGTTGTTTTCCTATTGTGTGGTGTTTTAAGAGGGCAACGGGAAACAAACAAAATGAAGCTGGTCGGAGACGACAGATGCTGCCAAAGCGAAACGTGATGTCCACATCATGCCGCCTGTAGCAGGGAATGACGGCAAGTTTGGATTATCACCTACTAAACACATGCTACCGATGGCACTACGCACCACGCACTGTAAAACAGATAAGTGAACATGCTTATCGCAATAGGTTTGGCGGCAATAGCTGTCAATGCAGTGTGTGACGACCCACGTGGAAATCTGCTGGTACCAAAATAAGAAACTGGGCATGCCGTCATTTTCACGCGAGATGGCGGCTATACACTGTTCTCGGTTGCACGCACCTCATGCCTTTTCTTGTTCACATGGGATCTAGTGGTCGAAAAACTTATACGATCGCAATCTGCAGCAGGGAACGGCAGTTCGTTTTGGTTATCGCCCATTAAAAGCATGGGCTATGCTTCTGATGGTACCACACGCTGTGAAACAGATAGGTGAAGATGCTTATAGCAATAGGATTGCTGGTGATAGCTGCGAATACCACGTGCAATGACCCCGGAGATGATTTGCTGGTACTGAAACGAGAAACCGAGTGCGCGGCGGTGTTTTCACATGAGACGGGCGGGCAAGTATTGCAGTGAACCTGCCGCGGTGGGCAGCTATATAGTGTTCTCAATTGCATACACCTCGTGCATTTTCTTTTTTAGCTGGGAAAAGTTTGGCGACATACTGAACGTTGGTGCCAAAAAAATGTTTTCCGGGAACGTATGAACAGCTAAAAAATGAGCACAACTCTATTGAGACATTTTTCGTGTTCTCGATTACAAACGCTGGCACTGGGAAAACATACATAACAGAACATATCAACGAGGTTCTACTTTAAATGTTTTTAAATTAATATTTGGGGTTTTACGTGCCAAAACCACTTTCTGATTATGAGGCACGCCGTAGTAGAGAACTCCGGAAATTTTGACCATCTAGGGTTCTTTAACGCGCACCTAAATCTAAGCACACGGGTGTTTTCGCATTTCGCCCCCATCGAAATGCGGCCGCCGTGGCCGGGATTCGATCCCGCGACCTCGTGTACTTTAAATGTTCAACAATATTTCTTCACTTCTTGCCTTTCCGTCAGTATATGTGATGCAATAAATTATGGACAAGCTAAAGCCCTCTATTATTTGCAAGATCGGTTCTAGCAGTAATTAGTCTGGAAAATCCCCGGTCGCACTTTCAGTCAGCAACAAGGACAACCACAATTCAAACAGCACGAACATGGCGGGGCGCTTGCACGGTTAGCAAACACTGCAACCAATAGCTGTACAGTGTGGTCCTCTCCACCTTCTATGACAGAGCTATGCCACCTGCACTACAAGTTAGATGACGACCTAACAAGCTCATATAGCTGCCCTGATCTACTAATGTTTATTTTGCATGTGGCGCCGACAGCTTGTTCTCTTCGTAAATGTGGCTGAACACTTTGTGCACTTGAAGGGCCTCTCTCCACTGTGAGTCCGCATGTGGTCCTTGAAGTGGGTTAAATAGTGCGTTCTGTACGGGCAGAGATGGCAAAGGAGAGGCTCTATCCGCGTGCCCACAGGGCGTCCCCGAGAGCTGTTTTCTCCAACACCTTGGAAGATACGATGCCCGTCTGGCCTGGACCCATTTGCCTCCTTGGGTGGATCCACCGGAACGAACAGAAGAAATGAAGCTCCGTCGCCAGCATTACTTGATGCTGCTGCACCTATGGAAGACAAACACCGGCGCATCAATGAAGGAGCAAGGTTAAGTCGAGCACCAAAATGAACACGGCAGTTACACGACTGGTTAAGCATTCAAAAAGACTGATATCTGATACTTGTGGTACTTGCTTTTTTTAATGCTAAAACATTACAGGCAGACTTCATCTACTTTAGAAGCATGAAAGAAAAACTGTGTTGTGCAAATGTGAGTGCATCAGTGTGCAGTAAATGGCAAGTTTGTAAAAGATAGGAGGTACAGAAATGTTCCTTTGTTAAATAGAGCATGCAAGGTTACCTTGATGCACGTACAAACAGCTATCAAGACGTCACAATCATCACAATATAAGTATGCAATCTAACTAAGCATACTTGGAAAGCAACGCTAAGTCCTAACCTAGTTCTTTCTCTTTCTCCATGCAAAGCCTACAGTCCATAGTGCCCAACCCTAGAATGAACTCTTTTTTTTTCCTATCTGAAGTCACAATCGTGTTTATGCCTGTGCCCAATACAATGGCATATGAGGGAAGGCAGCAAGTGTGATCCTTGCTGCAAGTGTGATCCTCACTGCCTCTGTTACAGTATTATCCTTGTGCTCACCAAGGCATTAATCAAGCAACTTATTCTTTCAAACTGTTTGTTTATTTCTACAATATACGTTTGTTTTTCACTTCTGTCAACTGCATTTTATACAGGGTGCTTTGGCTAAGTTGTGCAAAAGTTTGAAGACCCCACATGTGAGTTAAAGCAGCAAATAAGTAGCCATCGACATATGAGGTATACTCATTCTGCAGCGATGCAAACCAAAAATGGAGCTCAGAAAGTCAATGCACTTCATGCAGTGTTGATATAATGGTACGAAGTTTCCTGCATGAAACAGTTTCTACAGAGGATTACTTTTAAACATTAAGTCTTCAACATTCCTTCCACAAGAGCATGCCTTGCCTCAATGAAACCCGTGCCTGTCATCCCTCCCTTCACTCTCTTGAAACCTTGTCGATCTTTTAGGGCGTCATTGCTATTTGTCGTTTTTTTTCACAGAAGAAAAACTCTCGCCGGTCTTGTTATTTCCTCGCTCTAAAGCTTTGTGTGAAGTAATTTCTCATCAGGAATGCCATGCAAGTTCAAGTGTAGCATAGCATTCACAAAATGAAAGCAGCATGCTCGCAACATTAAAGGAAATTCACGCTAGACCTATGCACTAGGCTTTGCAACAAAACTGCACACCATAAAGAGCGAGCAATAGAAATTCTCCATCCTCCAAAACTTAATCAACCTATAATGTAAGATAGGCAAAATTCCATAAAGGCTTTCCTACGCATCTCACTTCCCCTGGACAACATGGCTGTCCTCCAACTAGTAGCGATGTTGACATTACGGTATGATTTCCAAGGGCATGGATTGTGCAAGGAGGACAAAGCAGGCATAGCCAGATTACAATGCATGCTCACACCTTATTTATCTTTCTAGGTCAACGTCTGCCATCGTGATTGGGTCAAACAAGATGCGTGGGGAAGCCCACATGCAGAACTCAAACAAGTGTGTCCTAAAGCCACCTTAGGAGAGTTTTGTTGCTGGTCTAGCTGGCACACGATTTCAAAATTTAAAACAGCGCCAGGAAATGAGACATGAAAGTGGCATTATGATCGTATTAACCAACACTTGTTCGCCATATAGAAATTTTTCTTTATAGTACTATCAATTCTTCAGCAAGATTCTTCGTAGAATATTCCATTAGCGGTTTTTAGGAAGCTGAGATGTTTCACATAGAGAAAAATTTGACAATACCAACGATTATGCTGCAACAAAAAAGAAAGAAATTCACACAAGCTGACTAGACATTAAGCAATCTGAATGTGGGACAGACACTCAAATCCTAAAGCAATGTGAATTAGGAATACACACAGAGACCTTTGAGCAATGTGATTTAAAGAGAAAAAGAAATAAATACCTTTGCAAGGTTTCACATCTTTTGCAACATAGCTTGCAATATTCATACGACTAGCTTCACACTGCTGGGCAATGCCATCATTGACATCAATTTACGAAAAATGGAGCTGGTACTCCCCCTAAAAATGCATGTGCAATCAAATCGCACAACACTTCACCCCCTCATGCCGATTCCCTCCAAAAAAGTGCCAACAATTGAAGTGAAACACATTGCACGGCACAAGATTTTGGAAAGGATCACATCAGTGCTTGTGGGTGCAGCCGTAGCACTGAGAGTACGCCTTCTGCTTGAATGCGGCCAGGCATCTGGTGCACATTAAAGGTATCTCTTCGCTGAATGTGCATGTGGTCTTGCATGTGCGACGTGACGAGCACCGTGTGGGCATAAAACACACAAAGTACAGCTATTTGTTCACACAAGTTCTGCAATGGTGAGTGCTGCTTGCTCTTCCACTTCTGAAAAAAGAAAAAGCGGTGCTTGCGTGCTGGATCTTTGATGCCTTGGATGTGTCCTCGGTGTCGCCCATCACTGACCACCATTGGTGGAAGAAGCTTTGCCAGGTCTACTTTCCGCTACCTATCCTGTGAGCCAAAGAAAAATAAAAGGTAACAGTATTATAGTATGGAAAAGCCAAAGTTTGGCAATGAACACAATCGTTACAGAATGCCACATTAGGCACAATTGATATTCATAAGCCAGGTATTCAGATGCTGCACAGCTAGGGACCCCTTGCCCAAAAGTTTTCACCGATGGGTAGGACTTACCCACAGTTAAGAAGCTCTAAGCAAACTATCAAATTATAAGAAAACTAAGCTATGCATATGTCACAGCAAGTTGACAAGTGAAAGCTTCGTGCACATTCTTTTTCTGTCACTCAACTTTGCTGTAACTGTTGGAAGCTCTGTCGCTACACCACTATCACAAAGCTCGTCAGATTCACCCATGTGTAAAATACTTTGCGCAACCAGCCTGAAAAAGTGGAGCTTACAAAGCCAATGTATGTGTTAGAGTCGCAGTAGTGGAACCACCATTAATCCCTTTATAGGTCTTGGGACACGAAAAAATCTGATTTGGCATAGCGCCCATCCAACATCTATGTACCAGATACAGTCTCAAATTTACCCGAAATAGTAAAGAAATTTAGTGAAGCTAGTTTTATATGCATCAGTGACGAACTGAGGCTGAAAAATTCCTAACGATTACAATACTCCCTAATGCGAAATTTGAGCGCAGCTCTGTATGCGTTTTCATTTCCCATATCAATATTTTGTGTTATGAATATACAGGTACACGGCTTATATTAGGAAGAGAATGGTGCGAGTAGCGTAGCTGGCATGGACAATCTGTCACGTGTGGCAAAGTGTGGCGCGACTGCTTTGCTAATTGGAAGATCGCGAGAGGCGGTGCATGGGTGATGTGCAGGCGCGATTCACAGCAGCCGCCGCAGGCAGACCTCCGCTCATGCAGCACTTTGTTTCCATGCAGACGACGAGTGCTACTCTGGTGCCATATCGTAGCCATCATTGCCACACAACCCATCTTGCGCAGCACTACTTTTGTTCTCACGCTTTCGTTTCACCGATGACAAGAGCAGCCCTTCATTGCACGAAAATCGTGCCATCAGTGTCAGTGGCGACAACACCCAAGGGAGCGTCACATCGAGCCTTACTTGTAGCCGCTCGCCATCACTTTTTACAACAGCAGCGATATGCATCACAGACGCTGGTGCCATGAACTGACCTCAGCAGCAGATACAACGGACAAGCGTAACCTTCCCCACCTCATGCCACCCCCCCCCTCGGAAGTGCAAACGAGATCGTCCATGCAGCTGCAGATGCCATAGCCGCCAGTGTTCTACGTTCGGTTTCATCTTTTGCTGTGCTTGTTCACTCGGTTAAAAGGCATGACGCTGAGGCACGCCAAAGCTCAACACAGGAATGGGTGCCTAAAAGTTCCACTGCAAAATTGCCAAACTAGTTTACGTTTTTGTAAATAGAATGGCTTACCCAGTGCATACATCATGCCATCAAGCCAGTTCTACTAATTAGACTTGCAACAGGTATTGCAATTTAAGCACGCTTCAAGAGAGCAAGGAAAAGAGTTCGCGTCAATAATACCACACCCCTGAAAGTGTACGGCTAAATGGAAGTTAGAAAATACCTACAGATTTCTTGTAATATGCACAATCTGTCCTGCACAACTTTTCTGTAGAACATGTGAAAGCTGAATAAATGACCACCACAGACTCTATCTTCTGATCTTGCAGGGTTGCAAGGAAGGTCCCCACCCAAACAAATATGTCACCAGTAGAACACACGTATTACAAGATCTTTGTAAAGTGGCACTGCCAACAACTATGCTAAACAATGTGCAACTGGATGTTATCCAAGGCTTCTTTTTGATCCGACATTCTCCTTATGCAAGCTCCATGCCATGCTAGCACGAAGAATAACAAAGAGCAGTACAAATGGCACTCGCAGAAAAAGAGCCTGCAGTGGCATTATATTTAGGGTCCCTTAGTGCATCAGAACGTCCGCTGTAGACAAATGCAACAAAAGCTACAAATCTGCAAATGAACTGATGGCATCAGCTATGTACGTATTGCTATGGACGCTCCGCTGAATTTCATGGTGGTGATGATGATTACAGCAACAATGACAGCCTTCTTTGAGTTTTGGTTGCAGTTTTGCTACCAAGGCAGCATAAATAGAGGGAGAATTTCCATCTTATACTTTCTTTGGTGCACACTCGGTGCAATTTTTCACTAAAATGCCGTTTCAGAGAATGACGCCACAATTTGGAGCAACTGATGCACATATTCCACCACCACAGTCAAGAAGGAAGGCCCTATAGTCAGTGACAGTTCAAAAGCACAGCAGTAGGTCAGCCTCAGAGAGAACATCTATGCATGCACCAGTGTACCTGCTCGTCTATAGTGCCCTTCTCCTTTCTTGTCCTTTGTATCCATGTTCCCCTCATTCCCTTTCCTCGAACACTTCCTCACCACGAAATCCCTCGCTCTGCTGGGGAAACTCTCTATTGGGTGAGACTGATGGGTTTTTCAAGAGATAAATGATCCATTCAGGTTTGCCTGGTATATGTCAACAGTGGTGCCAATCCCCATATAAAGGGTGGGAGGAAAGTGCTCGTAAGGTCAGTGAAGGCTTTCTTGTATTCCACTTATGAAGAACCAGTTCATGCCACAAGTTGCCTTCTTTGTCCCCACATTTGGAGGTTTTGTCTGCTTATGAGTGCAGTTTGTGACCACCTCATGCACATTTTTGCTGAACAGATAGGGCTTCTTCTGTTCAAGACTGTAGCATTTGTAAGGGAAACATTTCTTAAACTGTGGAGGGATATATGCCTAGTGTACTGTGTTCTTTTAGTTTGTCAGTGACTATGGCACATTTGAATTTATCACCAGACAAATTAATGCATTTCTGCGACCAGTGCCAACAGCACACCACTTGAGTTTGCAAAACCAGTGAACACATCATGTGGAATATGATGTAACCTTAAGTACGCAAGTTGTGGTTGTAATATATGAAATAGTTATTATGTAGCAAGCATAGCAGATTGGAAGAATTGCACCCCGAAACATGCTTAGTGAGGCTTCCATGAGCACACTTAACGTGCATAGCTTCTGCCGTGTTGCCTTCCAAGTATGAAATGTAGCATAGGCACTATCAGTTACACTACAAATGAAAAAGGAACGATTCAAGAGGCATAAAAGCATCACTTTCCAGTTTGCTAGTTGGCAAGACAGATCAATAAGCATTGTCTCCTGCAAAACAACTGGACAACTGATTCTTGGTTAGTTCCCTCATGTGCATAAACAATATACAAAAAAACATATTTGCACGTAAATAATGCGACCCTGAATATCAAAAATTAAATTATGGGGTTTTCGCGCACCAATACCATGAACTGATTATGAGGCACACCATATTGGGGGGGGCTCTAGATTAATCATGACCACCATGGGTTTTTTAACGTGCACCTAAAACTAAGTATACGGGGTTGTTTTTGCGTTTCGCTCCCATTGAAATGCGGGCACAAGCGGCCAGGTTTGATCGTCGAATATAATGCGAAGGGGGACTTTCAGTTTCTCAGAAAAAGCAAAATATACATATTTCAATTCTAATGCAAAGTGATCCCACAAATAGAACTGCCATAATACATGAAGTGGATGCGCACAGGGCACTTTATTCATCGTTACTGTGAACTGCCATCGCATAATACAGTGAAAGGACGAGTGCATGCACAAGTTTATTGTCAGTGCCAACATCTTTGTCACTGTCAGCAAGAACAGTGTATTCTTCTTGAGGGCTTCTGTCCACTGTGCATTTGCATGTGTTCTTTGATGTGGGTTGTATAGCACAAAGTGCATGGGCCCAGGTGGTAACACAAATGGTACGATTGTCTTGCTACACTTGGGTTTGTAGGTGGAACTTACTTCGTTCCTAATTTGCAGAGGACTGCGGAGATTTGCGAGGTGCCTGCGCAAGGCCTATCGAGCTCATCAGGTTTGCCTGATCCACGCGTTGGCCCCTGTTTAAACAGAAAGCTGCTCCTGCCATGAGTGCTTGGCCCTGCTATGCACCTATACAAGACAACCAACAGAATTACAATGTCAAACCTTTGAGGGACACCTATGGATAAATGTTAAGTCAAGCTACATTGAAAGGTCAGGTTTATGTAGTAATGAATTTGCCATCTGTAGCGAGAACCAGGCTTTTAGAATAGAAGCAAGAAAATGAAGACAATGAAACAAATCCATGGTGCCACCTCCTGTGGACCATACCTCTCATGTGAGGTTGGGACTGGCCCATTCACAGAGAGCGAGAGAGAGGGAGGTCACTTGGGAATTCGAATTGAGGAGCTTCAGCAGCCCTTTGGTGGCAGTCTCCTATGTAACAAGGTCATACCCTGGGCCACAGAAAACGATAATAACCTCCTAAATGAATTATCTATCAGTCTAACTCTGCTTAATATTTGTCTTTAGCAAATGTCCCTTCAGGTAAGTATGAGCATGATTTCAACGAGAAGCTTGAAGATGTGGTAGTAATTAAAAAACACTGTTCATTTCTCCCAAAAGTTGGCAACTGTGCCATGCACAGTCCTAAGAGTCACTAATATTTTGTCAACATGATCTGATTTCTCTGTGGCTGCTTAGCCTAGATAAACATACTCCTTCACAGGCTGAAATGGCTAACAACCAATCCCTCATTCTTGTTTCCTTTACAGGCATTTTGTAAATGTGTCGGCATGGGTGCACCAGTCTGCTCGTCTACAACCATTGGGTCTGGCTTTTCGTTGCAGCCATGGGCGCCTTGCAAGATGGCAGACCTCAGTACAGCTCTTTCTTTTGAAATCATACATTCATAGAGTAACTCTAGAAATTGGAGAGTGCATTATTTTTCAGAGCTGCGTGTCATGGAGTTTTTCGCAGTATTTATGTCCATGTGGTTCGAATTAAGCAGCTTTCAAAATGCAAGGTAATGCATAAATTAGCTCTTTCCTTACTGTAACCATTGAACAAAGATCACCGGCGACCAACATGCACCGTGCCCAATTTCAGAGCTCCCGACACATTTACAGACATTCTGTGCCATCCAGAATGTAGTCCAAGAACTAAATCTTCCATTTCCTGAGTACGGCAGTTTATTCCTTTGCCATTCCGCAATGCATCTCAAGAGCATGCGGAGGTGCGCACCTTGTTATTGCAAATGTGGCAGGCAGTCCATTAGTTAGCTGCTCGGCTGGTTGACGTGGGACTTGCAATTCTGTTGCGCCCTCAAGTGATCGATGAGATGCTACAAGTAGCAGTGCCTTTGAAGGTTATGTCAGGTCATGGGAATTTTCTTCTAATGGTGGAGATGTCTAATGCAAACATGGATATTCGTCTGCTGTTTTTGACAGCTCACTAATTTCCTGAGCTGACTGAAATGCTGTAAAGATATTGGCAATATTATATCTATTTCACAGTGTCTCACAGCATGTCTAGGGATCTGCTACCCCCAGCAAAGCAGAATGTGATGTTTTACACAGTATTTGCAGTGCCTAGCAGGAAGAGCTAGTTTCTACTAGCCAGAGAACATATCTTTTACAGCCCCTGTTGTGAGAACTAGCAGGCAGAACTGCTATGACCTTGTTGCAGGCACTATGTTCACAAGGAATTTTTTAAAGGGACACTAAAGTGAAACACAGCCCATCTAGACTGATACAGTACTCTTTGAAAACTCTATTGTTGTTATTTTCGTGATAAAGGGTTAATATAAAAAAAAAAAGACTAAAGCTCCATTTTTCCTTTTTTCATACTGAAACCCCAGCGGTGGTTCATCAGTGTGTAGCCAAAAATTCCGAGGAATTTTTCACAGTTGGACGGCATTGGCTTAATGGAAGCACCCAAAACTTGCATGTTCAGTGCTTGGCTCCTTTAAAACACAATGTAGTCTATTTTTTATTAGTAAAGAATTGACTAGACCCTATAGTAAACACCGTCACAATCCAGGTCATGGCGAGCTGGTGCAAAAGCTTCAAGGTGACGTTGCCACACATTCTTCTTCTCTTGTGCCTTTTCTGGCTTAACAAGTGCCTTCTCGAAGTGACAGCAGTGCTTGTGGTATCATATAAGTGTAACTCACTAATCCAGGTGAGGGTATTTTCTCTTTAGTGGCCACTAGAACTTTTTTCTGGTTTTCTCGCATTTTGTCACCAGCCATTTCCTTGTTACCACTGTCACCTTCACTTTAGTTTGTGTTGTCTTCTCAAAAGGTTTCTCTAATCCTCGTTAGTTTTCTTTGGATGTGCTTTTTAAAAGTACCCACCTCTATGCCTAAGTTTCGCTTTGCTTCACCACTGTTGCCAGCCAGCACTTGTTTTTTGTTGTTGCTGCTTTTTTTTACGTGCAGAGGTAATGTTCGTTACCTTTAAAATTTTTCCATCTAATAAGTACACTAGTCTTATGAAGGAACCACCAGTTGATAGTCGACACCTGTGTTGTATGCATTCTTTGTGACCTGCTACTGTTAATGAGCTGCCGACGAGAGTGCCCACATCCACCACTCAATGATGTTTAATATTTTATTGCAATAACAATTATATGGATATGCGAGGTATGTTTGTACCTGTCACCATTGGCATATAACATAATAGTGTGCTATTGGCTACACAACACAAAAAATTTTGCTTTCTGCACGGCATTTTCCCCGTGCAGACTGAATATTATGTTTACATTAATTTCCACTAAATAAATAATGGCAATACAGGGTGAAAACTTTGCATATGCGAGTTCGTGGCTTACACCGCAACGTGTCCCGTGCACAATGTTTGCAAAAGCCAGACAGCATTGCGAGTTCATGTAGTGCACCACAAAGTGGCACCAGCTGCTTTTTGCCTCATGCTGCCTACGATTGCATTCCCACCCAATCACAGAGAAAGAGAAAAAAAAAACTAAAAGCAAAGCAGTTGCACCGGTTTGAGAGCTGCACAGAAGCAGCAGACAGCCGACAAAGCACAAGGCTGTGTCGGTCGAGACCACGGAGTATGACATTTAGGAGGTGAAACTCGCATCAGCGCGAGCAAGCGCGGCTGACCAGATAAAGTCACAATTGTTGTATGCGCCGACGGGGCCATATACAGTGGCGGCGCCATGCGGCGCGTCGTAGAAGCCCCGGCGCAAAAAAATATGCAGTGCCCGGGCACTGGCGCGCTCTCCACGGCGGTAATTTCTTTCCAGGCCGCCAGCACGATAACGGCTCCGCGGGCTTGTGACCTTTTCTGGTCGCCGCAAACAGCGGAGTTTCCACTCCTAATTGTTTCTTGCTCCGTGGTCGAGACGAAGCTGAAAATTTCCCAAGGCTCTCGACGCAGTCTCAAGGTTAGCACTCTCGCAAAGAAATAAGAGCATGTGCAGTAGACTGTATCCATGATCCTGAAAATTGGGTGCACTGCGATCATTAAAGGCTGCAAAAGAGTTAGGGGACCTTTGGATACAGACATCGAAGGGACTCGGATGTT
Source organism: Dermacentor variabilis (assembly GCF_050947875.1). Taxonomy (NCBI): domain Eukaryota; kingdom Metazoa; phylum Arthropoda; class Arachnida; order Ixodida; family Ixodidae; genus Dermacentor; species Dermacentor variabilis. The sequence continues at coordinate 50,521,673 of NC_134576.1, read as the reverse complement.
TCTCACAATCTGTGCACAGGATGTGCCTATCAGTGGGCCAATACTTGCTGCAACGGATGGCAGAATTTCGAACCCGGAGGAAACTTGAGCCAGCTGTTCAAAGACTGACACAGCATCGTTTACAAAAATGTGGTGGGGGAAGCGGCATTGTTGGATGCACAGGTGAAGCAACAAAGGCTGCTAACAAAGCTGCTCAGCGTGCTGGAGCACTACAAGGAAAAAGACATCTACAATGGCATTGAAACTGCACTTTGCATTTAAATGCTGCGATCAAAGACACACACTTAAAGAGGACCAATGCCCCGATGGGCAGCACTCCAAGCTCAGGGTGCCTAAGGTCCCTTAAGGGAGACTATGTCGTTGTGTACGAACATGGACAGGAGCTATCACCTCAAGCCTTTCATGATTGGACAATCAAAGGAGCCGAGATGCTTCAAGAACAAACACATCTCAATTCACTATCGCAATACCAAGAAGGCTTGGATAACTTATGACCTATTCAAGGAATGGCTGGTCAAGTTTGATGTCATCATTTAAAGCCAAGGTAGGAAAGCGGTGTTTTACTCAACAACTACAGTGCACACGGCATTAGCCTAAAGCTAACATCTGTTAAGCTAATGTTCTTGTTGCTCTATACAACAGCAGGCCTCCAACCATTAGACACCGACATGACAGCCAATTTCATTGTATTAGCTGTGCATGCTGGAATGGCTGATCCTAGTGATTAAACCACTTGGCTCCTAGCACATTGGGGCAAACAGGTTTCACTTAACACTTTAGTTAAAACTTCTTGCCTGCAACTTACCAAAGCACGATAAGTTGGCTCTCTTTGTGCAAGCCACATTTGTGTTGCTAGCATGGCATTTTAAGTGAAAATTCTTTGAAATCATGGTATGCATAATTATAAAATAAGAGGGCCCTTGCGAAATGAACATGTCATTCATAAATTAGGTGCAACAATGAGAGAAAACGAAAGTATATTAACAAATCTGAAAATAGTGTTCTAGCACTTCAATTTTACCATAACAACGATACCCGGCATCACCTAGGCATGTTGTTGCAATCGTTGTTGACTCGCAAGTCTACAGCTTGCAAAATACCCCCAATGAGGGGATTGGCCAAGAATCAGGCAGACATCATAATAGAACAGACCATGTGAACTAACAGTTTGGATGTTGGCATGTACACCTAAATAAATTTTATGGTGCAAGAAATGCAAATGTTTTAAATGTTAGTATAGAAGAAAATCACGCGGATCCCTCGTACTGTGGGAATAAATGTAAACGAAGCAGCTTTCTGTGCTGTTTGCTTTGATTGACAATTAGCTGTGATGTCGATGGAAAATGTTTAATTTCTTTAGCGTTAAATGCAATACAAGAGTGGTGAGTTGCAATGGTGTTAGTTTGTGTGCACCACTGCTGCTTGGCTGCACAGTACACAGAACCCACAGCGAGACATGTTTGCTTGAGGCATTGTGCGCTATCGTTCATAACGTCCTAGAAGGTTAGCAGTGTCATTGCCTCGCACGGTACCTCGCAATCACAGCATAAATGTCAAACATTAATTGAATTATGCGGTTGTACGTGCCAAAACCACAGTTAAAATTAAATTATGGGTTTTTGTGTGCCAAAACCACGATCTGATTATCAGGCATGCCGTAGTGGGGGACTCTGAAAATTTGGACCACCTGGGGTTCTTTACCGTGCACCAAAATTGCATTTCGCCCCCATCAAGATGCGGCCACCGTGACCAGGATCCGATCCCGTGACCTTGTGCTTAGCAGCCCAACACCATAGCCACTAAGCAACAACAGCAGGTCAAAACCACAGTCGTATTATTAAGCATGCAATAGTGGCAGATCCTGCGATCTTGAGCAACCCCATAGCCGCCAAGTGGCTGCAGCAGGCACAGAAGTGTTGATTTGACGTGCAGCCATGTTCGTAGTGTCTAGGCGACACTATGGTCCTTTAATGCAGCTTTGCGTTTGCATGCCCCATGTAAGTTGTGCGCTTGACAAAGTTGAACGACGTTTATTTTTCAGAAATATCAGAAATGTACTGTACCATACCTTTAACTTAAATATATCTCGTTTGTCTGCAACCACTGTGTCTAGTAGTGACGTTTCCTTGCTTTCTTACCTTTTCCTTCTCCCACATTCCCCCCCCCCCCCTTGTATGGGAGGTGCGAGCAAAGAGTGGCAAGGCTCTTATTCACTCGCTTTGTGACTGTCGGTTCTACCCATTCTCGGCCTCCTCTCTACCATTCTGTCTACTTGCCCTCGGTCGGGACTGTTTGCACATTAGTACAAAGGTAAGCGCAGCCATTAAGAGGCTATTGTGGCGTCACACAGTGAGCTCCAGAGGGCATTGTGGCCCACGTTCACAGCATATTCTAGTATGTTTGTGACTACATATTCTACAAAAAATATGTAGTAGGCATTTTTATTGACATTAAAAAGAGCACTTGATACTGTCAATCCTGACATACTGTTATCAAAATTGGATAGGTATGGATTTAGAGGACCAGCTAAACGGTTTCTCATCAGCTATCCAACTGAAAACAGGGTGTTAAAAAATATAGGTGTGTATCTAACGTTCATTAAGGCCTTCATGATATACCTTGGGCTCAGTGTTGGGACCATTACTCTTTTCTTTAAATATAAATCATCAACCAAATGCTCTGAATTACAGCCACACTACTACATAAGCAGACGACATAGCTCTTCTGTTTTCTGATTAGAAAATTTAGATGGTCGAAAGTCACGCTAATAAGGATCTTTCCGAGATATACCAATGGGTTTTACAGAATAAATTGACAATAAGTACGTCAAAAACTAAGTACACTGTCTTCTCTATTATAAAATCTCAGACAGTTTAACTAACCTACGAAATGGCCCAAACCATTTGGCCCAAATGGTTTGGCCCAAACGGCCCAAATGGCCCAAACGAGCCGATCAACAGATATATATATCTAGGTGTAACTCTCGATTCAACATTTAACTTTAATCCTTATATAACTTAAGTAAGCAGTAAGTAGAGACGAGATTGTTTTGTCCTAATAAAAGCTTGAAAGTTCTTTCCACTTCGTACACTAAAAAATCTATATTATTGCGTTTTTCACAGCCACCTGATTTACTGTATAGTGTCTTGGGGATTTATATATAACCCATATTTAGACCAAATATTCATAATACAAGAAAGAGCCCTTCGTATAATCACACACAGTCAATTCACAGATAGATATGTTCTACTCTTTGGTGGTCTAAATATTACAACAATCTTTCGCATGAGGGATTACAAAGTGGCTTGTGTAGACGCACACAAATTATAACATCCCACCACCATCCTCTGCTTTTGTCTATCCACCTCGTCCAAGAATTTTTTCAACTGTCAATTTAGCCTTCCAATTGTTAACAATGTTTACTGCAAAAGAACTATTGTCTATGCTGCTGCCATAATATGGAACAAAGTACCTACAAACTTAGATAGGTCATGTTTTATTTGCCGATATCAAAAAGTTCAGACGTGATCAATACACAAGCCTATTGTAAACTGTTTTTTTCACTCTGCATTATTGTTGTATAAGTTCTTCTGTATCTTAATGTTCACTTTTGCATGCAACTATTGTATAACTATTTAACGAAATTGGTGCACAATGTCGTGTTGTCTCGCTACTGTTTCTAGCACTTCCTGTGTGGGCACACATTTAGCTGAGAAGGCTAGGGGCCCAGATGACTCACATGCATCTTTTTTACCATTGGTATGAATAAACCGATATGATTTGATTTGATGGAAAAGTACAAAGCACCACTTTTCCTCACTGCCATGCTCCTGCTTTGTATATGCATGCTCCGAACCCCCTCCCAACAAGGCGTGCAAGATGGCGACAACAGCAGCAGCAGCAGTAGGACAGTCGAAGGACGAGGCAAAGAAAGCTTCACTTTAAATAATAAGAAACAAGTTAACAAGAAAATGCATTGGTGTACTGTGGAGCAAACATTCCTGTGACTGATCCTAAACATAAAGGCCGCAAAAGACAGTATTAAGGATAGCATTAAGTTCACATACAGATTTTCATCACGTCAAAACAGTCGTACTTGCATCCATTCCCTTCTTTTCCATTTGCACTTATATTCATTTTAACTTGTTTCCGTTTGTGTTCCCATGGACCACGAGCATGTATTCACAACTCTTGTATGACGATTGCGGCGATAACAGGGTCGTCAATTGCTCCCCCATGCGCGAAGTGTACAAACTATGTTTGAATGATGGCAGATGTGTTTGCTGTAGCGTAAAGAAGGCACAACATTCCTGACTAGCTAGCGTCCGAGTTTGAAAAGAATTCTTCAAGGCCTGCAGCAGTGAGGCACACAAGAAAGCAGTCAAAGGAGTCACCATGAGTGTGCGTCTCTTGGCTTTTCCAGTAAACTGGGCTGCCTGTTCTGCCAATCTTTTTTTCATTAGCTCTGGTATAAGTGCTGTCAAAACCCGTAGAAAGGTCGAAGGCAGCTAGCCGCTGTCAAGGTCGTCCATTTTATGCACGGCTGAGAACCACGATGTCCTGGCGGCCCATTCATATATGTCTCACATACCTAGCCGCTTTCACAGTCGTCTGCATATGCGAGATTCTGGAACCACGATGTTAGAACCATTGAGAAATAATGCTTTATGCTATACTGTGTTACCTATTGTGCAAAACCCACCAATCACGGATAAATCAAGGGAGCTTTTAGGCATGTAAGGTACTCTGGGCTGGACTTATCCGTGACAAGGTGGCCTCGCCACCTACAGGTGTATCCGACTGAGCTATCTCGGTTGTTCGGTTGCCATAGTCAGAAGTTCGGATAAATCCGAAGGTGGTAAGCATGAATTCACCTCCTCCAGTACACAGCATCCCCAGGCTTGGAGTGGCACCTGACACTGGCAAAAGTTGCCATGAGCCGGTGGGGCTATACTAATCCAGGTACAACCAAATTAGGAAGACCCACTAATCATCAACAAAAGACTCCCTCACCAGAACAGGAGTTGACCTCCCCGGTGCAGTATTCGACCACGCCCTCCCAAACGACTCATTCTCTTGACCAATTGCCTTCAGTCCCCAGCAGCTGTAGAGCACCTGACCAAGGCAGCGGTCGGACCTTGCATCGCGGGAGGACCAAGTGTTTAAAAACTGCTGTTGTGCGGATGCTCGACACACTTCTCTTAAGCAGTCATGTTGGACTGAGACTCTCTCTCAAGCAGTCATGTTAGACTGATGTACTTTCTCAAACAGTCATGTTAGACTGATATAAATACTGTAAATAAACCCATATTCCTCGTTCTCGATAAGAAGCAGTCCTCCCCTTCATCAACGTCCTCAGCGTGGATAAGTTGGATGACGGCATGGGACAGCTACCTTCGAATTCATGCCGGATTCCAATCTTGACAACGGATCACGAGCGATGGGATTGAGCCCCCAATCCTGACATGGCCTATGCAATATTCCTGCGACATTTGAGCGTATGATGGACTCTCTTTCACAAGGCTACAAATGGACCACCTGTCTCTGTTACCTTGACAACATTATTGTTTTTTCTGCCTTGCTCAGCAGCCACCTTATCCGACTCGCTGCCATTCTTGCGGTCTTCCGAAAAGCCAGGCTGCAATTGAACTCCTCGAAATGTCCATTCGGGCACCGTTAGATTACTGTGTTGGGACACCTCGTTGACGTATCCAGTGTACAACCAGATCCGGAAAAAGTTCACGCCGTTCACAGTTTCCCTGTGCCACGATCTGCTTCTGACATGCGCTGCTTCGTCGGCCTGTGTTCTTACTTTCGCCGTTTCGTCAAAAACTTTGCCGACGGTGCTCAGCCTCTGACAGATCTAAAGAAGAACACGCCGTTCTCATGGGCCCTGAGCAAGCTCATGCATTTTCCGCTCTCATTGGGTTTCTGACTACCCCTCCCATACTTGCCCCCTTTGATCCATCTGCACCAACCAAAGTTCACACTGATGCAAGCGGCCACAGCATCAGCGCTGTTCTAGCCCAACAGCAGAATGGTACCAAGTGCGTGACAGCTTACGTCAGCTGCCGCCTTTCACCTGCTGAGAGAAATTACTTCATCACTGAGTGGGAGTGCTTGGCTTTATTTTGGGCTGTCACCAAGTTCCAGCCATATTTGTACGGTCGCACATTTTCGGTCGTTACAGACCACCACGCCCTCTGCTGGCTGTCTTCCCTCCGGGACCCCACAAGACGGCTTGGTCGCTGGGCTTTGCGGCTCCAAAAATTTAATTTGTTGTCAACTATAAGTCTGGACGTCTGCACCTCGGACGCTGACTGCCTCTCGCGTCACCCATGGATCCTCCCGATCCTGTAGCGCATGATCCGGTGACCTGCGTGATGGCTTTGACTCACATGACCGACATACGCGCTGAACAATGCGACGCATCCTTACAGTCCATCGCCGGAGTGCAATCTGGCAGCACCGACAGCACATGCTGCATGTTTGTGCTGCATGATGGCATCCGCTACTGCCGCAATATCAACCCTGACAGCCCTGAGTTGCTCCTTGTCCTTCCTCGTCATCTGCGATCCGTCGTTCTCAAACAACTTCATGATGCACCAATGGCGGGACACCCCGGAGTTTTGCGTACATACGACCACGTACGATGCCAGTTCTTGTGGCCGGGTCTCTGCCGCTCTGTGTGTCGTTATGTCGCAACTTGCAAATTGTGTCAGCACTGGAAGAAACCTCCCCTGCCACCTGCCAGCCAACTCCATCCAATTGAAGTTCCCTCTGAACTATTCTTTCGCAAAGGCCTTGACCTGCTTGGCCCTTTGCCGACTAAAGCCCCTCCATACATGTTTCCGCCGACCAGGTTAAGTACCGTCAACCTACTCTCCTCCTCCACGCTCCTCGCCCACCCACCCCCTTAGCTTCCGGCCTCAAGAGGAACTTACATAGCTGCACCTTCCTGTTCCAAGTGGAAGTGACGCTATGTTTTTTAGCGTTGTTTACTTTCACGTCGATAGAGAGGCTTTAATTGCACCAGGTGCGGTTTAAACTGTGAATGCGATTCCATCCAAGAACCACCGCCTATTGTAAGCAGCGACCTGGTCGTGTTCGCGTCAACCTGTGACGGGTTGTGCCACGAGAGACAACGTACAGTGGAATCTAGTGCCTGGGCGCTTGGAGACACTGCCGTTTTTCGTGCGTTTGGAAAACAGCGACTGTGAACTACTGTTTCAGCAGAATACAACAGCTCTTTACATTTTTTTTATGGTGACTGCAACAGCTCTGCTAAGCACACGCAGGCTTCTCACCATCGTGTAACAGCAGTCAAAGTGGAAATTCCCGCAGTGCAACTCCAGGAAGTGGAAACACCGGAACAGGAAATTTTGAAACCAGAAATGCTGGAACTGGATTTGGTGTGAGGGGAAAAGACGGCGCACAACAAAGGTTGTTGCTACTTAAAGAAGCGGCGGTGGCGCGTGGATAGAGGGGCCGACTATAGGGAATAAGTGGACCACTGTCGCCACCGATTATGCAATACGCTATGCAATAACAAAGGCGTTGGCAACTAGTTGCGCAACAGACATCGCCGATTTTCTCCTTCACGACATCATTCTCCAGCAGGGTGCACCTCAACAGTTACTTACAGACCGCGGCCGCTCGTTCTTGTCTTGAGTTGTGGACAACCTCCTCTGCTCTTGTGCCACTGAGCACAAGCTGTCCACTGCCTACCAGCCAAAAACTAACAGTCTTATGGAACGTCTCAACCGAACACTCACAGAGATGCTGTCTATGTACGTTTCCAATGATCACCGTGACTGGGACGCCACGCTGGCCTACGTGACATTCACGTATAGCTCGTCCCAACATGACACCGCAGGATATTCCCCCTTTTATCTTTTGTATGGTCGCGACCCCACTTTGCCCATTGACACCATCCTACCTTCTGTGCCCCGCGTTGCCACTGAGTACGCTCGTGAAGTCATCGATAGTACTCACATGGTGCGTCAAGTCGCCCGATCTTGCTCATTAGCCTCGCAGCATATGCAAAAAGAGCGTTACGACCGGTGCCATCGCGATGTTCAGTTTGCCCCAGGTGCTTGGGTGCTGCTTTGGTCACCATGTCATCGGGTTGGCCTCTCCCAGAAGCTTCTCTCTCACTACACACAGCCTTATGAAGTCCTACGTCAAGTTAACGACATCAATTACGAGATCACGTCGTTACAGTTCCATCCATCCTCAAGTCCACCGCCTGTTGACGTCGTGCAGGTTTCGCAGCTGAAGCCATACTTCGCTCGCAGTTCTTCGCCTACCATGTGCCGAGACAACACTTCACCACCCTGGGGTGCTGTTACGAAAGGATGAAAGAGAGAGAGGAAGAAGATCGCAAGACGCTGGCTGCTGCGTGTTGTTACTAGTCAGCCATTTTAACCCCATTGACTCTGCTTGTATATACACTGTGAATACAGTCATACTCCCAACATCCCTGTAACAATATCATGTAGCAGAACTATGGATTAAAGGAACATTAACAGGCACCTTAAGTTAAGGAATATCAGGAGAATATGTTTATTCTTTACGAGTGCTCGTGGGCTTGTGCTGTGCTGCGATTTGCCATGCCTATTGTCAGGCATCGAAAGCTTTCAAGCTACGTTTTGTGGGTTTTTGTTATGAGGTCCTTTTACATGTATTGCCATGAGAATAAACTTCGATGTCATTGAAAATGGCCTATCCTTACCCAGTGTGCGAATTGATAAGCCAATCAAAGACACAAAAACAAAAGAATGGTACTAATGCCACCAGGATGTTCCAGCACCAGCTAGCCCCAATGCTGAAAACACTGAGAGCATCGACGCACATCTAGTTTTTTTTTTTTTTCTTATCAGCAAGAAATGGATACATTGTGGTTGCTTTAACGTCAGCAAGACATGTTGCGCCAATCACAAATTATTGAAGCACAAACGAGCACTGATGGTTGGAACACCCTCTAACCATTCTATGAACTCATGATTGCACTTCCCACATATAGCAAAGTTGTATTCAAATCTAGGAATGAAGAAGAGTGTCTTATGGTCAAGGTGTGGCATATTAGTGATAGCAGTAGCAAATGTCTATGTCAATCCCTCCGTCACCTCGCATAAGGAGAAATTGTCATATCTGAACCGATATCTGTCAAGGGAGTGCATGCTTTAGTGCTGCCTTCCTAATGAAATACGCAGATAGTTTTTCTGTCTTCCTTCTTTTCCACCACTGAGTAATGTTCGAGTTCATATTCTCCATTCTTGTCATTCTTCTTGCTTTAGAGTTTTGTACTCCTGCCTTTAAACACCATGAATCCATACTATCTTGCCCAGCTTTCTCAAGTTCTAAATGATTACACTGCATTCTATGGAGGCACCAAGAACTCAAGTTAGAAAGGTTTGCAAGTGCCTTTTGCATGTAGCTGATCTATTACAAGAACAAGTACTCAGAAGTAGACGCCACCACACCAATGTACAGACTAGAACATTTTGGTGCAAAATTCAAGAAAATAAAGTGACCTTTGCTCTCTCCTCTAGTAGAACAAATTAAGATAAAATGAAAAGTAATTTAGTGTTTCTCTTTAGGGTACAATTTTTACTATCTGTTATGTGAAGAAATAAAAGACTGGGCTGATCCCACATCTGTGGGGCAGCCACATTGTTTTTTAATGTTTATACAAATGTTCTATCAAACCTTATGCAAATATAATGATAATGACAAATATTTGTACCAAGCTCTGCTCCATACCCAGTTTTTTAAACTTTCATAGTCAACTCCTCCCTTCTCTAACTTAACACCTCCTGTTCAATGCACACTCTGGTTGCATTTTGTTTGATTCTTCCTCCCCACTTGACTGCGAACTTCTTCACTTCCATATATTTGAGTTCCTCCAATTTTCTGTTGCCTACTTCACTTCCTGCTTTTTGTTCTGCTTGTCTATTTAGGCACATCCATATTGTGCATACCTGCTGGCCCAAATTGCCTACTCTGCAAGACAGCACCTGCAACATTGAAGAAAAGAGGCAAACAAATCTTCCCTTAAAGGACCCCTCACCAGGTCTGACCATTTTGAGCTAACAAGCGCAGAGCATGCAATGCACGCTACGAATGTGTTTGCAAAGAATTACATCGCTACACGTCGCAGAAAGGTCTGGAATTTCCATCCGAACTCCATGTTCTCTTTCCCTCATGGCGACCGCACTCCAACCCAGACGGTGACGTACTCGTGTCCCTATGTACCTGTGCCTACGTACTCATGTCCGCAGTGTGACATCGCACGTAGCGACAAGTGACTTCGAGAATTATTCAAGGCAACATCTGTTATTTGTATGATCTATTGCTTGAATAGACGAATTGAAGTTTAGAGAAATAATAAAACACACAAATGGAATGTCAGCGTATTTTTTGTTTTACTTTGCACCGAAGCAAGAGAGATGTACTTCTGCTTCGTTTGCTTGTTCCCACGCTCGTGCACTCACGTGCGAAGGTACCGAAACTATGCCATTTTCTACCGTGTTCCAGCGCGTGATCATGCTGTGACTCACTTGTTCTGCCTCAGTATTCGTGTAGCACTGAATTATACTGCTAGTCATGTGTCCTTGTGCACAGCGCGCAAAAGCATGCGCTGTGCAAAACAAGGCAGTCACAACAGCTCGCACACAACGTCGTCAAAGGAGTATGCAGCAACCGAAAAAAAAAGTAAACAGGAGAAAAAAAAAATGAAAGCAGAGCCCGTGACGTATGTGCCAGGTGATCCTCAAGGTCCGGTATAAGAGAATGCAGGGAAGGAATTTCACTTGCGGAGGCTAGATGGGGCAAGCAGAGTGTGTCTCGCTATGTAGTGGAGCTCGCCTCCTGAAATCATGGGTTTGCAGCACTGAAATATATTCATCTTGGTTGTTAATGAGCCTATTTGAAAAATTTTTGCAGCAGAACAATCCCTAGAGGACACGTAACAACTCCCAACATATATCCAAAATTTGCTATGGGGCCTAGCGAGGTGCCCTTTAAAAAAAGCCACAGCTTTGCCTGAAAGACAGAGTATTCATAGTGATCGCAAAGTACCAGACAACTACACGAAGTAAGGGTCGTAGTTTTATCAGCCATATAAATTGCAGTAAACATTGTAATTAGACTAACAGGCACGGTCTCGTGCATGCACAGGCAAACATGAACAGACCTCACTCGTGACCCCAAACATTTGCTGTCGCAATGCTGGCATGATGGAGAGTGCGAACAGAGGGGAGCAAACGCTTTTGCAGCCTCTTGCTTCAATGTGTCTCAGAAACTTGAGGTTACATGACCTCCAGCACTAAATGCGCAAAAGACAGGGCACATGCAGATACCAGCCATCTCGGCTCGACGAAGCTTTGCCTTCGCTAGAGATTGCCTCCAAGACAGGGTACAGGCAATATCTGCACTCAGTTATGTGGAGTCGTGCAGCCACAGCCGAGGATACACGAGCTCACCTGCCTTCCTAGTGTGTGCTTGATCATGGCACCACGCACTCAGTTCTGTTATTGGCAACATTTCAAAAGCTTTTCTTGAATTAACACAGCACTGGAGGCACCATGTGATTCTTCGAACTTCTCATTTCAAGAACATGATGCTGTTGTGCTAACTATGGACACAGAAGAATTCAAGACCACAACTGTGCACCGAAGGCAAGCGATATGCTTTAGGCAACGTGATCCGAAGATACCTCACAGAGTATGTGACGCATGGGCATTTCCGAAATATCGCGGAGACTTGAGTTTATCTGCGACACCAAATTGACAGGTATTCCCACTGGAGTTGCTGACACTTAGGCATCTACGATCAGTTTGGGTGTTTTTTTTTTCTATATCGGATATTTTTTGTAAAACTAAGATTCTTGAATATATTACTGAACTAGAAAGGGTTCCGGGTAAGTTGCACAGGAGACATTTCACACAAATTGCTATGCTTGCTTTGCAAGGACAAACAAATGCCACAACTATCAAAAATGTCTGTAGCAAGTATTTTCCCATGTGGCCTCCAGAGAAACAGTTATTGCCAAATAAACGCCCAAACTGGATAATTTTCCTAGCTTTGAGATCCCATAATGGTGGAGTGCCTGGCATGCAGATTGTTTGTACACCCTCAAGCAATTTGAAAGTGAACAACCACATCACTTCCAAGACATCCTAATAGCTAAACACTTCAGCCCTGCTTGAAAGAACCAAATGAGACTAAACACTAGACAGAAAGGATACCAGTTGCACGCAGGCATGCCAGATTCAAAGCAATACATGAGTAACACTCGCTTTACTTTTTTCTTACTGACAAAAAGGGGCTAATTTTCTATTTTAGTTTTTTTATTTGTTTAATTTTCATTTTAGTGGTACATTTCAAGTTGTAGTAGTTGCCACATTTTGCTGCAATGCTGGCTGATATTGTGATGTGCTAGTGCCAGTTTGTTTTGCAATAAAAAAGCACTTTGTCTTGGGCTGAACCGCCAGCATGTTCAGTTGTCATTCACCATTCGAAAGCCTAGTGCTTTCCTATAAGCGATCCAGGTTTTTACGGTCACCACTAGGCCATCCATACATAGTCCCTCCCATTTACCTTGAGACACAAAATTTTAGCTGTAATTGTTGTGTATTCTGAACAGACGTACAGCAAAAGTGATTGGCAAGAGAGTTATTGAGAATTCTGATAAGAAATTACATAGGTGCACCTCGGGAAGCATGAATGCATAAAACAATTTGCAATTTTTACTAAAAGCATTAGGCATAAAAATCTTTGTTTCCGACTTCAAAGAAGTTAGACTATACCAAGAATAAAGACAAAGGTTCAGCAGTTAAGTCAATGAGTGCGATAAGCAGCTCGACTGCAATGTATTCCTATACGTAACCTAGCAACACCAGTCATATAATCAAACAAATGTTTACATATGCATTGCTCAAGACTGGTCTTCCCTTGAACATCACTATGAACTGCAGTTCAGGCTATTGGTGACATGGTGAAATTTGTGGTCTATTCTTTCTGTCAGAGAATTTGGCTGCGATGTTTAACCATGTGGTTGAAAACAGCTGTTGATCGAATTGATAGGTTTCCCATGTCCTGATATGGAAAGAGCTCAAAGCATAGTTGGTGTTCCCTGTCCCACTGCTCACACATCTAATTAACCCACCAGTAGGTGTCCGGTGGCAGTTCTTGTCTGCCTCAGACCTCAGCCACTAAGACCATCTGCAGTCCTGCCGCTGTCTGCCTTGTAATATGGTTAAATGTTCAATTTTCGCATCACTTTCTGGCTTCCTCTTATCACCTACAGATTTCCAGATTTCGCTGGCACATCCTCAAAATATATACTTCCAAAATTGTGTGATGCCATATAGAAGTGAAAATTTTCGTGCAATGGCATGCTTAGTATCAATCAAAAGATAATCAAACACAGCCTGAATCAGAGGCCCCGAATTTGCTTTTGTAACGTAATTATCAGTTATACAATGAAAGTCACCTAGTGTATACCTCACTCTAATAGACAAATCCACTGTGTTTATCTTAGCCAGTAATTTTTTTTTTGTTCCGATACCTAATTTAACCAGCTCCACATTGGTGCTTAGTTAGGATGGCCCTAAAGTGACAAAGATTACATGGATATCATGATTGGGCCATTCTGCTAAATTTAAGCACCCTTATGGCCATGTTCCAGCATGACCAGCGTCCCGTCAGCATCTTATTAGCATTGCTTCGGCGTCAACAGGCCTGCAGAAGATCACACCTGGTGATAATCTAGAGGAACTCAACCCATCATCACTGGCCCCGTTGACTCTCCCAGAGGACCTGAAAGGTTCAGATGTAAGTGACGCCTATCATGAATGCGCTGAAGGAAATGCAGTGAGCGTCTATGGGTACGTTAACATCAGGCATCATTTAAATCAAGTCAAGCATGGGCTTCAACTTAAGTTGCATTTCTGAATACGGAGGTAAGACCCCACAACGGACACTCCAGGCAGACTTTTGTTGCCGGCGTCGCTGTGATGTTCCATATAAGGTCCGAGGGGGATAACACCGTCGCCGCATGTTTTACGTGCGAGTGAAAGCGTGCAAAGGGAGCCAACAATCACGGCATATCTCGAAAGCGATCTGCGTTGAAGGCGGAGTGCAGGCGCTTAGAGGGCTCATACCTTTGTGCGTGCTGCGTTTTGGCCACTCAGTTTGCGCTGAAGGGATAAAAGGTGCGAAAGTCACTTCGCTCGATGCTGCTGCCGTGCTTCCTCACGCCAGTGTTTTGACAGAGTGGGTTCGTGCTCATCGTGTGCGATGTGTGTATGTTCGCCTGTGTGCGATAACAATATGCTTCTCGATAGTAAGCGAATGTTGGCAAGCTTATACGGCCAATAAAACTACTATCCTTACTTTGTATAGTGGTCTATTACTTTGCTATCGAAACCAATGCTTCGCCTTTTAGGTGAAACTGCGACTTCCTTTTTTCTACATGGATGGATGGATGATTGAGGCTCAACCCTTTGAATCGGGTGGCGGCGCGCGCCACCTAGCCTTGAATGGTACTATATGCATGCATACCTATGTATTTACTCCTTTACTTTTGAGTTGATATTATCCACCAATCAGATAGCCTCCGTTTAGTTATTTCTACCTGTTCAAAGTCTATTTTACTGTCTTTAAAACCCAAAGCTTTGAATAGTTCCCCGTTACATTCAACTGCACGGTGAAGTTGTTTCCAAGCAAGCATCAGGTGTTCAGCCGTCAAAGATGAAACGCCGCGAACGTGCGCAGCTAGTACCGCGGCGTCGAAGCACAAAGGGAAAGGGCGCGAATGCGGTCGCTACATGGATCTAGACGGTGCAAGGCCTGATGTGCCACAGGGAAAGCGCATGTTGCTTACACATGCACAGCGAACACCGCGGCGTCAAAACACAAACGGAAAGGACGCGAACTCGGCCATTCTCTTCCTAACCTGCGGCGCTCGCTTCCCTCACAACTGTCGCCGACTTCACAGACGCGGTATATACTTTTGCGCGTGATAAAACACATTTTGAAAAGCAGTACGTGTTGACTCTTGTTCTGCAAACCAATATCAAACCGCTACACTGAAGCGCGAGTACTTAACCAGTAAATTGTTGAAAAATCTGCTGATCACTTGTCATATCAGTAGCTGTGGCAACGCTGCAAATTAAAGAAATTGAATCTTGCCTCACTTCTGTCACGACAAAAACACAAGCACGCAGGGAGCTGGCCGGTGATGGAGACTGGGCACAAACTACGCACAGCAGCCTTCAGGGAACTCAGTCGAGGTAGACTGCTCGCGTTTGGTGGCGCGCTCGAAGAGTAAATTTTTTTTTTAAACGTGCTGAGCTGTGTTTTAATGATAGTTTACCTGACACATGCAGAATATCCACATCGCAGGAACTGCGTCTTGGTCCTAGAAGGGTCGTTCAGGTGCACTTCGTGTAGGCGCTGGAGACGCCTGCGGAGTTGATGAAATTACAAACCTCCACGTCGTAGGAAGAAGCGGACATTATCCTCGAATACGTGCACTCCGACCAGGGTGTACGCCATGCTGGGTGCACAACGCAAACACGAGTGTGACGGCCAGCAAACACCGCATGACCGCGTTACTCCACCAACGAACCAAGCACATACTAAACACACGCAAACACAACCAGATATGTGCCGCCATCGAGCAAGCCACCCGCCTATGTCACTTAGGCACAGACACAACCGCGACTTTTTGTAATAGCGCTAACGACCTAATAAAAACAATCTTTTGTGTCATGTTTTCTCATCAGTAAGGAACACAATGTAAAAATAAAAATTGATATGGATTATAAATTAATTTCTAAGTTAGCATTGTTAGGCGAAGTTTTTTGCATGAGAGCCAAAGAAATGAACGAAACGAAGACATTAATCATTAGGATCTATACAGTTGCTTTCGTTATTGTTTATATTTTTTGCTTTTAATTTTTCTATACTGATAGTCATGAAGGATTAAGAAACAAAACTATTGATGGTTTCTGCATACCTCACACTTTGCTTAGCTTAGTTGCGTGCATTGCCTGGCGCTTCTTGGAACTTAGCTACTAGCGATACCATTGGTTCGTTATTCTATGGCAATACGGTTCTTTATTCTATGGCGATACTGTAGGCTGCTAAAGGGCGTGTCGTGCGTTACTACAGGGCGATGACATGGGGACAACACTCCCGGGTGGTGTTGGCAGGCCGTGCGCTGCAGTCGAAACCCAACTTACCAAGGCCTCAAGCACGAACTTGGCGAGCGTTGTCGTGTGCAGTGGGCTATGCAGTAGGCGCAAGGTAACGCCTTCTGCACAGCAGTACCGAATTTCACACTCTTACACAGCGTTCACCTGGCGCCAGAGAAGCTTACAGAAAGGGGTGTGCTCCTTAGCAGTCTCCAAAAAACGTTTATTTTGTTTGCTTGCACGAATCTGAGGTCGTGTGTGTAGGTTGTCAATTTCATTTGTACTTGTGAGTTGAATACGTGATGTGTACATTCAAAACTCTATTTACAACAGCGGGTAGACTTTAAAGTTTTCTTTTAAGTGCAACGAAATTCAAAAAAAAAAATCGGTTCAATTGATATGTTCTGACACACTGCACGGTTTGTTAGAAACCGCCTGTAGCGTTGCCGGCAGTGCTATCGCTGATAGCATGGAGCAATGGCGACCGCCGTGTTACATCAACAACGCATCTTGCTATCTTGCGACACAACGCACGCTGAAGCTTTTGCTAATCTTTGAAAGGTGGTCGCTTATCTCAGTAATACCGAGCGCTTTAGTGGTCGAGTAGCGTCAGTGTTCAACGACTGCTCTCCGACTTAGCTTCCGCGTTGAATGCGTACAGAGCTGCTCTTTCATGTGCTGTTCAAGAAAATGCCTCGCCACGGACTTGGTGCTCTGCACGCCAAACCGTGCTAAATCAGTATCGCTGACTCCGTGGATTCGCGGCGACCTGCGACTGCTGCATACGCATTGATGACGAAGGGCAACGCACCGTAGGTCTTCGCGGTCAAGAGCTCCGACGTACGACATCGCTGGACGGAATATCTGCGCGCGCGGTGTTTCACAGGAATCGACGCTTGTGCACGGGTCGTGCGCGTCCATTTCGTGCGTTCGTGTGGCGGAATAGCGCGTTTCGCTTCAACACGTACAACCAAATAACTTCAGCGCGAGTACTCCCAGCTGTTCTCACTCGAGCGAAATGGTCACAGCCGCGTAGTCTAGAGCTATACGCTGAAGTTTCAAAGAGCGGCACAGAAAAATGAACGTCATCTGTTTCCTGGGGTTGATGATATATACGTGAAGTACAATTCACTGTAGTCTCTTCTAACGCATCATGTAGTTAGGTTTCGCATTGGCCGCGAAAAATCAAGCATCAAGAAATGTGCGCCGCAAGTTCAGTGACGGCGCAGGCTTACTCCAGTGTGCGGAACATAGAGCATTTCTTCCTGCGTCAGCTGTTGTAGCAATTGCTTTGTGCTGCGAAATCTGCGTTGCCTCCCTATTTCCTCTGGAGGCCTGCCAGTTAAACGGTTTTTGATCCATAGAGAAGCAAAGGAAAACGCCGGCCGGCTTCGCTTTGAGACAGAAAGTACCGTGCAATCTTAAATACTGTCCCAGAATATAGGTGGACGTACAAAAACAAAAAGTGTTGTCAGATTTCGCACTTATGTGGAAATAAGTTGTAAACTAAGCTTTCTTTCATATTTACTGATAAGTCTTCACTTCTGTGATAGCTCGACACTACTTGCAGAGTTCACGCTCTGGTTTGATTTTTTTCACTTCCTCACACCCGGCTGCTTCTGGTGCCAACTTCTTCACTTCTGTGTAGCTAAATGCTCCTCACTCAGTGTACGCTGTGACCCCATTCTGTTCACTTCTTTTTCCACACGCAGCTGCTTCTGATGCTAGCTTCATCACTTCTTGCCTCCTGTTCTTGTCTGTTCAGGTACCTGACGTGTGGCACATGCCCATTCTTAGGGATTGGCCAAGGATATTTACATACCCAAGGCCACATACGCTGTTGCATACAATGGCAGCGTGAAGGGTGCAAATACATATGTCTGCAATCAGGATAAAGCGTACGTAAAAAGGTGAAAGCCAAACAAAGTGTCACTTCCAGCTGAAGTTTTATTTCATAGCACAGACTTTTCTATAACTGAGGAGTTGCACATACATTACATTTGTGTGATAGATTGAAAAGGTCAGCATCGAAAAAAAACTTTTCATAGCATAGCATCCAAGAATGCAAGCTCCTTGTCATATAACGGAAGAGACATGTTGCTGAAACCCCTGTTGCCACTAGTAGGTGAGGGATGCCACAGTAGTTGCCTCCTCTTTGCAACATCTTGCCCACAAGAAGTGAGAGGAAGTGTGAGATAGAGTGACAGCTTGGCTCATTGCAAGGCACTGGACAATTTTCATAAAATCGCGCTAAAGACGAAGGAACACATGCGACAGTACTGGCGCTACTTCCAACTGGCATTTATTACAAACGGTCATCTATTTATTCTCTGTGCATCAGGTACATCATGCACCCGGAGCATAAGTAGATGACCGTTAATAATAAACGCCAGTTGGAAGTAGCACCAGTCCTGTCATATGTGTTCCTTTGTATTTAGCATGCTTTGACGAAAACTGTCAAGGTGAGCCAACTTGCCCAAATCAAGGTATTGTTGCACTGGGCAAGCCATATCGAGCCAGTTAGTTTGGCAATTGAGTAAAGCAGCCAGACAGATGACAACACTATGACTCAAATAGAAACTGATATTGTTATGTGATAGTGTACTTAAAAAGTGAAAAATCTTTCTGGTTTGTACACGTGCCGATGAAAAGACAGTGTCAGAAAGCATTTAAAACAAAAAATGGCAGACTATTTATGACAGAAGAAAGATTATTGCAAAAATGCTCTACCGATCTGTTCTCACACTTCAAGTTGGCGACTGTATCACTGATCAAATGGTTATTCCTCTGCCTGATAAAAAGTGACTAGAGGCTCATTCAACGGTGTCCCTTGCTTCTTCCAAAACACCTTTGGCTCTGCTGAGGTTGCAAGTTCGATCCTGGCTGTGGCAGCTGCATTTTATTGGGGGCAAAAATGCTGAGTACTTAAGTGGCCAAAATGAATCCAGAGTCTCCCACTACAGCATGCCTCATAATAATATACTGCTTTTGGCTCATAGAACCCCAGAAATAAATTCTTTAATATTTTCCAAATATGAGGGACATTCTGAGAGTAAATTTCGTCATTTATTTTAAGACGGAGGCTTTATTGCCAAAGAAAAAATACACCATGGCATCATGAACTATACACCTTGCACTATTTTTCCACATAGTCGCCACTGACATTGAGACATTTGTTGTAGCCAGCAGTCGGTTTGAATAAACCACTCGGGTAAAACTGGGTGCCCTGTGATGCAAGAAATGATCGCACAGCCTGCTCCAACTCGGCATTGTTTTGGAAGTGAAGTCCCGAGAGTGCAGCTTTCAGTGCAAAGAACAAGTGCCCATTCATACCGGATAACAGCATGCATTTCCGCTGGCGACCATGTTGTCAGCGTACATCTGTCTGCCATCGGGATTTGTACTCGAATAACCTCGGGCATGCCGGTCTGCTGCTACTTTCTCTTCTTTGGCGCTTTGCACATGCGTCATTCCTCCACTGTTGACGCTACTTCTGTCGCTGAACCAGCAGCAGGTGTGAATTCTTGTTATGGCAATTCTTTGCTTCACCTGGTGTACCATCTTTTTGTTTAAAAAAAATGACGAAACTTACTTTCTGAACGTCCCTTGTACCTTAATTTCTTCAGGTATTGAAATGTTCTTGCAGATTTTGCAGTGTCCTGGCTGATTTGCATACCTGTTTTAATGCAGCACGTCCTCTAGCCCATTTTTTTCACTACCCCCACAGCTCCCTCCACAAACAGTTTTGTGTTGCTGTTATTACAACCTTGAGTCTATTTTTATTTTCTTTAACACCCTTAATGTGTGTGCATAGCTGGAACAGCTTCACAAAGCACAGGAAACATAGCTTGTCAATTGAGCCTGCTTTCCACTTAAGGCTGTGTGATACACTTGACTTAAACCACTGGGGTATATATATATATATATATATATATATTTTTTCACTTAATTTTGATGCTGAGGTAGTGCTTTACAGCTGGTTCAGTTTATTACCATGTTCACATGCACTGCTTGCCAGTTTCATTCACAATAAATCTGGAATATGCATCCTCTGCAGCAGCACTAAAAAAAATTTTGATATCACTGCATTGAAATGATGGCACCATCTTTCACCGCTGTAGTGAAGCATAGCATATATGGTATGGCGAAACAGAGCCTTTGCCGTAGCAATGAAATTGGCATTTTGTGAGTGCCATTGCTGCAAGTGTCAAGCTTTTCAAGTTTATTGTGGACAAAACAAACATGTAATGCATGTAAGCACTGTAGTGACCCAAATACTCACTGTTTTGTAGTTTCTAGCCAGGAAAGATCCCCAATCATATATGGCACATTTCTTCTGAAATCAGCCATGTTTTCTAACCACCACTGATGTTTTACCAAATAGAGCAGTGATGATTTTGTCTTAGGGTTCAATTGACTTGAAGTTATACCAAAGAATAACATTAAGTGAAGCTGTGTTGCCATATTACACTTCGACAAAAAATGTTACTCCTATTGTTAGATGAAGCTTGAGTAAGCCAGACAGGAAGCAAAAATGAAAGGCAAGGGGAAAGCGTCACCACCTGTTACTTCACAGGTTAGCTTCCTGTGGTGTCATGTGTTTTAACAGTGTCCATTCAGGTTTAAGGAATTATCAATCAATAAAGGAGCATTTTGTTGCATTATAAATGACCCAAAAATTCAACATAGCAAGTATTGTGGACTCTTCATGCTCTATGGCATGCCCAGTTCGAAGAGATACTTTGAAATTTCAGATGTCATACTGGTATACCAGCACTGCAGTGTCTGTGTGGAATTGAAGAAAGTTCAGCCCCTATTTCCCCACACGTAATCAGCCTCTCTTCGGGTGCACTAAAGAAAATATGATTTTGTTCTAATGCTTTACCAGTCCAGATTGATTCAGTGTTGTTACTTGCAGTCCCTTCGAAGAAAGGCTGATTGAGCTTTTTCTGTGGCAATTTTTAAATGTCTATTGTAACTTCAGTGCCGGCAGTGCTTAGCAGTTAAGCGACCTTTATGTGCAATGTCTGCATCCTTCATTGTAAAATAACGCCCACATGATCTCGTAGTTTTCCAGGTCCTTATCTTCACCTCCTTGGGGCTACATTTACGTGAATACCGATGCATGCCAGTGCTTAATAGCTAAACTGAAAAGGGTGTTTCCAAGAAACATTGCTTGAAAGACGCCAGTTCTGGGACCGTTCAGGCCTGGTTGGCTCAGATCGTCTCTTTCATATCTTCTACTTAGGTTGATGCTGGGCTTCACCACTTGACTGTGCGGTGTTGACCGGCCATGATTGCAGTCTGCGGTCACCGTATGCCAATTTAACTTCTTCTGAGGTAAGCTGAAAAGCAGTCTGCAGTGAAAGACTCAGCTGTACCGCATTCAGGAAATCAAATTGCACATTCTATTCGACTTCAACTTCTCAAACTGATTCTTTCCGTTAGTGTCCATGTCTCCTAAATCCTCCAAAGTCATGGAAAGTCCCCATAGCCTCTAGCTTAGCATGCAGAACTACCTTTTGAATGAACTTTTAAGATGAACGCAGCAAACTGTCACCATCAGCAAAGCTTCGAACCGAAACCTTCTCATTCCATTTTTTGTTCCAGTCCTACAAAAAACAGTTCGCTTCTCGTTCAACTTCAGGGCAAAAATAATAATGGTTGATGGTTTATGTTAGTTCATACAACCTAAGAACAGTTACAAGAAAACAGCGTAAATTTATATCGTGCAGAAACCTGACCTCAACAGTGCTCCTAAATGGCAATGAAAGACTGAGAGAAAAAAAATATTCAGCACACCCATACTTTGGAGATGCTTGGCAACGCAAGTAACAATCCATCTAATGATGAGTGTGCAATTGGTAATGATATGTTTGATCGTCGTTATGAAGACATACACTGACGAATCCAGTGACCCATGTTGGCATCAAAGATGTTCACTGAAGATCTGCTCATGCCCAGTGACCCAAGTTGGCAACAACGAGGTTCACTGAGCTCATGGCAGAAAGCTGGGCTAGGTAGTTGGATTTCTGATAGCTGATACATCTCCCCCGCTTTGGAAGAAACAGAAAGAAATCAGAGTGTTAAATAGAACGGGACAGGGAGGACGCTAGAAATGCATCAGCTATCAGACGTTCACTGAAGAGCGGCACATACCGAGCGACCCAAGTTGGCAAGAAAGCAAAAATTTAGATCTGGACATAGATGGATACCAGAGAAGTATCCTAAACTAATTTGTTGTATTCAAATTTGGGGCTATTTCATTTCTAGGTAAAATTAGGTGACTGGCAGAAGCTGAGGCTGGCGAGCACTGCATAAGCAATAAAAGCAATCACAAAGGCATGTGCAGGTGTCGCGTGTTTGGCACTGAGTCCCCACCAGCATGAGTTGCCAGGCTGCAGCATTTTTAGCTTGTTTCAAGAGGCTGCCTGACGCTTCTTATAGCATTGGTACGGGTGTTGACAAGCTTGGTTCATTGCAGTCTTTGCTGTCTATACAGCGCTTTCTAACGATGAATCCGTGGTATGCTCTCGTAAAACATTGCTAATTCAGGTGCTTCCTGCAATTTAGATATCAGGAATTGAAAATAATTCTGGTTTCTCTAGCCTCTTTATGATCAAGACCAGTCACTAAGGGTTTGTCTAACCCTTCGGGGGGTCAAAGACGTAAATATGTGGCACCACGAACAAGTCCCAAATGGTCAATGCCGTATATTTATGGCACCATGTGTATGTTTGAAAAATGCACCAAGTTTTCAACTTTTTGTTGCTCAACAAGTGCTGCCACCTTGTGTGGATACAAAGACTATCTCTTTTTCTGCTCTGTAGTCTCAATTTTCCGTCCATGGCTTTCTTATGCTGGTGTTTTAGAGACTGATTTATATGTGTGGCCATGTGGCGGTTAGTTTTGGTTAGTCTCATTTGGTTTCTCTACGGGTGCACAACCATCGAGTTCTTTTGTGTGCGCTCACATACACAGTTCAGTGATGCTACGGCCATGCGTGCCGGTTGCTCTGCTGCAACTGAATCGAGCGGCGATTCCTCCGATGCAGACTACTGTCCAAGTGCCGAATCAGAATACAGTTAAAACTAAGATCTAACAAAACCCGATTTTGCACTTGTTGTGTCGTCTTATGTCCGTGTCGTTTTTTGTTGCGCAATATCATTTTAGTTAGGCAGTTCCTGATGTAATGAAGAAATTTCCTTTCCCCAGCAAGTACCCATAAGGTTCAATGTTGTCATCAACCCAAATTAACGAAACTAGCTTGCATTAAACCCAATTTAACGAAGCTTTTTCAAAAATAAATGAGTGAAAAAAATCTGTGATTTCTTTCTAACTTTGATGCAGACAAGATTTCCTTTGAGCTTGCGCTCTAATGCTGTAAGCCCCGCTACGGGCGGCTGCAAAACAAACCCAAAAAGACGGCGCGCGCCATCTGGGCAGGGGCCATCCGTCTCGACGAGATTGTTTGCACACTTGAGTAATGGCTGTCAATGGTTGACACAGAGTGGGGCATTGCAGGCATGCAAAGTAACCACGCTGCCGGCACCCATGGCTGCCGCAGAGTTCGGGGAGCGTAGAGGACCCCCAGTGCCACAGTAGCGGTTGCGCATCACAGTGAAAAGGGAGCTTTGGACCCCCGTCGCGGTGCACTTCCTCGGAATCCCCGCAGGCGTTTTCCTTGCACGCGGCCGGCTGGCGGGTATGAACTCATTCACAGCTTGAGGTTCCCCGAATGAGCGTCAGGCGCCCTACTAGTCGTGCGCGTCTGACTTCCGCGGTGCTCTGGTGGGTGACCTTGGAGTATGCATGATTCGGGTTTGGACGCGGGCAACGGGGATCGCGCGGCATCAAGCGGGCTCTCCAGCCTCATTACTTTTTATGGGTTTGCACCACGCGCTGACCGGTGTATGGATTCATAGAAACGCACAAGAGCCTACGGTTTTGTCTCGGTTCCGAGGTGCCAAAGGAACGTTTTCTTCGGCTTACGGCCCGGACATGGGGCCGACGTTGGTGGGTGGACAATTATCCCGTGCACCTCTGGGACAGTTTGCAAGCCAAACAAGTCCTTGTTTATGGTGCCGCATGGCCTTCGGTTTCTCGGAATCGGGTCGTGTCGCGCATGTGTTCGAGCACTGACAACATGGTCCCGACGTTTCCTGGCTTTTGGGTTTTGCGCATGTGTTTTGTTGATCAGCGCTTGTTACACCGGCTGTGCTCGCGTGCTGTTTCTCAGAACTTGCGACGTGTACAGCTGGCCTGACCCTCACCCCTTTGTTATATATTGTGTATTTTGGGTGAGGATTATACACTGTGAACTGTACTAAAAAGGATGTTCTTTGATTGATGGTTGTTCAACTGGCCAATCATGCACGCAAGTTCTGCTGAACGCAGTGATTGATGAACGGATTGTCCAGTTGGGACACAACCCGGCGGTAATTCGCCAGCAACGATTTTGGGCTGAGCGTTGCATCTACAAAATGCGGCCGCAGCACTCCGATCGGAGTTCTGGACCTGGCTTCGGTGCTAAGCACCATCGACTCTGCCGAAATGGGGTCGGCCTATGTGATCCAAACCAGTGTAACTATTTGCAACCGATGTACTGTTGAAACTATGCAATCTTGTAACCGAACTTTGTAATTTTATCTTTAAATACAAGTTTTTGTTCGTTCGTTACTGCAGCGTCTTTGTCCTTCGAACCTAAGTCACCCATTGAGCCACCTGTGCACACCGTCTCTGACGGTGCGTCTCGGACGCCGACGGTGGGGGTGAATTGGGTTAAAGCACCTAGGCGCCCTAGTCACAACCCTAGCTTTATTTTGACGAGGCTGCACGCCTCGCCCATGGACGGCACAATGGATTCGGCAGTCGCTAACGTTCTTACATACCAGATGGTGCTAGGGGCGGCGATATTTGGCCTCCCTCATAGGCTTTTTACATGCACAGGCATGGGAGAGCAGCAAATACAATGCCGCAGTACCTTTTGGGCGTGGCTACGTTACGATTTTTTATTTCGAAGGACCGAAAAATTCCTCACTTGATTCTCCGAACTTCCCTCGATTTAACGAAGTAATTCAAGCATGCTCATCATTTTGTCAAATCAAGTTTCAACTGTATATATCTAGTTCAGTGTATCTACATTTTTGTTCTTATAGGTATTGCAAGCCCATCTGTATTGATGAATGAACAATGCATGTTTCTCTGTGGAAATCTTTTTTTCTAACTTTATGCTCACTCTAAAATAATTGCAATAATTTCCGAAGACTTTAAATCTGCAATAAAAGAATTAAGCCCTAGGCAGTCTCATTTTAAATTGACCCTCAAAGAGTTAATGTTCATGCATTTGTGTAGGTCAGTGAGTGTTCCACTCATTTCGAGGCACAACTTACCATGAACGAAGAGTGCATGATGCCTGAATCCATACCAATCCAAGCCACTGACATGGCCCGCCACCAGTATGTTACCATAAGCTGGGCCTTGATGTTCATAACCATTCTGATGATCGCAACCCGCATCCACTGTGGCATTCCACAGAGGAGAGCGAACAAGAGCCAAACCAGTTAGAAGACCTTAAAACTGCACAATTGAATTTTTGCAAATCACCACTGCACTCAATGTGCGGGCACTTTCGCTCATCACAAGGAGCCAGCTCAGTACCAGAACAATCAGTTATTTCCTTAAACATTACTTGCTTTTTAGTTTTGATTTGTGCCGATATATCTTCTATCTGGGTACTTTATGAGCCCTACAATTTCATTGTGGCTTATTCTGCTGCGCATTCTGTGCACCAGACTCTTCCTAATTTAGTGTTGGAAGGAAGCACTAGTTATCCTCTACGTAGAATATTGATAAAGTGAGCTCTCTACAGCACTACAAGGTGGAGAGGGTAAAGAGAACTGCTGAGGTGCAATTATTGAAGTTGGCTTTGCTATCTGTGCAATTTGTGAAATGATTGGTGCATAAGGTGCCCATCTCTATGCAGGTACTTGATCACTGAGGGCAACGTGGGCAGCGAAGCTCAACTAGGCATGCCATGCTGCTCACTGGATGGAAGTATCCTTTGGACAGCACATGGGGGCACCCGGGATGAGAGAAAGCGGGAAGAACATTACGCGAAACTCTTTCTATAATAATAAGGGGTAATAGAGAGAAACAACCCATACTATTAAAAGAACTTGTGTCATATTTGCCTTTCAAAAAAGATGGTCAGGCGTTTACGAAAATATTTGCATAACAGAAACCAATTAACCATATATACCGGGTGCGTAGTTGTTACGGCACATGTTTTTCAAAACACATTGGACTTTCGTTAAGTTGATGCTGATTAACTAGATTTCTTGTTTAATCTGATCCTGACCAAAGGTCCTGGCAGTCACCCTTACATTTGTGTGGTACAAACTTTCGTTATTTCCATCCTAAAGTTAGCCTTCGCCGGATAATTCAAAGTTGCTAGGTCGTCAGGCACACGCTCATCCCCTCTGGTGAATGCAGTAGTGCTTTCAATAGCGGCAGCATCTATCTCAGCGGCACTTATGGTACAGGGAACAGGTCGAAAACGTATCATCTCCCATCGAGAACAGCTATTTTTGGCCTATCTCAGGGAGATATTAAAGCGAAAGTGGTAGCTCACAATGAATGATAACATATTTGCCCTATCCTGATTTGTACCTTTTTTTTCCAAGAAAATTTGCCTGAAATTGCTTTGGTGGTCTAGAGCATCCTGGTGCAGGCATTATAAGTGTTAATATGACTGTCACCAAAAAAAAAATTGACCCCCTTTTTTTCTTTACTTCTCATAGGTGTAGCAGTGTCATTTGTGTTTATTTTTTTTCCATTTTTCTTTCATGTTTTATTGACATTGCTCTATTTTCTTGCAGTTGTGTATTTATTGAAGTATAAGGCGAGGTTTTTATTCAGACTTGTAGCCTTAAAGTCACCCCTTGCCTCATATGTGAGGCTGATAGACCCAGCGCCACATTTTCAGCGATCCAGATTTTACAGCATATCATATTTACACGGCAGCGGACATTGTAGCAACTAATAAACCTTGGCAGGTGAGGCGGTACTGTATTTCTTGCGTATAACCTACACCGAGAATTCGAAAAATTTAACAGTAAAGGCAGGGGGGAGGAGGTTTATGCGAATTTCTGTTCGATGTGTGACTTCACAGCAGCTTGAATTTCACCTTATGGTGTGGCTTTGCAGCAGCGCGTCTAGGGGTGACCGATTATTTGGTATTTCGGGCAGTCCCCACCGAGTCTCAATAACCTGCTGCCTATTTATTCCACGTCACCCTATATTAGTGTGCATGCTTAAGTTACTTTCTTGAGTCCCCCAACTAGGAATGGGAGGTGGGAATCCTCGCCTTATAATCGAATAAATACATCGTTTCTGGGAATACTGTTCTGTACCTTGACATTTGTGACTCAGTGACCACGATGTGTTGATGCCAAGCACAATATCTACAGTGGTCGCATTTCGATGAGGGCAAACTGCTAAAGCACCTGTGCTGTGAGCTTTGGTGTGCATTAAAGAACTGCAGGTTGTCAAAATCATTTAGGTGCCCCCCATCGGCAGCCTCGCTCTTTAATCAGATTGTGGCTTTGAGGTGTAAAAACCCAAGAATTAAATTTGGTCAGGTATATCTGGAAAATCCTTGACCTGAGTTGAACCAGGCACTGGTGTCAGTACAGATAATTTTGCTATTTGATTTCTTCCAGCACTTGGCTGGAATTCAGTTTCTAAAACAAAGTGGCGTCAGAAAATTTGCATTAGTACTTCATCGTCCACGACTCTATTTACTCCCCTCTCCCAGTGTAAAGTAGCAGGCCAGTGTGCAGTAGCTGAGGCTGGTGTCTCTCCCTTTCAGTGTAAATGCGTTCTCTCACTCATGTACATTTGGCTGCATGATATTGGGCAGAAGACAATAAGAGGGATTAAATCCCTAGGTATAGGAGGAGAATAATATCAGGTTGTGGCCAATGTTTCAGTAAGGAGACTTCAAAGACAGATTGAAACATTGGCTCCAGCTTAAGATATCCCTTTTTGTGCCTTCGTTGGTCGCTTGAAATATCTCATACTGTGATACTTTTGATTGAGTGAAAGGCATTGGTGATTTGATCACTCAGTTTTGGCTTGTATACAAGTCTACTTTATAAATCATGTCAAACTTCTTTCCAGGTTTCTGCTGACAATCTGCGTATTGAAGCTCTTCAGTGCACCCGGATGCATCCGTATTTCCTGCAAAGCCGTCAAGGGGATTTCTTTGTCGTTGTTTAGATTGTGTTTATCAGGGATCAGTGGCAGATACTGTTGCATTTTTGCGTGAAAGAACTATTCAGGTGCATGTTTTGTGTCATACTTAACATGTGCGTACTCTCGCCATTTCTTTCCCACTTGTTGACAAGGCCTCATTACCGAGCAGTACATGTGTGTTAAAGTGTCGAGGTAATAGTAAGCAACAAAGGGCAATGTAGAAAGGTTATTCTGTGCTTGTCAATGTTATGAAGTGGCCCACTCTGGAGTGGCAGTTGTGTTCGTGCAGGTTCGTGCAAAATAAAGAACTTATGCATTATTTTTACTATTTAATGATTTCTGAAACTCTCGAATTATATTCCTGATTGTGACCTGTGAAACCTCTTGGCTTAAGAGCACTGTGACTTCTTGGGTCACAATTTGGGTTGCCAACCGGCCTCAATTTAGTGGGGAACTCCAGACTTTTAAGTAAAAGTCCATATTCCATACTTGACATGGTTGCGATGGCCAAATGTCTTGACTTTTGCTTTTTTTCTTCTGCTGAATAACAATCACTAAACCATGTTATCTTTTCATAATGCCTGGCAACTTGGTAGTGCATTATTCTCTTTTGTCTTTTGTTACATTGTCATAAACCCTGAAGTGTTTTTGTTTTTGTCGCGATTCTACTTTTGTTGTAGGTGTTAACTGTCCACAGTACCGCTACCTGTATTTTCAACCGTGCTAGCCAGGCAACCATCTTGTAAATGGTGACATCATAGGACTAAAAATATTTGTGCAAATTTATTGCATTTAAAGACTACTGGCTTCTGGCACCGACAGGCTCAGTCGTGCTGGGAGCCGCCAGTCCATCTTAAATTATGCTCTATGGTTAGGTATTATGCACAACTAAAACTGACGCTACCATGATGGTGCAGCTGCCCTATTTGCATTAGGAACGTTCACTTGATCATTCATAATGCATCCAGAAACTTCACTATAGCATAGTTGTCTTCATACATAGAAATTCACCAGCTCATAGTTTCTTTGCATGCTGTTGCGCTATGAACCATAGGCAATCTGCAGTGCAATTATGGTTGCGTACGTAGCTGTCTGTACTAGCACAAAGATTTTTTTTCAAATGTACTTTGTAAGCAAGGCTTTATCCCGGGTAAGCTGAGCTCGGTGTTTAGAAGTGAACGGTATATTGACGCCTTCACTTTGGTGGCAGCGAGACTAACACACCCTGTTTATTCTTTCCAGTTTTCTCTTCTAGAGCTTCCTCCCAGGGATCAACTGAAATAGCGCATTGCAAGGCAGAGCCGCCGCAGGTGCCATTGGTCATCGTCCCCGACGAAGACACTCTGGATGCACTTGACGATTCCACTCAGTCCTGCAGTGACGAGTACATCGAGGGCGCTGTAGATGCAGCAGACTGCAATGCCCTGTCCTTGCCTGGGCAACACAAATGCTTTGTTTGCCTCCGCACGTATTTTAGCGCAGTGCTCTTGGATAAGCACAAGTGTCCCGGCAGGCCTGAAAAGAGGTTTACATGTCCCATCTGCTTCCGCGAGCTGAACAGAGAGGGTCACCTGGCGGCCCACATGCGCGTACACACGGGTGAAAAGCCATTTAAGTGCACGGTCTGCTCGCGCGCCTTCCGGCAGAAGTCTAACCTGACCGTCCACATGCGCCAGCATACGACCGGGGGCCCGTTCCATTGTGCGGCCTGCCCAAGGTCGTTCACCCGGAAGGAATACTTGCAGACTCACATGCAGCGTTACCACATGCTGTGAAGGCGTTTCGCAGCCGTCAGCCAGAAATGAAACACCATCAAAATTGTCTTGTGAATTGTGGCACCATGATATCTGCTGGCAACATCTTTCAGCTGACGTTTAGTTGCTCGTAGCTGGGCCATGAACTTGACCAAGAAGCTAAAGGTAAAATGATCCTTTTGTCCATAGAAATCTTTGCATCAAAAAAAGCTTTGGTTCATGAGAAGCAAACTTTATATCTGAAAAAAATAAAATGAGGGCAGCATCTCCAGGGTATAACTTTCGTATTCAGAAGTGCATCTTAACTTGAAGCCCATGCTTGAATTGATCTAAACATCTGGCATTGACATGTCCAAGACACTCATTGCGTTTCCTTCGGCTCATTCACTATAGGCATCATTTAGGTCAAGTCTAGCTTGGGCTTCAAGTTAAGATGCATTCTTGAATATGGCAGGAAGTAGATCAAGGCATAATACAAAAGCAAAGGCACAACAGGAACTTGCTTTTGAGCAACAGTATCAAGATTGGGCATATCTCAAATGGCAGCAGTGCTGTGAATACAGTTTGGATGTTCTTGTATCAAGTAGTGCTGTTAATTTCGGGCACAGTCTTTGATGTCATTTGGCTCCCAATTCCTTCCTTTTATAATTGTGTAACCACAGCAGTATCGGTACAACTGCTCTGCCAATTGCTGGACAGGTGTATACAATGGTTGCTTGAAGCATGCCAACTGAGCAAGTTGGGGCACGTAGTGTAGGAGGCACCTGCTGCTGCAACGCATGAGTTGCAAATAGTTGGTCCAAGTGAAAGAGAATATAAAAAAGAAGCTTCCGGATTGTTCTCACAGCCCCCTATAAGATCAGGTGGAGTCATGGGCCACAGTGTTCATAGTAATGGCAAATCGAGGGCTGTTGCTCTTGCAAGATATATTCATCGTAACATTAAAAAACTCACTGTTCAGCAGTGAGAAACTATTCACTTTGGCTTGTATATGGACACAGTGGTCAATGTTTCCATGTTCAAGTTTCACCGCGAAGGCAGGAAGACATAGACACGTTGAGCAAGATCCACGTGGCTGTGTTCTGAAATATTTTGGGCGTCATGGCAGTAGAGGGCTCCCAGTGAATGACTGCACACTGCTGCATTTTTTGTTTGATGCAAGAAGGTATCATACCAGGACACTGTCTCCACTGCTGAAGTTGATAGCCTCATTTGACTGCAGCCTGTATATCACTGGCAGTGACTGTAGTGTGGTTCTTGTGGCATCACTAACTGCGAGGCAAAAGATGGAGAAAGCAGGCAGTAGGGTCAGTCCACATTGTGTTGCCTTTGCTTTTCGCATTGAATGCATTGCATCACAGTTGCTCTAAAAATGAGCATGCTGCATCACCTAAACGTTCTGCTTTGGTTTAAAGTCATTGTTCGTTGTCCTAAACTCCTCTGGCAACTGGGCCGGATTATGCTGTTTACATATTTATGTCCCGTCGCAGGCTGCCGTGTAGTAATATATATCCTGCGAGTTGTCATGTGCTGCAATGATGCAAGTTTTATTTTCAGCCCATTGTTGGATGTACGGTGAAGTGGGCTTTCTGATGACTAATGGGTGCGGAGACATTCTTCCCAAAGATGTAATGGCATAAAGTGCTAAAGAAGCCAGGTCATTTTGGGCTTTTTATTCACTTTCTAATATTGACACATTCAACGCATGTTCAGGGATGTTAAAATGGCAGCAGATAGCTAACGCAATTTCGCAAACTGCCTCTGGCAATAATCAGTAGTTCCTTTATTGCCCAGCTCAAGTAACTTGTTTGTTAAGGCTCTGTTAACATGCTAGTCCATGAAACAACTTCCCACTTTTGTGATTTGGGGTAATGATGTGCAACTGTAGAAACATATGAGAATAAGACTAGAGAAGGCTGCCAGTTAAGTTTAATGTACATGAATTGGTGATTGGGTTGCAAGAATGCGTGGTTCTCACAAAGATTCGCTGGGCATAGAAATTCACAAAGATGCTATATAATATAGCATTTCACAGAGTTACTGTGTTTTCATTTTAAGCAGCAGGTCATGGTGCAGTTACAAGCTTATTCTAAGACAGAAATCCATGAGTGATGCGTTCATTAACTTTTGTAATGAACTCGTGACGTGCGGTGCACTTTTTGGCACACCATGATAGCTTATGCCAGAAAGTGCGGCACCACTTTAGTGGCAGGATTGTACAGTTCCTTAGCAGTTCTTCATGTGTGAATTCAAGAAATAGATCAAACTCTCATTTTGTGCAGATTTATGCAAACTGAAGTCAGGTTGGAAAGCTGGTGAGGTGGGTGAACTTGCCTTCAAGGATGAAAGTTGACACATGGTTAGCAGAGACAGCATCAACACAGATGCACCTCAGAGCTAAATCAGCAGCATGCGTGTGTGGATATGCATAGCCGTTTTGTCATAGAATGTAACCAATGCAAATTCGTGGATCAAAATTCAGATGAGCCTAAAGACTGTAACAAGTCTGCATTCACACGATGGCCTATAAGACTGTAACAGAGTGCCATGTCATCTCAGAGATGGAAGTTCTCATTCACTGTCATGCTTCCATTTTGGATGTTGTGTGCTAATTACAATTGTGACTCGCTATTATCATGCTCATGAAAACACAGATGAGGTCCAGATATGGCCTTGCCTTGCTGTAAGACTGACCTGACCGACAGCTGCTGAAAATATATGGACAAGTGCAGTGACGCCCCAGTGAATAAACCGAGTGTATGACAGTTCTGCTCGTAGACAAGCTTGACATTTTTTAGAGCACGGGGACTAAGAGGTCTGATGTCTGCAGTAGGTTGCACCGAATGCCACCAGACGCTGCCATACAAAACACAAATAGGCAGGCAGTCTTAGTGAACTTTGGCTTCACTAAAAGACATGACAGTCAAGTGCTAGTCAGTACGCATGGCAACACTCACGTATGCCTTCAAATTCAAACTAGCTTCTGTGCGTTGCAGTGCCTACTGTGACAGTGCTCGTGACATGGGCAATAGGCTAAGCTAAACTAACACGTTCAGCAGAGAATTGACCTTGCAGGTATTTATCAACATGTCTCTATAGTCCACTTCACATGCTGTATATTTTTGATGGAAGTTCCTCTAGTCGTATATACAGATATAGCAATGGCACATATTGACTTTGATGTCTTAGATTCTTGCATAAGTGTACGGAGAAATATTTGTGTTACTTCAGTGGTGGCAGCGATTGTAAATGTTGTGTAATTTAGCAACCATGAAATAGTGGCAGCAAAAAGAAAAAAAAAAGGGACATTAAGAACGGCAGTTGCCGTAGTGCAGTACACCAGTGTATTGAGCCTTGTGCTTTTGGAATTGTTATGCTTGTGCCCCCTTTTTAATTATTTCTTTTCAATTATTTTGCATAACCGAATTGCATTGGTTGCTATCATTTTAAGCAACTCGTGAAGATCTTTTGCATTCTCATGGCAAATAAGTAACCAGCTGGGCTCCTGTTGTCTGTTTCCGAGCTAATGAAAGCTTTTTATTTTAGAAGAGGAGGAGGCTTGGCTTGTCCTGGTTTTGAATAGTTTTCTGTGCTTGCGAATAGGGAGTAAAACAGTAATCTGATTAGCCAGTGCTCCCTCCTGTGTTCTTTCAGTGATATATTGTTGATGCTGTTTCGTTACAATAAAGTAAGAAATTACTGTTGCCACGACTTGTGTGACTGATTTAAAGTCCCTAGGAGATGCAGACGTTACAGTCAAGAGATAATTTTTAATGGCTCGATGGGGGAGAGGTCGGCCTGAGTGAAGTGCATCTAGCCTGCTACTATGGTGAACACGATAAGGGTTGTACAGCATACAGCTTATATGTAACACGTACATGCATATTTCACAGCAGAGCACAGTCATCTTCGTGGGCAGAAGTAGAGGTTACTACAGAGTAGCTAGGAGACTGTCTACAGGTTTCATAAGTTTTGACGCTATCAGCGCCACTGCCGTATTTAAACTAGACAGTAGCAGCTGCAGTGTCGATTATTTGTCACAGCGTGGCTTTGATGACAGAATCTGAAGGCAATTTTCCAGTGCACTGGACTTGCTCATGTTGACAGTCTAAGGCCCGTGTGCGTGGCAGCAAGCGTGGCCATACATTTGATTCCAAGCTTGCACGGCTCACTTGAAGCAATGGTTTGGAGAGATCTATCAATGCCAATTCAACTACCTTAGGCTGGACCTATGGAATTGAAGTCAGGAAGCTCTCATTTGGACTTATGACTTGTCCACATCAACGCAATCATCTCCTCTGGTGTGGCACTGATACTGCCACCTCTTTGTGGGACATACTTGTCTTGCTCATTTGGTTTGGTATTTTAATCTACTTTTTCTGTTTAGGACAATCCTTGGAATTGGCCTCATGGGGTGCGTTGCGATTTGAGCACTTCATTTCTTTTGCTTTGCATGAAGATATGTCATGGCACAGCGGGAACATGCCGTCTGCCTGTGCAGACAGCACTGACATGGCCTAGCTTTGGCACTTGTGACATTAAAGTAGTCGGGGCACATAAGGATGCACCGGGTATCTCAAGTAGCCTACCTTGACATGATCAGGTAGGTGTCTCCCTCGAAAAGAAGCTTCAATCTCATTGAGTGACCGAAGCAATGAAAATGGATAACCTTCACTGTTGAAGACAGGAACCTTTGTAACTCTTCGTCGCTGATGTAAATCGTGACACCAGAAATAATGCCTGCCCTAGTGCAACCACTGTGCACAATAAACTATGCGACTTCTATATGTCCTGGTATGCGCACAGTTTAAAATATTTCTAGGACAGCCTATGTCGCTACTTCCACTGTGACTGCTTTTCTTGGTGTTGAAACGCACTTTGTTAATTCCTTTTGGAGCCATGTTATTAAAGTAGGTGTTGAGAATCTGCCTGTGTACAGAATTGAAATTCTTAGAGATGTCGAGAGGCACAAAAGCAATCCTGTAAGTCAGAGTACGTGGTCCGTTGGGGCCCTGCTCACTCGTGTCTTTGGTTGTCTTCTGGCAGTTCTACTTCTTTACGACAGTGTAGTCGTCGGAGTCCATTGGCTCACTGTTGCAGAAACAGGAACCGGACATCTCCATGTCGATGTGATAGGCCTTATACTATATCAATGGGTGGTGCAGTGTGAAGAGGCGTGCTCAACGTAAGTGATGGTCTGCAATCTGTCATTGACTCGGATGGATTCTCATCCAGAAGCACAATTAAGCCTCTAGTATAGCGAAACTGTCGTAGCGAGGCAAGAAACTATGCTTTTTCGGTTCACTTTGTCTTCTCTTACAGTCAATGCTACTAGATTACCTAATCTAGTAACGTTGCTTACAGTTTCTATCTTAATCTTGGAAGAAGCCCTAAAACAGTCCTGGTGGCTTTGTGGGAATACGACTCGATAGCAGGGTATTGGACTGGAACTGAACCGGAAACGGAAAGAAAATTCACTGACGATTACGATACTCCCTAATGCAAAATTTGAGCACAGCTCTTTCGGTGTTTTGAATTGCACCATTTGCGTTGCTCACTGTCCAGAAAGAGAGCGGGAACATGGGAATGCGTGGCTCTCGCAGAGCGCACTCTAGCGGCGCACACGAAGTGGTGCACGCACTTTGTTTCTATATATGGTATCGGTAGACGTGCTCGTCACATGCCTTAGTAATGACATCATCGGTGACTGTGTGACGGCGCACACTACTATGGCGCCATCTCGTAGCGAGTCGCCGTCGCGGGGCACGTCTCATGCTGCTCTTCGCTTTCCTCGCGCTCTCTTCGCTATCGCCATTTTAAAGCGAAGCGTTCCTTGCCTCTTCCTTCGACTTTCCCACTGTTGCTGCTGCTCTCAGGCACGCCGTGTCGAGGCGAAAGGGGGGTGGGAAGGTCACAGCGTGTGCATACATGACAGGAGCTAGTCGGAGAGGAAAGAAGCATAGACTGTTGGGCCAGTTGGTGCATCATGTGTAGTCGTTGAGCGGAAATACAGACGGGAAGAAACGGAGTGGACAGGACTGACGCCCTCTTACAACTTGGAGGAAAGGCGACGCTAGCAACTCATTTTCACTCCACTGCTTCGAATGTGCATAATGCCCTCTGGAGCCCCCGGGCTGTCGCCACATTAGTCTCTTGACAGCTGTAATTATCTGTGACTCCCCTCGGAAGCATTGCAGAAACTGCAGCGCTTCCTTTTCTACTAAGGTGAGAGTCCAGAGGAGACGTAGATATAACTGTAGGGAGGAGGGATTAGAAGAAGCAGTTCCCATATAAGGGAGGGGGGAGGGAAGGGAGGTGACGTGAGAAGGCAAGCAAACCCTACTACGACCGCGGTTGTGGGGAAACTGGATAAGCTCAAGTTCAAGGTACGGTACAGTACGTTGTTACTATTTCTGAAAAATAAACACTATGCAAATGTCAAGTGGACAAACTATGCAGGGCATGCAGAAGCAGAGCCGCATTAATTAAAGTGCACCGCTGGGTCGACCGTCAAATCAACACTTCTGTGCCCGCCGCGGTTGTTTTGCGGCTATGGCATTGCTAGAAGCCGTGGATTTGATCCCAACAGCGGCAGCCGCATTTCGATGGGGGCGAAATAGAAAACGCACATGCAGTTAGATTTTGGGACACGTTAAACATCACAGTGTCAAAATTAATCCGGAGTCCGCTACTAGGGCAATTCGCACTGTTTTTTTTTTTTCATTCGTTCCCAACACCCTCCTCCCCTCACGCATGGTCCTTGGCAAGAGATATACTTAAGCAGAAAGGCAATATAAGTGAACATCAGCTTTATTTGTAGCTAAAGCCAAGAAAATATGCTAAAAAAATAGGCCATCTAGTGACAGCAGACGGGAATTCCACAACTTTTACAACTTCACTGTGAACTACAGAATTATGAAGTAAAAAACTTGGAGCAATGATAGAGTCGTCTTAGTGGCCAATTGTCGTATAAATATTGGGGTGATTTTTGATGAAAGAATAGTTACATCTGTTAGGTAACCCAGATACTTCGCCCCTCCCCCCTACGAGAGCACATATGTGGCTGGTTCAAATGGGTGCTAGAGGTAAGCATTTTTGCTGTAATAACAAAAAAGCGCGCCGATCGTTTGTTCATACTAACAGTGTTGCAGTTTGTACGTACAAAGGACAAATAGGTCGAGTAAGGTTCGAAGTTCTTTCTTCACTTGGGAGCCTTGAGGTACACACTGATTTGGCATGGGGCGTGTAACAGACAGACTTGCAAACGATGGATGGACAACACAAGGAGGAGCAGAAGAACTTGTCTTAAATAAAACTTCAAAACAGTACAGTAACACACACACACAGAACTAACGAAAGCTTCGCACTCAGCAACCAAAGCGGACCAATTGTTGCTCAGCTACCAAAGCTGACGCAACACATAAAACTTGAGCCCTGCGCTCACATTTCACGACTTCCCTTAAGCCGGGGCTGTCTACGTCGCTGCTCGAAGTCTTGTGTAAAGACCAAATACAGTGAACTCTCACCTGAGTGAACTTCAAGGGACTCAACGAAATAATTAACTTAACCAAAAGTTCACTAAAGTGAATATTTACTATAGAATATAGAACAGCATAGGGTGCAGCAGACATCGTGCCAAAAGTGAAATTCAATTTATAGGGTTATGTACAGCAATACATACAAAGTGCGTAACAGTTACATTGACGCCTATCTCATGAAAAAAAAAAATCTAATTTTCATCTGCACTGGCGCTCCTAAAGTGCAAGAAATAACAAAGCTGTCAGAGAGTCTATATTTTTGTGCACTTCCTAAAGCACAGCTTGTTGCTGAGACATGAAATCTCGCAACTTTCCAAGGCATCCTACAGCCTCGGCTAGAATTACAGGATTTGAATCTGCTTCTGCCATTGCATGTTCCTCATCACATTCTTCTTTTTCGGGACCAACACTGGAAACAATTTCCAGATCTGATAGTTCAGCATGGGTAACCATGCAGCTCACTGTCACATGGCATACAGTCACCGCTGAAGCTGATACAGTTACTGTGGGCTTCGGCTATGCCAGCACCGCAGAGCACAAAACTTCGTTGAACTGATTTCAAAATGAGCCCGGCTCCACTGATCAAGTTCGCTCAACTAAAATATTTGCCATTCATAAATTTGTGTTAAGTGAAATATTTTTGCATTGAATACATAGGAAAACTTCCAGGGATTTTCTAAAAGTTTGTTATTCTGAAATATTCGTTAGACTGACGTTTGTACAACTGAGAATTTACTGCAACAACAAGCAGCATGCCGAGCCTGGTCTTATATTGACAGGAAGCAGCACTACTCCCTTTGTCATTGTTTAACGAGCGGTGCTCACTCTTGCCAACGTTTTGCCGACCTGACCTCCGAGTGTCCAGCGAAGCGTCATCACGCCATATGAAGGCAGATTAAAGAATGAAAAATAATTGATAGTGACAGTTAGTGAATGCTAATGCTATAATAGATATTGGTAGATGTTAATAATGACTAGTAATGACTAATAATGACTAGTAATGACTCTGAAATGACCATTATGTCTTATGAGGGCTTGTAATGACCACAATTAATTAGTAATGACTAGAAATGTCCAGTAATGAGTAGTAATGACTACTAATTATGTGTAGGGACTACTCATGACTACGAAATGACCAATATGTCTAACTATGGCTTGTAATGACCAAATTGATTACAAGTTACTAAAATGCTTACTGGTGAGCAGTAATGACTAATAATGACTGAAATGACTTGTAATGACTATGAAATGACGAATATGTCTAACAGCAACTTGTAACAACTGCAATTGATTAGAAATGACTAAAAATGCTTAGTAATGACCAGTAATGACTACTAATGACTACAACATTACCAATATGTCAAACGACAAATTGTTACTACTACAGTTGATGAGAAATGACTAGAAATGTCCAGTAATGAGTAGTAATGACTAAAATGACTACTAATGAGTTGTAATGACTACTCATGACTTCGAAATGACCAATATGTCTAATGACGGCTTGTAATGACCACAGTTGATTACAAATGACTAAATATGATTCGTATTGAGCAGTAATGACTAATAATGACTGAAATGACCTGTAATGACTAGTATAATGACTACAAAATCACCAATATGTCTAACAACAACTTGTAACAACAACAATTCATTAGAAATGACTAAAATGTTTAGTAATGACCAGTAATGACTAATAATTACTGAAATGACTAGTAATCGCTGCTAATGACTGATATGACCAACATGTCTAACGACGGCTTGTAATGACCACAATTGATTACAAATGACTAAAGATGCTTAGTAGTGAGCAGTAATGACTAAAAGAAAGAAGTAACAGAGAAGAGGCAAAGAGAAAGAGGTGAATGATAAGAAGAGGAAGAGTAGGCTTTTGCAATTCACCTCTCTAGAGAGATTAAGAGACCGTGTAAATTTTTGAAGGTTAGCGATACAACGCTGGCAACTGAGCAGATTTCTGTCTCCTTGAAGAAAGTCGTACATCTCGAAGTGCTGGTAACATGTGCGAACAGTTGCAGCAGCGGTCCGTGAACTTGGCGACACAGATTTATTCCATTCCTTATTATGCCAGTCGCTATTTTTGCAGCGAACTACTGCACAAGTCTTCAATCCACAGGATTCAATCTGGCATGACTGGAGCACAGTGCGTTAGCGACAACTCGGTTGCATTTCCAACAGCTGATTGCACAGAAGCAAGGTGGAACGGTAATTGTCTGTTCGTGCGCTGTCGCTGAGGCGACATTCTCTAGAACAAAATGCTTCGTGAAAAGGGTCAGTAACATGGCCCTAACGGTCCAGCAACGAGTGGTGGCGCTAAGAAAGGGAGTAGG
This sequence comes from Dermacentor variabilis, assembly GCF_050947875.1. NCBI lineage: Eukaryota > Metazoa > Arthropoda > Arachnida > Ixodida > Ixodidae > Dermacentor > Dermacentor variabilis. The sequence continues at coordinate 50,481,573 of NC_134576.1, read as the reverse complement.
TGCCGCAGCGCGCGCTAAGTTGCTTCTCTCCCCCTTACCTCCTTCAAAGAGGTCGAGCCTGCTCGAGCCGTCTGTCCGCGCGCGCGCGCTTGGTCCTCAAGATCGCCGGGAGAGGAGCACCTGGGCCGTGCACTGGGACGCGCTCGCGGGCGCGCGCCCGGCCTTCGAGTTTGTTCGAGAAAATTCTAATGTTTTATTGCGATAGCAATTATACGGACACTCCAGGCGGCCTTTTGCCGCCGGCGCCGCCGTGAGGCTCCGTATGAGTGAGAGCTTGTGAGGGTGAGCAAGCGAACGCGGTTCAATCTCGCGTGCGCGAGCGAGGAACGCGACCTCTCCTGTGGCGCGCGAGGCAGGGCGGTGAGGCGAGGTCACGTGGGCAAGGCTCGATGTCCTCCTCGCCCGCCGCTCCGTACAGAGTGGACACAACCGCGGTGTCTACTACGGCGTTGGCCACGCGAATCGCGGACGCCGTAGTAGACGCCTTTTTTGGGTGGATGGATAAAACTTTATCGGATCTATTTAAATGTGGTTGGGCCCCTAGACGTCTGGGAGCCCCCTGGCCGACATCGGCGGATGCCGTAGGGATGTGTTGCCGTCGCTCGTGTGTCTTGAACGTTGTCTGCGACGTGACTTAAGTGCGTGCCTGCGCGGGCCTCATCTTCAAAGCGATCTGCGATGTTTGCAGAGTGCGCGTGGTGCCGGTAACCTCATATGCGCTGTGCTTTCGATATTTCGTGCGCGTTGAAGCGACCGGGGTTGTTGGAGAAGTATGGGAGAGGCCTTTGCCCTGCAGTGGGCGTAACCAGGCTGATGATGATGATGATGATGAAGCGACATATGCTCGAAGTTCGATTGGCTTGCGGCTACTGCCGCGATTCCTAACTACAGCGTTTTCACAGACAGTTTCCGCTATCCTCTAACGATGTGTGTTCATGTGTACTTGTGCGCGCGGGACACCGTACTGGTTAATTTAGTTCAAACATGTTGACGGTCTAGTTGGTTTGAACCTATGATAGAATGTGTAAGCGTGACTGAACAAGGACGTAGAAAGAAGACACACAAAGACAGCGCTGTCTCCGTGTGTCTGCTTCTTCCTACGTCCTCGTTGAGTCACGCTTACGCATTCTATCATTGTTAATTTAGTTAGTAAGCGAATGTTTACAAGTTTATACGGCCGATAAAACTATTATCCTCACTTCGTATAGCTATCTACTAATTTGCTATCGCAATCGGTGCTTCGCCTTAGCGGCGGAACTGCGAAATTTTTCCGGCGGCCTCGCCGAAGACGTCCTCTGTTACCCATATAACGTCCTGACAGATCGCTTCCAGCCACAACGTTGGCATACCTTTCAGTGAGCAGAGCAGGAGGGATGTCCATCATTCACGGAACGTGCAGCCGTCGCTTGTTGAGTCTGAAGTTTTAATGGCCACGTAATGGCAACTGCTACAAAGGAAGTCGATACGGGTTCCTCGAAAGAAAAGCCTCGCAGTTGAAGAAAAATTCGTCCTAGTCCGGGACTCGAACCCAGGACCACCGCCTTTCCGGCGCAGCCGCTCTACCATCTAGCTGAGCTAATCAGGCGGCTAGCACATGGCAGGGCGAAGTCGTATTTATCAACAACTCGAATCAAAGGCAAGAGTTTTACGTAATAGTACTGCGGAAACACGCAAGGTGGAGATAATTAATTAATAAATGGAAAATGAGATATCCACCTTCGACTTGGCTCTGCCATCTGCTAGCCGCCTGGTTAGCTCAGATGGTCGGCTGCCTTAGAAAGGCGGCGGTCTCGGGTTCGAATCCGGGAGCAGGAGAAATTTTTTTTTCGAGGCTTTTCTTTCGAGGAACCCGTATGGGTTTCCTTTGTAGCACATAGCTACGTTTGGATGGATGACTCATTTTCTTTTATTAGTAATTTTTTTAGCTCCTGAGTTGAACCAGCACTGAACCGCTTTCAGTGAACCGGACCGAAAAATAATTTGGGTTCGACACTGCTTGATAGATGTTGTCCTTGTCTACATGAATCATAATTCTGTTTTTAATCTACCGAAAAAAGTGAGATGACTTTTTTCACAGTTTTGCGTGCTTGTCAACATAAAGGCCCAGTTTTAAGTGCTTTGGAAAACTTTATGAAGCAGACAGACAATAAAGCTAGAGAGAGCGAAGGGGAAATCCTTGTGTTAGTTGAAATGAAAAAAATAAATAAAATACTATTGGGCCACACTCACGTGGCACATGGTAAGTTAGCGCTCTGCACAATTTCCATGCTTCGAACATGAAGTTGCTAACCGAGTGCATGTAACTGCAAAACTATACAGGTTGGGCCACATAACTTAAGCCAAAGATTTAAAGATGAAAGGAACTCCGGACGCGAGTTGAATGCATAATGCTGGCACTAGCCTGGAGGCAGGCTATTTTTTACTTTCCTCTTAACTGACGGATTAGTTATGTTTAATTAACCAACTTTAAGTGTTGGCTGCAGACCCCAAGTGTGATACGCAAAGTTGTAGAGCACCTTGAGCAACCTCTCAATAAATTGTTTCCAACTCGATATAACTTCCGCGTTTCATAGAAAGCCCGCGAAATATATAAAGAAAACGTGATGGGGCGATTGCGCGCTCTTATTGTGCTGCTCTCAAGCATGCCATCGATGAACAAGGTCGGCGGCAGCTATAGGCTGGCCCGCGACAGGGCGTTAAGTCCGGTGAAGGTATCTGGACATGCGGCTTTTATCGCATGACGGCGCAAATGCGTGCTGCTGGCCGAGTGATGCCAAAGAGATGAAGCGTCTGAGACGAAAGAGAACAAGAACATAGCTTTATTTTTTGTGAAGCCGTACGCGGCTACACGATACTGCGATCACGAAGCGATGCGCACGTGCGGCGTGCGAGATCAAAAGAGAACATCTGGCAGACACTAAAAACACGAGGAGGGCTGGAGATGGAAATTGAAGACGATGAGCAAAATGAGAAAAAGCTGAAAGCAGGAGCCAACGTTTCGACAAGTGGACTTGTCTTCTTCAAGGCGGCATAAAGGTGTAAACGGGGACATAAAGGTGTGATGAGTGATTATGATGACATAGCAAGAGGGATGCGCAAAGGTGAAAGCAAGTTCAACACTCAGATGATAAACATTTACAAATGTCATCCTAGAAGCTACTATCAGGTTTCGTATCAAGTCTGTAGTCCCCAAATCAAGTGAACTTAAAAATAAAGGCGCTAGGACGAAGCTGGTGTGTGAGCCTCCCTTGCGTGAACAGCACAAGCGCCAAACAAAAGCTTTATAGCATATAAAGAGCTGCGATACGCGGCTCCAGCACGGCGAGCACTTGTAGGGCACTTTTAGCGGCCGGATTCTCAGCCGGTAGAATCAAGCGCATTGACTCTACCAGGTGCTTCAGTATTTTTTTGTACACTCTCCTTCTCATTGTGTTCATCTCCTTGCTTGCTCGTAGTGTCACCGGTTTCAATGGCACTATAATTCTTGGCTTCATGGCGCAGAGGACCACTAGGGCCCGCTAGCATGGCCGTGGGCCTAGAGGGCAGCAAAGGCTATTCCGTGTCTGTATCAGCCGGCGGAGGTGAATGTTTGCCGCGTGCTCTCGTGGACCTTGAATTATCATTAGACGCCGTTACCGTCTTCGACGCACAGGCAGAGGTGGTCGTGGTACTTGTACCACGCTAGGTAGTTCTCCTGAAATGGTTTTGTGATGCTTCTGTCGCGAGCGTTGGTCACTTTGGCGAACAGATTGAGCAGCCTCTTTGTATACGTGAAGATTGGTCTCTTGCCACGAGCGAAGGTGTGTTAGCGGCGAGGGTGTAGAATTGCGAATAAATGAGTGCTGGTGCTCAAGCCCAGTGACACGGCCGTGTGTCAATCGCGTGCCAACGGCCGTGTGTCAGCCGGCTTGTCAACGGCGTGCACAGCAGCCCTCAATTACCTGCTTCGCTGGTGGTCACGGGCTATCGTGTCTCTGAAAGAGATAATACAAGGAACGGCAGTAACTGGTGCTCGTGAAAAAATTAAAATTAAAGGAAAATGCTGAAATGGAATAAGTAAAAGAAAAAACACTAAGCAACCAAACTAAATGTTGCCTATAGCTTGAAATTTAGCATATCGAATAGATTCTAAAGCTCCCTTTAAAACGTTTATGCCTATATTGGTTGCAATATCTTGAATTTATGGATAAGGTACCATTCTCTGTATTTCCTTGCCCAGAACGGTAATTTGAGTGTAAGAATAGAGTTTAAGTTCATCAAAGTTATGACCTGGTTGGTTGAAATGCTCGGCGACAGCTTTGGAAAGCTTTTAGCTGTGTCCGCGCGATGTCCGTTTAATTTGACGTTCACTGATTGTCCTGTTTCACCGATATATTGTTTCTTACAGAATGAACATTCAAGCATATAAATCAGACTTGAACTTGCACAAGTGGAGCTCGATTTGACTTCGTGTGTTTAACTATTTAACCGATGATTACGATACTCCCCTATGCGAAATTTGAGCGCAGCCGTATGCGTGATTTTATTCCGCGATGTATTGGCTGCTCGGACAATCTATCTCGTGCGACACATTGCAAAAAGAGCTAAGTGTGGCGCGACTGCCTCCCTAATCGGGAGATCGCGAGAGTCTGCTTGCGTAACGTGTGAGCGCTTTTCACAGCAGCCGCCGCAGACAGTCCTCCGCTCATGCAGCGCTTTGTTCCCACAGGTGGTGCCGGTGGACGCGCTCGCCGCATGCCATCGGTGAACTGACGACGACTTACGGAGTCGCCATCTGTCGGAAGCGCCTCCCTTGCGTATAATATGAGGGATAACGCGTTCTTTTTTGCTGTCACGTTTGTTTCCGCTGGCACGGTATATATTTATCGATGCGTGCGAAAATAAAATATATAGTTGAAAGTGAAGCGCTGTGTCTGTGTATCTGTTTCTTTCTTCGTCCTCGTCCAGTCGCGCTTATACACTCTACCATGGATTCTAACCAACTAGCCCGCCAGCGTGTTTTAACCAAGTTCATTTCTAGTACATCGGGCATTCCTCCGTGGCATCTCGTTGAACCGTGCCGCATCGTCCCACTGATTGCTTCGGCAACTTGCAGAACTCGCATGCTCGGCTTCTGCATCCGACTCAAGATTCTGCCACCCTAAATTCTCGCATTATTCGGGTGCTGCCAACCTTCGACTAACCACGGGATTCGGATCTGCAAACTGATGCGCTCGGAATGGCAGCGACAAGTGCGGATATACAGAGAAAACTTGCGGCTACTTCTGGAACCTACAACAAGTGGGAACTCGTGGCGACAGTTCTCCCGGATCATCGACCGCACGACGGAATTCCTATGGCAGCATGCTCTTCCAAGCCTGAGACAGCGACTACAGAAGAAGCCTGCAGCATCGACGAGCCAGGTACACATCGTCGGTGACGTGACGCTGCCAAACAAGGTACAGCAAGTACTCAAATGTGGGCCGAAGTTCGCGACTCAGCCAAAGAAGTCTGCTCCCGATCTGTTGGCAATGGTACGCCAAGTGTCAAAGCGTGTACCTGAAGCCGAGTTGGAAAGGTGTGTATCAGAGGCTGTGGATGTGCTTACGCGGTCCCGTCCCCTTAGCGAAAAGTTCTCCTTGGACGGGACTGTTAAGTTCTTGAAAGACAATGCGCTCACGCTCATCCCTGCGGATAAGGAGGGTGGTTTCGTGGTGATGAACAGGACGCAGTATAATTCAAAGGCTTGTGAAGCCATTTCGTCAACTTTCAGGGTCCACAAGGACGTAACACTTAAGAAAGTCCAAAATGAAGCAAAGAAGCTAGGCAGAAGCTTCAAACTAGATGGCTTATCCCGGTCTATTCAAAAAAGCACAAAGGGGGACCTTGAATTGTTTTTCTCTGCAAAAACGCATAAGCCGGAATGTCCCCTCAGAGTGATAGTGTCAGAGAATGCTACTTGGCAGAAACATGTAGCGACCTACTTACAAAAGCACTTAAAGCTCTTGCCAATCGACGACCCATTTTTGGTAACCAAGTCAGAACAAGTAGTGGAATTCTTTAAAGACTGTCAAAACAGAGATCTGGACGCTTTTTCTATTGACTTCAAAGATCTGTATTATTCCCTCCCACAGAATGACGTGATGCAATGTGTGTCTGATAGCATTGACAAGCTTGGAGCGGTTCGTTTTCAGAACGCTTGTGGTTTGACTAGCGACAGATTTTTAGAACTTCGTTTTTATGTTAACTCGACTTACGCGACTTGGGAAGGAAATGTTGTCAAACAGAAAGATGGCATATGCATTGGGTCATGTATTGCTCCCTGCTTAAGTGACTTGTTTCTAGCTAACCGTGACCAAGTTCTTGATGAACGTCTAAAAAATGACACCGATGTCGCGAAAGTGTTCAGATTCGTTGACGATTTTCTAATCATTCTAAATAACAAATCAGACAATTTTGACTCGCTGGTTTCAAAAACCGTAACCTCATTCACTAAAGTGTTGTCCCCTTTGTCTTTGACACATGAAGTCCCCATAGGCAATTTCATAAGGTTTTTAGACTTGGGATTGTACTTTTATCCACAAATGACATGCTGGAGTTATCAGCCGAGAGGCAATAAGCCAGTCCTACCATTTCATTCTGCTCATTCAAAACTTGTAAAACGCGCAGTAGTGACATCGTGTTTCAACAATTCTTTGACGAAGTCATGTGACCACAAAATGGAAGCCAGTCTCGAAGAGCAGGCCAAGCGCCTGGCAGATTCTGGTTACCCGATGCGCATGCTAACTTCTGTCGCGGAGGGCTTAAGCAAAAAGTGCAAAAACGCGTCGAATGCAAGCAGTACCAATGCTAGAGCAAAGAAAGTTGCTGTGGTACCATACATTCATTGCATTTCTCATAATCTCAGAAGAATAGCGGCGAAATCGGGAGTAGACGTAGTTTTCTCTGCCCCTGAGCGTCTACAGAAGCTATGCAAACAGGTTAACACAGAAAATAACAAAAGGCCCTCATGTTCTACCCAACATCGCAAACAATTTGTAACCTGTACTCGTAACGTTGTCTATGCCATCCCACTTTCATGCGGAAATACGTATATTGGTCAAACCGGCAGATGCATCAACGAGAGATTAAGGGAGCATCAATACAATGTCAATAAGGTAATGTCGGGTCACTTGGGTATTCACTGCCGAGATTGTTCCTGCAAGCCCATGTTTGAAAGCACTTCCGTTCTGTATAAGGCTCATAGCAGGATGACGAGGGAGATTGCAGAGGCATACGAGATAGCAAAATTACAGCAAAAGTGCGTAAGCAAGCCTTCGGTATCACTTTCGGAAAAGGAGATACGATTCCTTGGTTTGTCTTCGTGACGATTGTAGTACATGTTTTTTTCTCTCTTTTTTTTCCCCTTGCCTTGCACACGTGTCCGGTTCAACGAAATGTACCACTCAATGTTCTTTTTTGCTGTCACGTTTGTTTCCGCTCGCACGGTATATATTTATCGATGCGTGCGAAAATAAAATATATAGTTGAAAGTGAAGCGCTGTGTCTGTGTTTCTGTTTCTTTCTTCGTCCTCGTCCAGTCGCGCTTATACACTCTACCATGAATTCTAACCAACTAGCCCGCCAGCGTGTTTTAACCGCTACTTCTTTACCGAATATGTACACTGAACGCCACTGCGCGCGGTCGCCGCGATGGAGTCTCCCGAACCGGCTTCTTGCGTGAAAAGTAGGCAAACGCTGCGCGCAAACTATTTGAAATATGGGACGAATTTTTATGGGACGGTCACACCTTCGTCTGCTAGCAGTCGTCCACCGTGTTGGAGTAGTGTAACCGATGCGCACGAATTTTCTGCTGTATTTCGGCGTTGGTTTTGCAACTTGCGAACTATCGCATGGTAAATGACGGCGACGGCCAGGTGGGAAGAATTCTGCCCATCATATTTTACCGAGCTGGTGGGTCCGACGCGTGTTCGCTACGAAGCAAAAGTAATCATGTGTGACGGCATGGATCCATACACGTTGTGCGCCGGGACCGACACGACGACGGACGTTGACTTGCTAGCGGTTACGACGCATGCTAACATTGTAAATTATTTTGTGCTGTCAACGAACCACGTATCGCTTACTGAAATGAAAGCGTACAAATCCCTTGAGGCTCACAACTACTTCATAAGTGGCCGGGTGAGCTGCGTGACAGCAATGCGGCAATACCCACTTGTATGAACTAGTTCCTTAACTGTTCATTGCGGCACCGTGTGCTTCACACTGCCCCAAATGCTTGACGCTGCCAAGCATTGTTTGCGACGCATAACACATTATTTCGCTGTTCGCTTACCTTAATACGGCCTTGCGAGACTCTGGTTAAATGTAGGCGTAAAAAGTAGAGCCCACTGCTCTAGCACTTCACTCCTTTTCGCGCTATGAAAACCAGAGTTACTAGGGCAAAGTGGGCAGCAAGGGGCCAGATAGAGCTTAAAATGAAAATTCTCGCTGTTCGGATAATCGGTTAAAATTAAAGGGAAATATATACGCGGGCTCAGTGTACACATCTTAAGAAGCACAGCAAATAAATGCTTGCATTTAGTCATTCCTAGGCATGAATGAACCCATTCTACTACAGGTCGGTCACTCCCAGCGCCTGCGAGAAGCTCCAATGAAATCTTGGATACTGGTTGACAGCGACGGAAGCATATGAACAGCACACTGTACCTGCATGGCTGGTCCAAGTGACGCCTGTTCCCATATTGGTACAACACTTTTCGCAACGGAGACAGCGGTGAGCATCAGAGAGTCAAAGACGTGCACACAAAAGACAAATGTTTAGCTACCCGCACATCGCTCTGGCACAGAGTACAATTAAGAGACTCAAAGACATTGGCTTTGCATCATCGAAAAAAGAAGATTCATGGATGCCATTCCTGAGAGACCATTTGACAAACAGCAACAAGTCGGTACACAGCCATCATCTTTGCCACCTCCAACGGTGGAAGAGCTTAGAACATTTTATTCTCACATTGATGATAGAGGAGTCCCACCAGCAATATTTATGATCCTGCCAGAGTACAGTGACAGATTTGTACTACCCAAAAGCGATGAGCCTCCCAACCTCCGACAGCTGTCATGTCACGAAACGCAGTCTGAGAACCTGCCAGAACTCCTCTCTCGTGCCAAAAACATGCTCCCTCAACTGGTCATCACCGAAGAAATGGTGCATCACGTAGAAGAGAGCGACAAGGCAGCAGTCCAAATGTCCAGCATGGTTTAAATATCGTGGTGGACGGATCACAACTTCCGTGATGAAGAGCGTATGTGGCACAACTATAACTCAGCCCTCAGCGACCTTGCTGAAAAGGATATGCTATCCCGAACTGCAGCAGTTTTCAACAGAAGCCACACGGTGTACTATTGATCATGAAGCAGATGCAATTGCAGAGTATGCAGCTGAGATGGAAAAAAAACGCCACACTAATTTTCGGCACAATAAGACGGACGTTTTCTTGAGCACTAAGTACCTGTACCTAGCAGCCAGTCCTGACAGTTCGGTAACATGCACATGTTGCGGAAAGGGACTCGTCGAAGTGTCCGCATTCAGCAGATCATACCACAGTAGAGCAAGTAGCTGTACATAATGCTGACTTCTGCCTCGAAGAAGTGAATGGGAAGCTGCACCTGAAGCACAGCCACACCTATTATTACCAAATTCAAACAAAGTTGGCTGTGTGCGATCTCCCGTACTGCGATTTCGTGGTATGGACCCCACTATCGATGCGTGTTGAGAGAATACTGCGGGACAACATTTTTTTCGACAACATCAATGCAACAGCATCCATTTTTTTTACTAAGGCAATCTTGCCTGTGCTGTTTGCAGGATATTTCAGAAGAAAGAAGAGCATGAATTCTTCAGCTAGAGCAGGTACATTTTGCTATTGTCAAGGACCAGAGCAAGGAAGAATTTGCATGCGGCGGCAAACACTGTAAATACGGCTGGTTCCACTACAACTGTATTGGAATAAAGCGGGCACCCAAGCAAAAGCTGTGGTTTTGCAACGATTGCGTAAGCTCGGAGAGCAGCCAACAGTGACTTATTCTACTGAAAATCCTAATGTATATTTGTGCAGAACATACCCTTGCAGGACTGACATTTTTATTCTTATGTATATAGGACTTGCGTTGTTTGCAAAGTGCACAATTTTTTTAAACCGGGCCTTCTGCTTGAGTAAAACTAGCTTATACGCAGTGAACACTCTATTCTACAGAAATGTCATAATTAAGACATTCTACGATGTTTTATTTTTGAGGCATACTCATTTTGCTTGTGCAGAGGGATGCTCTCATGTTTCTATACTTGTGCTAATTAGGCGCTGTAGTCATTGTACTTTAGTCTGATTTAATAGAATTTTGAATTTGTGTTCTCATATTATATTATGTGTATCCAAGGGTGCTACTAGGTTTCTGCATTCATGTACATTAAGACTTATGATTTTATTATAGTCTAATTATTAGAACTTTCGACTTGTGCTCGTAGTCATTTTATAACAGTCATTAAAGAATAGCCCTTTTTACCTTAAGTCGACTCAAGTTTTACATGCCCAAACAAGCTATTATGAGGCACACTGTATTGTGGCGCATAAATTGTGACCACTAGGTTTTCTTTAACTTGTACGACAAAGCACGGTACACATGTGTTTTTGCATCTTTCCCCCCATCTAATCTGGTAGTGGCTGGCCAGGATTCGATTCAGTACCATCGGGCTTAGCAATGTAACGGCGTTATGCCACCACTGCGGGTTGCTTTTATCAGATAATGCACACAGCCTACTACTGTAATATATTTATTTAGGTCATTGTATAAATGCATACATATTTGTTTTATTATATTATACTCTGCAAATGAAGCACTTTGTAATGCAAATTATTTACATCTGAACAACGCTGCATGATGAACACACATGCTTGCTCGACATACATGTTCTGGCTACAACACATATCTTTGCAACACAGTAGCTCTTTCCAACACATCTTTCCAACATCCATCTTTCCAACACATATCTACCAACACAGTAGCTGCTCTGAAGAGACTTTGACCAATTAAATCACCGTGGTTGTCATTATGTGACAATCAAGCTTTAAGCTTGGCCTGTGTTGCCAACACAGAGAAAGTGCAGATTCACAAATAATGACCACTACATCAGCAGTACACTAAAGAACATATTATACAGACTCCCAAAGCGCAAGCACGCCTGGCTGTTTTGATAAATTGTTAGAGTAATAATAGAATTACGGTTGCAAGGCCTTATCAAAACAAATAAGGCAAATAAATTACAGTCACTGTGCAAATTATTTGTGACTCGCCATTCTATTCAGGTAGCTGAGAACAAACAAGTCAGCCTTCTATATACATGCAAAGTATAATCATTAATTGGGACAGGATAGTGTTCATGCAGGTTCTTGCAGGTTTGCTGGTATTACAGAAGGACAGAGGTTACAAAGAGCACAAGAAGCAGTCATTATTTTGTCCAGGGCTGGAACTGGGTCATCCTGTCGACATGCAACAAAATTGATTGGTTGAACAGCCTTCACAATGACGAACTTATTTCGCATTACTCGTTCCACATGGATGCGGACGCTAGCAAGCTTTCTGGTGTTGTGAATCTCTGAAGCTGCGAGCTGATTTCTTCCTTTCGTGAAGGCAGGCACCTGCAACCGTACACAGTAGAGACCAGGAGTGTCTGCTTTGTCGAACCCATGATCGGCCAACACATCATCCTGCGTCAACATGTCAGGTATACCACAGTTCTCTTTTTATTGTTTGTTTCACTGCATCTGCCACTGCAACCCTCAGAAATATACGTTATGAATCCCTGAGGGCTGACTCCAATCAAATATTTTGCAGTGTTGGTGGCTTTGTATTGTGATCAAGTCTCGCTACGGGGCTCTAGGGAAGATGGCCGCTCAATTTTAATCTCAAAATAGTCAATAATCACGGCAACTTTAGCGCCGAAGAAGTCTACAAAAACTTGTAGCATGGCCTTCTGAATACAATTCCTAGATGGCCAAAACATCTGTGACTTCAGCCTCCAGGAGGCAGCACTTAACCACTTTCCAAAAATTCGGCTGACAGTGGAATGTGATACAGCGAACATGTAACCTAGGTCTTGCAGTCGAAGATTGCACTTTAGCTTCATTAGGAACACAATAAACTCCTGGAATTTCCCGAGGCCATTTTGCTGTGTATGCTTTCAACAGACTGAACAATCTGAAAAACGGCAAGGAGCCTAGTAAAACTAGACAAGCCAATGTAGAAGGCAACTTTGCCAGGGTCATCTTGGAGTGAAGCCTCCGTCACTTCAAGTTTCCTTTTTTGTTCCTCGGCCTCCCGCAGCTCGAGTGCACGTCTCCTCCTGTCCTGCTCCTCCAAAGTGTTAATGTAAGCCATGGTTACTTCAGTTTGCATAGCAACTTCTGTAAAAACAAAGCTGATTTTGGGGCATCAAAATCCAGCTGAAAGAAGTGCTGCTATCTTAGTGGATATAAGAGGCAGTTTGTGAGCAAACAAACCTGTGAATGAAATTGTCTCGTTGGAACATTCAGCACGCGTCTCTTGTTTGGGGCGTTCATTTGCATCCGGCATTTCAGGCGAAGGGTGGTCATCCTCTGCGGGCTGAGTGCTCACTGTGGTCGCCATTGTGGCCACTGATTTTTTTCACCTGCCGATTCTTGGCGCGCTTGTACCGAGCCGTAGACGTAACACCCGGTCCTGCGCCGTTGTTGCACCTGTTTCGCGCCGTTCGCGCAAAGAATACAAACGTGTCAGTCAAAACAGAACTCCGTTGCTTTTATTTGCTCAACTATTTATGCGCTGTGAGTCGGAAAGGGAACACGTTTAAGATGGCTTTGGAGGGCATATTTGCTGATTCCATCGTTATTGGGCATGCGTAATAATGCTGAGTTGAAAAGATGTTAACCATGATGCGCTTGTCTTTATAAAACACGATACAGTACCCTAAATGCTGACATGGCGAGTCCGGCTTGGTGTCATCCATTAGACTCGCTGGCTTCGCTGCAAATTACGAAAGATCAGCGAACTTGACGCAAGCGAGCCGCAGTCTCTCGGATTCGGTAACACCTGGCGCGCCGCTGCGTCTGAAATAACAATTACAGCGCGTAAACGATCTTGTTACAAGCTGCCATGAACAGCGCAAAATTATAGAAGGCACTCACGATCACGATCTATAGCTCGATACAATTCACATTTTTCGATCGCGGCCTAGTATCGCGGCTTCGACACACGGTACAAACAATGCTCATCGAGCTGGTTAAACTCAGCATAACTGTACAGACAATAACATTTTAGCTCGATTGCGATGCGTGGATCGCAATCGACGGTGCACGTGCAGCAGCAGCCGACCCGGAACGGGCTTGAACGTAACCCGAAGCGCTCCTGTCGGCTGTAACCACAGCGACTGGTGCGCTTGCAGGCGATTGCAAGCGCTGGCAAATTTGTTGAGTGCTGATAATCCTGTGTTGCTTACCTGAAGTTAAGTGGCGACCGCGCGCTCGGACGTATTCCAGGTTCTTTACATCTTTCCGGTTTATGCGAGTGAGCCAGATACGCCAACGCTCCTCCGACAACACTTTCGTGCGCTCGCATTGCCAAGTCATCACTTTCGGCAAGCAGCACAGCACGGTTCATGGCTCTATGTTCGTTTTCTGTGCGGCAGACTTGCTTCTCGCACTGCAACCGATAATCGTACACATCGGCATTGCGACACTGTACCGTTATTGAAACCGCACAACACGAAAATATCGGACCCGGTACACGCATCGAAGGCTATAGCCCCACGGTAGTATAGTTCACAGTAATGGCGGCCACCTATTCCATACGCTGCAGTTGTGACGTCCGTGAAAACTATGTATAGTGGGCTTTCTGTATAACCGAATGGAGCATAACAGAATGAAGCCTCAATGCAGCGATCATACGGGTTCGCAGCGACCGACTGTGCGTCTGCAGGCATGTCCGCGTTTTGCTTTCGCTGCGAGCGCGTTTTCGCACCGTGCCGTGAGCGTTAGACCGCATAATATGAACATCTGACAGTATACAAGCAACCATTCTTGCGTGGACGCTATCAGAGCTGTTAAAAAATAATTTCGTTTATAGAGACTTCAACGTGCCTACGCCGGTTGTAATGTGCAGTCGCGTGGGTTCATTTTCTTTTCTTCTAAATTCTTGGACGTCTCAAGATTATTTCTCAAGTTGCGTCGCACTGTATGCTTATTGGTCTTCACAGCGTGCGATTTCTCGTTGCTTCTTTTTCGTAATCCAGTACATTAATTCATAACACAAACATAACCATATGTGCCATGTCTTACTCTAATGTGCTTCTTATTGTTCCTTTCCTTTCCAGTGAACTTTCTATAATCTAACATCAACAAGTTCATAGATCAAATAAAGCGTCATGGCATTAGCCAGGCAGCGGGGGGCACGGGCGAGTGTCTCAATGCGCGTTTTCCTCTACTCACCGAACATCGCAGTCCCGACGCCATAACAGAAACCTTCCTCACGGCTGTGCTTGCTGCATACACGAGGGATAGCCGATGGCTGTTTGCCGGTTCTAAGATTCGCGAGCCAAGCTTGACGCAGCTTCTTGTCCTGCGGCTACATGTGAATAAGGCTGAGGCCGGGTTCCGTTGTGTACGTTTGGCACTGTGGCATCGAGCAGTAGCCTACCATGCTGCACGCCTCAAAAAGCAGCCACTGCCTATTATAGCACTTTCAAATGCTGTCAAGCAGATACCCATGGCGGGAAAACCTCACCACTTCATCAGAACCGCAGCGCCGGTGGGTCTTTAAACTTTAGTTTTCATTTCGCTTCCGCGCTTCCGAAGCAGCCGACGCGACTGCTGTGTCCACGTGATCCCTCATGCCACGTCACGCCGACGGTAGCGCCAGCTTCTGTACTGATGGAGCTCGCCCCCAATGCTCTGGCGCCAATCCGTAACGGTCGTCGCCGCAGAGCCCGTCTTGCGCTGCACTACGAGATTTTTCTTACGCTTTCACAATTCCCTCCTCTTTCACTTTCCTCCTCACGCTCTCTTCACTATGGCCGTCTTTCAGCCTCAGCTTTGCTCTGCGTTCGCTGTTTCCTCCTTCGCTGTGCTCGTTCACTTGGTTAGGCCGAGGGACGACGCCCACGCGAAACTCAGGTACGGGCGCCTAAGAGCTGCGCTCTAGTAAGTCTGATATTTTGACGCCGGAAAATATGACGTATTTATGAGCGACCTCGGAAATCTAAACATATTTCTACCAAACGAGCGGAGTAACATGTTTCTCCGACAGGCGGCTGCAGTGCATCACAGTGCAGCACAAACATGCACAAGCCACAAGTGATTTGGCCAAAACTTGCGCCCACAAGTAGCACTCGTCATATAGTTTGTTCGTTAAAGAAACATTGCAAATAAATAACTGCAGTGCGAAACGCGCGGAATGACACCTTTATGACTGCATTACTAGTTGCAACGTTGCCCTATGTGTGAAACGGCCGAATGTGGGCCGACGTTAGGCCAGAGTCAGTCCTCAAACTCAGGCCTCTCATTGCGTCCGACATCAGGCCTACCTTGGTAAAATTGGCCAGGAACATAAAGCGGTATTATACGAAGCAATTGCGTGGTACTGGGACTGCACTGGGAGGTAATTAATTCACTTGGCTAATGAAGTCATGAACCATAGGCCCCTGAAGACACTTCATTGCAAGAGACACGGTCTAATAAATAAAAACGTTGCACCGGGGAACCTGCTACCTTGTTTACGTGTGGAAGGACACATGACGCCTATTCAGAGAATGTGTCGTACTGAGGTCATACAGAAGTTAGGGCAAGAATATGGCAAATAAACCTAAGTGAGTTGCTATGTTCTTGTGTAACCTTGAAGGAAACGAGATCGATAGATCATTGGGGTAGAAGTCTCACCTAGAATCATTTTCTGTGTGCCAATACACCACTCTGTTGCGCAGAAAATTGTCTCCGAAGGTCTCCCTGCTGCTCTTCAATTTGAACAGCCGGCCCCAATATGGATAAGTTGGCGTAATCTCCACTTGAACGCCCGTTATGCTGCTTCCTGCGAATCAGCCAGTGCTAATGTAAAAAGAGAAGTAAAAAGAAAAGTGAGATACAGGTGGCGCTGCTCCGATTTTTCGTTTTCGTCATATTCTCGCTTACAGAAGCTCTGCATTTTGCCAAGTATGACGAATTCGCATTTACAGAAGCGCAATCTTCCAATTTTTCTTGGCCTAATATTTTATTTTGGTGTCCTTTTAACAAGTGTGAAAGTTACTCAAGACTATAGAAGAATAAAGACAGCATATTCTCGATGTCTCTCTGTCATTCCGTTCTACACAGAAAAAACAAGTGCCGTCAATAATTCACCAGTAAGCTTTAACCTCCTGACTCGATATTCTCTTATTGCTGACGGATCTACATGATGGCTGTTGGCAATGATATCTTCTTTTTCTATAGATGACGTCGTTCTTGCTTGCTAAGCATGTACACATATTTATACGTGTTGTGTGCAGCCATTTATCAGCATCAAAATAGCCGCCAAGCTACCTTCAGGTCTTCATCACTTTCCCTGCGCAGCGGTAGCGAGGCTGCCAATATAGAGGGAAAAAATTTGAATCACGAAACTAACTCTTTATTGGGCGAACCTGTAACCACAAAAAAAAAAACTTGGAGGAGACTTCAGCTTCGCCTTGAAGAGTTGAACGCGGTAGCATTTACCAGCCGCGGTGGCTTAGCGGCTACAGAGTTGCACTGTTACAAGCACGAGGTCGCGGGATCAAATCCCGGCCCACGGCAGCCGCATTTCGGTGCGGACGAAATGCAAAAACGCCCGTGTCCCATGCATCGGGAGCACGTTAAAGGCTCCATGTTGGTAAAAATTAATCCAGGGTTCCCCACTACGGCGTGCCCCATAATCAAATAGTAGTTTTGGCCCATAAAGCCCCAGAATTCATTCAATCATGCGACAGTAACAAAAGATCCCCGACTGCGTCTCACGCCTCCCGGCAACTGCAACTTAAGTAACCGTAGTGTTTACCGGGAAACGCTGGCGGCGAACGCTATCCACGAAGGCGAGCGTTCTGGTAGAAACGCGGCCTTTTGCGTGGGCCTATCCCGGAAGTAGCGCACAGCCGTGCCAGAAAGTTACATCACATTCAGGTTTCCGTCATTGTTTCGCACTTTTACTATTTAAGCCTGAGAAGATTTGACATAAAAGGCATGCGCCGTTGGTGTCTTGTTTCATGATATTTCTTGGTGGGCCGCCATTCTCAAAATTCCGAGAAATAACATTGTCAATAATGTAAGGCAAGGTATGAGCAACTTTAGTGATAGAATGGTGTGGCAAGTTAACCCGCATAAGCCACGTCATATAGCAAGGCGCGGCATATACGTATGCCTAAATATATACGGAAATTTTCGCTCATGAAGAACTCTACCGGCGCCGACACCGGATTTTCTACAGCATGGGGCCCTTAACGCTATCGCGTTAAAACCCAGCGCATTAGGCAGCTTGGCTACCTGTCCGCTTTCCGCCTGTAGCAGGGAGCGTATAAATCTGGCTCGCACATGTTGGTAGGTTTTTTCAACCTCAATTCTTTTTGTACGCGCTGAAGGCAGCAAAGGACATATTCAGAGCAACGCAGATGTCGAATCGCAGTCGGAAAGGTTCTCAATAACCTCGAGTCATTCTACTATAGCAACCCTGTCCCTATTAAAATTGCGTGCTTCAATGGCAGTGTACAGTATAGTTCGTATACTGCTTTGTTTTTTTATAATGTTGCATCTATACCTGCCAACTGTTCCGAATTTTCCTGAAATTTTACAAATTTAGGCCCGTTCTGCGATTTTACGATTGTCACGTCATGTTTTACGAAAAATAAATTCAGTTCGCGAAAATATTTTAGAAGTGTTGTAAGATGGGCCTGCGCGAGATTGCAAGAAAAAAAGCATTTAAAAAGAAATTTTGATTGCCGCCTTCTCGCGTCAGTGCAAGACGCCATATACGAGTTCGGTACTTCTTCCGGCAAGTGTATTCAGTGTGGCTCCGAAAGCAGAAGAAATTGGCGTCAGCAAAGTTGCTCGGAAAGGTTACCACTGCTTCTGTGCTGCGTGTAAAGCTAAATAATCGTTTTTAATTATGGGGTTTTACGTGCCAAAACCACCACCTGATTATGACGCAGCCGGCAGTGGGGGACACCGAAAATTTGGACCATCTGAGGTTCTTTTACGTGAACCTCCCGCGGATCGGGGGGGGGGGGGGGGACGTAGCACGCATCTTTAAGAACTTTTCCCTGAGCACACACCTATATACAAACGAATTTTCTTAACAATTATCTAGCATGCACGAGGTCGTGGTATCGAGTCCCGGCCATGGCGGCCGCATTTCGATGGGGGAGAAATACGAAAGCACCCGTGTACTTACATTATAATGTAAGTACACGGGTGTTTTCGTATTAATGTGTGTACACGGGTGCTTTCGTATTTCGCCTCCATCGAAATGCGGCCCCCGTGGCCGGGACTCGATACCACAACCTCGTGCATGCTAGATAATCGTTAAGAAAATTCGTTTGTATATAGGTGTGTGCTCAGGGAAAAGTTCTTAAAGATGCGTGCTACGTCCCCCCCCCCCCCCCCCCCGATCCGCGGGAGATTAAAAAATTTTGTGCGCACGCATACAACACACACCACACATACAGAGAAAGAAACGGAGAGGCGGCCGCGTTCTGTATACCACAACGTCGACTCTTGCCTATAAAACCAAATGACCATAATGTCGTTGTAAAATATAACTGGTACGCTAACGTACATTGAAGGCTCACTCAGATTCACGAAATCATGCACTCCAGTTGACAAAATCATAGTCTCAACCCTAGACTTAGATATGAAGATTTATTCGTGGCACGAGCATCGAGTGACACTCTGGTTTTTTGCACAGTACTTCCGGTTCATCTCCTGAGACGACCCGGAACGAAATTAAAAATAAATAAGAAATAAAACGATAACCCCTCCCCTACCGGGGACAGCGGTGAAGGCGAAGCTCGGGATCCGCGGCTGTTCGTTGTCGTAACGCTCCGGCTTCACACTCCCTCACGGCGAGGTAGCCACGTCGACGACGAGCCCTTTCGCGAGCGAGTTCCCAGCGGCGTTCATGAAACGCCGCCTGTTCTTCGGCCGAACGCACGACGCGCGGCCAGCTCCCGCTGCCGTTACGTGAACGCAGCCTGCTCTTCGGCAGAAGGAACCAAACGGGGCTTCTCCATCTGACTGCCGGGCCTGAACTGGCGGGAAATGGCGGGCGCGAGGTGAGCGAACACGCGATCACACTCTTTCCCTCCTCCGGAGGGAGGGGATGCCTGTGATTGGCTCGCGCCTTACGCTGCGTCTACTTCTTCATGCATATAAGACCCCGCTTTAAAAGGCGGGTATGATGAACCGAAAAGAGGCCTGGAGTGCGGCCTGATCCCGGTGACCAGAACCGGTAACGCACTCCCTCACCAGAGCAGGATTGTCCACCCTGGTGCAGTACTTGGCCACAACCTCCTATATGAATACAAATGACTGGGGTAGTTGCAGAAGTATGGGAGAGGCCTTTGCCCTGCAGTGGGCGTAACCAAGCTGCTGCTGCTGCTGCTGATGATGATGATGATGAACCGAGAGTGGCTAAATAAACAGGCAATAAAGAAAAGATGAGGACGGTGGCTGAATATGTTAGCGTGGTGGTCTCGCAACCCGAAGGTCGGTGGTTCGAATCCACAGCCCGACAAGCAATTTTCATTTTTGCGCGTTTTGAGTATTTTTCTACGGCAACACCAGTATGTGCCAGTAAACGTGCGTGCCAACAATGCCTGGAAAACGCAAATCTCAGCGGTCGTGGCTGAAAAATGGCAACTACCGAGAATGGCTTGTGCCGGTCATGCCGAATCCGCACAAGGTAAAATTCAAAGCTTGCTTTTCGTGCCTTGAGATCACTGCTATGGGGAAGTCGGCACTAAAAAAAACCACCTAAAAAGTGAAAAGTAGCCGCATGATAAGGAGCTTCCTGTCGATCTCGGAACATCAACCAAATGAACCACAGTCAGTGCCGTCGCAATCGTCAAACCTGATGGATCCATGCAAGAAGCATGAACTTGTGATAAACACAGAAATTATGTGGACATTTAAGGTTATAACATCGCACTATTCATATGATTCGTCATCACAGGTGAATGAATTAAGAGAATGTTTCCAGAGTCAGGTGGGACAAGCTTCCACATTCGCAGAGCAGAAGTGCTCGTATATTGCGTGCCATGGTTTGAGGCAATTCTTTCTGTCCTCTCGGTAGCGGGAGGTAGAGAACAGTGGCTACAATGTTGTCTTGTTCGACGAGTCTCTGAATGAGAATTGCCAGCAAAAGCAAATGGACTTCCATCTAAGGTTTTGGGATGCATCACGGTCGGTCCCACCCTACGCTACTTCACACTTCTGTTTATGGGCCATGCCAGTGCTGAAGACCTGCAAGAAGAACTACTTGATGTCTTAGAACCACTTCCGTTACATAAGAGACTGCAAATATCAGTAGATGGGCCTAATGTGAATCTCAAGGCATTCAAAGGCCTGCGGAACCACCTACAGAAGAACTATCAGGTGAGGTGCTTAGACTTGGGCAGCTGTAGCTTCCACACTGTGCATATTGCCTACAAGGCAGGTTATACAGCAAGCAAATTGAGGTTGGACGTATCGCTGTCACGTGTGAGCTGGTTGTTTGTTGATGCTCCTGCCACGAGTGAAGACTTTGTAGCTGCCGCCGGACAAACTCATCGGCGCACATCGGTTGATTGAGAATATCCCGGTGATAGATCGGGTTCTGCTTCTCTGGCCTGACGTCAAAAAGTATGTGAACGGGGCAAGAAGCAAGGAAGTGAACTTTCCAAAGTGTACTTCTTTTCAAAACCCTTGTGACTTTTGCTGTTACCCACTAATAGGAGCAAAGATCAAGTTTGCGCTTGCTATTGCGATGACTACCCAGCACATTTTGACGCACTTTCAGACAGAGAAGCCAGTTCTTTTTGGCTTTGAGAATATTGCCCGAAAACTGCTAACAAAGTTTCTCAAGTCTTATGTTCTCTGTTCATCAGTGGGAATCACTAGCCTCCTGAAGATTGACTTTGAAGATCTAAATAACAATGTTCCATTCGAGAAGATAGATGTTGGTCCCACAGCTGAGCAGCTTCTTAAAAAGCTGCAATGTAAGCGCTAAAGCTGCATTCGCATTTCGCATGCAGTGCGAACAGTTTCTTCTAAGTGTCGCGAAAAGATCCAGGAGAGAGCCCCCTGCGATATCCCGTTGTGAGAGGCCTCTCTTAACTAGACCCCAGGCAGATGTCATCATAGCTGGATGAGTGTCTGGAAGGCTTAAAGTTCTTGATGCACTCATTGCAGCAGAGAGAATCCACGAGCATTCAAGGGGTATTGTGCTTGTACAGTTAATTGAGCTCGTACAGGAGCGCAAACGTGGGTTGCAGCTATATGAAAGGAGCTCGCATACACCTTACAAGTTTTTCTATAAACTTTTAAGGACTGGCTCAGCATATGCTGAGCTTTGGAGGGCTGTAAAACTGCTGTCGCCAGGTTTCAGTGGAAAACATGAAAGGAGAGCCTCAAATATCACAGCACATTATCTGTGATGCTGTACACGTACCAGGTGGCATTTCCAATATGCCCATCTCAAAGGAATTGAGAGCATCTGTCGCTTCTGCAAGGAAGCAATACCGTGCCTTTTTGAAAGCACAGAAAAAGCAGGATCGTGAATATGCGAAACAGAGGAGGAAAAGGTGCATTGATGAATAGATTAAAGCTCTCGGAAGGAAGAAAAAGAAACTAGAAGCTGCTGTTGCAGAATTGACAGCTTCAG
This sequence comes from Dermacentor variabilis, assembly GCF_050947875.1. Classification (NCBI taxonomy): domain Eukaryota; kingdom Metazoa; phylum Arthropoda; class Arachnida; order Ixodida; family Ixodidae; genus Dermacentor; species Dermacentor variabilis. The sequence goes on along the minus strand of NC_134576.1, from coordinate 50,459,649 downwards.
CAGACTCATATGCAGAAAAGCGGAGGCAACCAGTGGCCTAACTTGCATCATGAAGTCAGACAGCCTAAGGAAGACTGCTAAGAGCTAGCATCAGATCTTGAACATTGACGTAAAACTTCAGAGAATTGACATGAAGCCACCTAAGGACTGTGTGAGCGTTTGTTGCTTGGTTGATCTTCATTAGCGAATAAATGTTTCATCTGAAACATTTATTCCACGTACCGAGAGGTGCTTGGTCACTACAGGAAGGAACGAAGGAAATATCCACAACCCCACGGGCGGCTGGACAGGTCTGAGGCGGTCGACCTGAGACGGTTGCAGACGGGGGGGGGGGCACTTTCAGCAACCCCTACCACCTGCACCGCCTGTGCCCCGCGCTGCACCCATCGCCCGGCTGTCCGTGGTGTAAGCAAGAACGGGCCGATATGGCCCCTGTGCTTTGGGAATGCCAACGCCATGAGGAAGTAGGACCAAGACCAAGGGGGAAGACAACAGCAGGACCCTCTGAAGCGGGGCGCCTCGCTGAAAGATGGCAAGCCGCCCTCCTTAGCAAGGCGCCCGAAGACTAGGAGTGGGCCGTCCAGCGAGCCAGGGCCATTGCCGAGGATCTCGGAAGATTTTCCTCGGACGATGGACCCCTGGCAGCCTAGCCCCGGGCACCAGCAGCAATAACCGTTGGACAAATAAAGTTTATACCTATCTTATCCTATCTGAAACATTTATTCACACTGAAAGTGGTCAGCCTGTAACTCTAGCAAACAATGATGACAAATGGTCTAGAAAGGAAATATCGCTAGAGCCATTGTTTTGTCTGAAGACAAGTCCCCTTGTTGAAACGCAGGCTCCAGCGACATTCCTCTTTCTCAGCGAGTTCACATCCTTTCAAGCCTCTGTGTACCCCTGAACATACGTCTTATTTGGATTTCTAACAGACAATGTGGTCGTGGAAAATCCACATACAGGGCCTTAAAAGTGCTTGAAAATCCTTGAATTTTTGTCATATACACCAGCATGAACCCTGGACTTGTTGTCTGCCTGCATGTCAGCGCCAATCATCCATGAAAACTTGTACGACTTAGCCCAACATATACATTCATACTATACACGCATAGTGCACTTAACGACCTATTTTTACACCCGCATCTCTATGATGAGCGCTGACATGCACATGGTAAACTTACTTTTTGCTCGCGCCAGCTGGGAACGGCGACCTCACAGGAGGCCTTAACCCAATAGCGCGCAGCTTGGTAGCCGAGCTGCATCGCCACAGTAAAGGACGTCGCAGAGCTGCCGCGCTAACCGGGCTGCCCGTGCACAGCTTCGTTCTGAATGGCGCAACTGGCAGCATTCGTTGCTTTCTCGTGAAGCGGGTCAAGTCAATATGAATTAGTGCATATATTGTAAGGACCTTTCTGGGCTGCCTCTTGCTGGCCGCGCCCACTGTCTTGTGCAAGCGGGTTAGAGCGTTGTGTGATCTCTTACTTCGGCAATCTGCTCAAACGGTGGCTACAGCCGGAAGCTTACGATGCGGGTAAGTCGAAGTCGTTAAAACCCAGAAATGGTACACCTGGAACTTGCAAGTAAGCGGAAACTGGCTCGCGACAGGAGGCGCCACTTGGGGGACAAACTAGGCAATAAGCGTTATGTCTATTTGTCGTACATGCGTTTTCGCCGTAAAGGTGCATTTCACGTTGTCACGTTTGGCGTGATAGCCAAAGTCCAAACGCGAGGGTCATGGGACTGCTGAAGGGTCAACAAGCGAAGCCAACGTCGGTGCGAAGTGTCTGCAACTGCCGTAATCTATGAAAGGGGTAACGACTATCATGGCCTAGCTGGCTCAGCGACTTGCTGCAAGGATGCCAACGTCCGGCCGTGAGAACGGCGTTGACTGCTGCTTCCCGATTACCTCGTGTTTGCGTCATACGCGATAACGAAGGTGCAACGGCGGAGGCGGAGTCCGCCGGGGTCGTGCCACATCGTGGGTTGGATATTGCGAACAGTTCAACCATTCTGACTGGCCGATCAGAATATGACCCGCTTTCCTATCGAGTGATCTAAGGAATACAGATAGTTTTAAGGAGACACCCTCTGTGTGTGTTTGCGCTCTCCCAGAATGATGTAGCGTGCTCCTCCAAAAAATTATGGGTTTTTTACATGCCAAAACCACCGCCTGATTATGAGGCACGCCGTAGTGGGGGACTCCGGATTGAATTTGACTACCAGGAGTTATTTAACGTGCAACTAAATCTAAGTACACGGGTGTCTTTTTTTTTTTTTTGCATGTCGCCCCCATTGTGGCCGGGATTTGATCCCGTGACCTCGTGCTTGGCATAGCAATACCAAAGTCACTAATCAACCATGGCGGGTTCGCGTGCTCCTCCAGAATGTAGCCTATGCGCCGACAACGATGTAGCTGCGTGCTACAATGTACTGCGCTCTGTGCTGCTGCCAGCGCGTGTATGATTTGTCCGGTAAATAAGTTTGTCCTCCCATGTAAATAAAGCCTCTGTTTTATTCGAGCGAGCAAGTTATAGCGATAATTTTCTGCAGCATTTACCGTACGCGTTCAATAAATGCTGATGTCAAAGTAAGCGCAACATTAAAAAAAAATCATACCTATGTTTGACCTGTTGGTATTCCATACAGAAGGGTGACAGCTTGAAATGAAAGCACCTCGCTATTAAAATAGCAACTTGCCCTTTCTAAGTCAAAGAATCCTGTGCAAAATGAAGCAGGAAGCTAAGGGTATGGCCGCAGCCAGAAACAAAGATGAAGAGGTGTCACTGACAAGCATTCCGTATTTGCACAGTGTTTCCCGTCGCCTCAAAAAAGATTGGGGCACAGTGTGGCAAGTTTGTCGTTTTTTCAGCAATAAATAGATAAGCAAACAAACAAATAAATAAGGTAGGGCTTGGGCTGCAGTGAATGATGGGATTGAAGGCTCGGCACAAACACAACAGATGCATATGTAAAGCACCGAAAAAAAACAGCTGCATGTTGCAAATGTGTCGTCAACGACGTTCGATTTTCTTGTGGAAAGCGTTACAATGGCCAAACTAAGCGCTGCGTAAATAATCACCCCATGGATCACAAGACTACGCTCAAGGGGCAGCTATCATCAAATTTATTTATGCATTGCCTAGAATGCGGCCGCACTCCAGAGTTTTCGGACACAAATGTGCTGCCTAAGTACAAAGGCAACACGGCACAGGAGATTGCGGGAGCACTCTTCGCGCATAAGGTCACGTGACGAGTGCGTCGCGACGCCATATACTGCCCTCAACAGCATAGAAACTGATCCCTTTGATACACATCTGTGGTTCTTGTAACCTACCCCTCTACTTATTCTTGTGCTTCCAATAAACATTTCGCTTGTTAGCGCTGCTTCCGTCTAGTCCTCTTGTTTGTCCTTTGTCTCGCGCTGTTGTTACAGGGAAGCACGGGGAAGTTATTTTTTAAATGTATAAAAATCAAGGAGTAAAGTTGTAGGCAAGTTGATGTCCATTCAGGATCAAGTGTACTGTGCGCAAAGTAGAAAGGCGAATGTAGAGCAGGCACCATAAAATCTGATTTTCAGTTATGTATGTTGCATAAACTATGAAAAGATACACCAGTGGCAAACACTGAAAACGCAGAGAGAATAAACGAAAAGATCTGAAGTTCTAATAAAATGCCGCCAATCACAGACTGTTGCATAAAAACCAGAGCATTACAGTCGAGATAGAGAGAGAGAGAATAAAAATTTTTATTGGGTGAATGCAGATTTGAGAGGTGTCCTCATTCCAGAATGCCTTGAGCTCGGGCCGCATCCTGGGTCCTCGCAATCAGCCGTTACTGTCGACAAAGCGCCCGCAACACCAGCAAATATGGCGCCTATAAATATTACCTCGGTTTATGACTAAGCGACAGACGCTTGGCTTACGCACTTGTTCTCATGTTTGCTTATCATGATCACCCTCACTTTCATAATCAACAGGTTTTTTGCCCACTGCAGAACAAAGGCCACCAATCTGCAATTTTCCTGGTCAGCCGTACGGCTGAGCTCCATTCTATGCCGGCAAAATTAATTTCCTCCGAAATCAGGCTCCGAAATCCGCTGCCGACCGCTGTTGTCTTTTCAAGTAGTAGTGAGGACTTCAGAAGAGAACAGGAAAAATTACGGCGGAACTCATCTCAGGATGACTGTCGACGGTAATGCGAATAACAATCTAGCAATGCAACGCCAGATCTCATTTCTCAAGTCATGTTTATTTAACATGTGTGCTGGTGATTCTGAGACCTTAGTTGTCTGGTCTATGTGCCACACACTCTGCGATCGTTCCACTTTGATATAGTACTCGCTTGCCAAGGTTGTCCCATGAGCATGGAGGCATGACGACGACTGTATGACGCCAACGCAGTGATGGCGGAATGACGAAAAAAGACTGATATTCATCGAACGGCAAAAGCGTATAATGATGGCGGCTTGACGATAACGAGATGCCAATTTTTAATTATGACGATGCTATGACGGTGAAAACGCGACGACGGCAACATGAGGACAATGAGATGGAGATGACGGTACGACGACAACCGGACGAAGAAGCGAGAATGATGACGACTGCACGATTAAGACGGCATGGCAACGATGGTATGCCAATGGTTTTACGATAGCGTCTGTTTGACGGCTACGCCACGACGACGGTGGCATGAGAACGGCGACCTAATCACGATTGAATGACGACAGCATGATAACGATAGAATGACGGACAAGGAACGACATCGATGGATTGACGAAGGTTGTGCGACGACGGTGGGATGACAATACTGAAGTGATTACGAAGGTGAAATGACAACATGACGACGATGGCATGACGACAATAGTGTTACGACGACGGCACGACGAGAGTCGAATGTAGAGGTTACAATGATGGCAATGGAATGACCGCGACGGCATCTCGACGAAGGTACGACAACGAATGCATGATGGACACTACATGAAGGCGATGCAGTGACGACAATAGCATGACAACGGCATGAGGTAAGTGGGACAAGGCATGAGGTGAGGTATAGGTAAGACATGAGGTAAGTGGTAAGTGACGACGAGTGTATGATGCCAATGGCGCGACAATGGCTGCATTGCAAAACCTGTATGACAACGATGGTGTGACGAGAGTCAGATGATGAAGCTGGAGTGACGATGACGACACGACTACGATGGCATCAGGACGATGGCATACGAATGGAGGCGTTGTAGCGAGTGTCTAACGACGGCAGCTAGAACGAGAGCTACACTCCATTGATCCTCACCGGCCTTTCTCACTCGCAAAATTCCTGGGCCCATGGCCATCGAAAATAGCACAACGAAAAGCAGTGAACGCACTTGAACATTTTTATGAAGAAACAGGCACCCTTAACAAGTACTAGGTATTAGTATTAGTAGTAGTAGTAATGGTAGTAGTAGTAGTATGAAACTCTATTCAAACCTTAAGGGGCTAGGGATCGTGTGGAGAAAGCTGGTCTTACTGCTTGTCCCACCGGCGAGTAGGCTCCTCAGTCCAGAAGCACAGCTGCTGTCACCGGCCATTGCGCCCGCTTCACCAGCCGTAGCTGCGCACAAGCTCGAGCCGGACAGTGTTACTTTCCACAAGTCCAGGGTAGGATTAGGAAACGTGGCGGTAGATGCTTCTTTGAAGACAACGCCAGTCTATCGTCTCATCGCGAGGTACTTCTGCATGGAGCGAGAGGGTGGTGGGGTGACGCATTCAAAGCAATAAATTTGATAATATGCTAAGGAATCCGAGGTTTTTCTTCCGGAAAGAGGCGATTGTTAAGTAAAGGTAGCACGGTCTAGAGTTATTTTCTAGGCCTTCTGCAACGAAGGCATTAAAGAAAGACAGGTAATCGCCTCGTCGCAGTCACAGTTGTTGCATCTAGGGCTGTCGGCCATTACGACCCAGAATATATAGGCTGTTGTGAAAGCCACGCCAAGCCACAGGCGAATCAGAATTGTTTCGCTATCTCGCGGTAGCCAACATGGAATACGTTGCTGTAGATGCGTACCTAACTTATCGAGACAAGTGTGTGCTAATTCCGTCGAATTGCATTTTTGACGGTGTAAGCTAGCGCACTATAGCGAGCGAAGCCTTGTGTAGCTTTGTCCGTTGGCGACAGTGGAATTTCTGTATTTTAGGTCCCATCGCGGGAAGATCGAGCGGCCTCATCCCTCACGGCCATTACCATAGATGAACGGATATACACTGATGTTGACCCGTAGTACGACGCCCACTAGAGCCGTCAGTCGCCAGAACGAGGATTATGAAGTGGGCCGTAGCGCGCGCCCTCTCTGACTGTCGGTCATCATAAAAGAAAAACCACAGTCCGTCAAGCTCGCTTGTTAACTTCATGACAATATAACTATGTGGTGTCATTTGTGTATTGTGTGGTGAGATAAAGGTGCTTTAGGTCACCGACTAGTTGTAAATAAGGTGTGTGACAAAATGGAAATATAAGAATCTGGATAGCTGCATAATTGGCGCCGAGAAAGCTAAACCATGACTGCAACAACAGTGCCTGTAGTGTGAGCAACAGACCAGCACGGAGGGTGGCAAGTTCTGCGGCCGTCGGTGGCATCACATTAGATGTAAAAAAAAAATGTTGCACAAACAATATTGCTCTGTGTTTTTAATGTTCATTTTGTTTGGTTTGTTCTGCATGTAATTTAATTTCATTAGAATTTCAGAATTCAGTACAAGAATGTATACCTTCTACTCTTGGACTGTCCCAGGCACATTATACATAGACGGTGCCTCGAACAAGAACTCCATTTATTTGGCTCAGATAGGAATTTTTTACATGCCCTACTATAAGGGCCATGCCCATCAAAAGTGCTGCATCGCAACTAAATGAGAGCACTTCAATACTTCTTTGAAAACGCCATCACTTGTTAAGAATGCCGACTTATAGTGCATTGTGCGTAATTGTCTCATTCGTGCATCTGAAACTCGCATACCGTAGACATCCGCTGACTTTGTTTTAATGAGAAATATCTGAGACTATTCTTGGGGTCGTTACACGACCGTCTGTTTTATGTAGGTACCTATATGCATTTATTAAAATTTTTATCCTTCATTATTTGCCAAGTGAAATGGGGTAGCCTCTGTTTTATTATCTTAATAAAAAAAGAAACAGATACGATTAAGAAAACTGGCAGTGCTTTTAGAAACCTTCTGCAAATATTATTTGCGCAAAAGTTAGTTACCTTTTGTGAGCAGTGTTGCAATCCCAAACTAATACACGGAATCTGCATATTCAACTATTTATTGTCCCCTCCGGAAAATTCGAGTTTTTCTGAACGTTCAGCTTATTGCTGCGCATTTATGTGCTTGAGTTTTAATTTTTAGGTGACTGTGTTCACTTATGTAGTTCTGATTATGTTGTGTATTTCGTACGCTGGACCAGGTATACCCTGTCACGGTTTCTGCAACACATGGAGGCATCACGTTACTTTTTTTTTACAAATTAATAGGCCAGTATGTTTGACTGTGACTAGTACACAGGCCTTCGGCAACGTGCTTGAAAAGTTTACTTCTTTGTGGTATGGTCCAGTCATATAAAAAATAAGGGGTTTAGAGAAAGTCTCAACACTTCGGTCGACACAATGTAATACCGTGAGTCTACAGGCTGGCTGCGGACATACATTATTTGTCCAAGGTATTTATGTGGTTGGAACCGCATACACAGAATAAACTTTTGTGAAGCACGTACACATATTTCTCTCGCAGGGCTTCGCTTCCCCTCCAGGAGCACCTCGCAAACGCCAACCTGTTCCCCTCGTCATCCTCACTTCCTTGTGCCTGCTGGTCGGCGTCGCCATGGTCTTCAGTGCCGTCTTCGACGTCGTCATGAGGTAAAACGTGTCTGCGTTCCAGCGAGTGCTTTTCGTGGCAAATAATGTCATGGGCAGGAAGTACAGTGGTGGGTAATTTGGCTTGTCGGATCAAGATATTGAGAAATGGCAGCCCCGAAGAACATGAAGACACAAACGAAGCGAGAAGACAGACGATCATCCCCCCTGGCACAGGGATGAGTACGTTCGGGAGTAGGAGCGAGAGAAAAGGGTTTATTTTACATTATTCACGCTGGCTCCAGATATGGAAACCCACTCCATGTAGGAGGACTTTAAACGCCTGAGCTCGCTACATGTCTGAACACCCATTAGGACACGTCAGGGGCACACATGTCAGTAGGTGCCTGGACACACTCACGGCACGAAAGGTATCCGCTTTTAAGCACTTCATTTTCTAGCTAGGTGACTAGGGAATCTGATGGCTGTGTCTCGGCCAATCAGAATCGTGAGATCATTCGCAACATCCTTCCCATGACGTCGCACCGTTCCGCCGGACTCCGCCTCGAATGTTGCGCGATCACGTAGTTCAGATCACGTGTCACGTAGTTGCTTACAAAGCAACTTGGGAAAGCTGAAGTCGACGCAGTTACTACGGTCGACGTCGGCCTCTTGCATCAATTAGTGGGCTCTGCGTCACGGTCAGCTTGCAGCGACCTAGGAAGCTTGGCCTTCACGTTGGTTACCGCGTCTACAGTATCCGTTGGTCGTTGCCACCTTGAAGGGCGCGCCTTTGTTGACCCGTCAACAGTCGGCGCCAGGACCATGTCGACGTGTGGGTGGGCAATGATGAAGGGGGCTGTCTCGTTGAAAGCACTTTACCGTTTTGAGACGTAACAGACTCCTCCGCCGCCAGGAGATTTGATCTGAGGGTTACCAGCTGTATGGTTACCCTTTGCGTCGATGTTCAGTCGCGATCTCAGGCATCTTCCAGATGGAAAGGCTGACGACGCACTGCAACTTGGAGTCCCAGCATTCGCTTCGGTGTGGCGTTCTCCCTGTGAATAAGAAAGCACACACATGACCATAGGGCACAGGAAAGCACCGTGCTCGCACCGAGAGCCATCGAGTATAGCGAACAAGCCAACGCACCTGCCTAATCTCTTAAAAACGCCGAAGCAGCCATCAGATCACTAAACTTTCGCTGAAGCCCACAATCTTTAGATTACGCGAGGATTCACAATCTTCTCGCAGCACCTGACAAAGAAGAGTCATTCCCAGAAACAAAGCACCATATGACGCGCAAGCGCCCGAAATCGGCTTAAGTCCACCAGGTTTAGCTCGACCGAATAATTTGGACCCAAAATGTTGTGCCGCAGAAGGGAACTCTCACATATCTCTGAGCTCTACAAAAGCAGATTGTCGTGCTGTAAGAGAGCAAAGCTAGAATACACGAAATGCTCTAAATAATTGATAATTGAAATATCATACGTAGTACAAACGCCCTTAACAGCCTGTACGCGTATTCTGCTTGCGTTGTTCCCGCACGTACTAGTGCCACTGAGAGCCTCGTTGACTTCGCAGACGTACTATCAGAGTCACTCTCACTTTACGGTCAAAACTTATACCTTGGCCTACGTGAGATCCACATACTATTTCTTTTCTCTTGTGACACAGGACATGCGCTGAAGAAAGAAACAAAAAACTCTTGCGTAAACTAAGCGCTCATACCTGCAGCAATAATTGTGCTTACTTATGAGCACTTGCACTCACGCTCTAAATGAAGCTCGAAATGCCGCCGTTTTCTAAACACACGTGCGAGACCCGCACCAACGCTTTTCTTCTTTGTTTCCGTGCAAGACATGCTTTAAAGGTATGGTACAAGCACTTTCTAAAAATGTGCAGTTTAAACAACGGCTCCTCCAAGTAAGGCGTTTTACTTCCAAAGAAAAATCTCACGAACACTCCCGAAAAGTTAACTGATACTCTAACGCGACACAACAGGATTCAAAGAAATAACCGGACTTGACGTGATCTGCGTATCTCACATAAAAAAGAATCCGATCTGTTTAAAAAAAAGAACGACATCTCGAGAAGACAAACTTCGAAAAATTTATGCGTGCGCAAACTATCTCTTTCAGAATATGGGTGAGCTTCTAAAACAAACATTCTAACGAAAGCTCGAAACGATATCTAGTCTCTGAGATCTCAAAACGTCTAACCAAACCCTAAAAATAATGAAACAAACAAACTGTTGCTTCCACAAAGCCTGTATAGCCGTTTTTCGTTCCTAACAGCCTACGGTTGTGGCATATCTTTACGCCGTACTCGAGGCGGGCGCGGTCTGAAAGCCATTTTGTCAACCATGGAATACAAAATGCACGTAGGCCATTCCCTTCGCTGCAGACCCACGACACTTTACGTAATGGCAACATCCCTTCTAGGCATGGCACTAAGAATGCACTGCCTTGAATGACCAATTCGCGTTGCCTTACCGCCTTGTGTACCCGCCGTGGTTGCTCAGTGGCTATGGTGTTGGGCTGCTGAGCACGAGGTCGCGGGATCGAATCCCGGCCACGGCGGCCGCATTTCGATGGGGGCGAAATGCAAAAACACCCGTGTGCTTAGATTTAGGTGCACGTTAAAGAACCCCAGGTGGTCAAAATTTCCGGAGTCCTCCACTACGGCGTGCCTCATAATCAGAAAGTGGTTTTGGCACGTAAAACCCCAAATATTATTATTATTATTACCGCCTTGTGCTATGCTGTGTCGTGCCTAGTACACCTCGAAAAGAACGTAATAAGTGGGAACATAATTGCCCCCTGGCTTTAGTCCACCTTCGTGCCGAATGTTGCTTTCTTTTCTTACTCGTCCGGCGGTTCGGACGCGTTCTGACAGGAAATATTCCAAGCGACAAACGCGCCTTTATAACTCTTTCACGGTGCTCCCCACATGATTTAGTGGTTCTTCCCTTTATTCGGCCGCTTTGCCTCCTCTGCCGCATTCCTTACTCTGCGATGCCCCTTTCTCTTAGCACGCTTTCTGGTGCTCATTTTCGAGCCTCCCGCTCTCATCCTGTGCTGACCAGCACTCATATCGTTGGTCCCGATTTCCATCTCAACCGCACATTCATAGTGATTTGCAGGTAAGTCATTCCTATCGTTGCTACCTCAACTGACGGAAAGCTTCAAACACTTCGGTACAGTCCAGCTATTTTCATGTGCGCAACGTTGCTCGCACACCTGGCACCTGTCCAAAACTGCACTACCCTGTCTACAGTGGGCTTTAGAGCTCTTTTCTGACCGATTGAACTTTACACTGGTGCTCTTGTCTCATGAGTCGGAGTCACTTTGGACTTCTGCAAGAGGTATACCTTCGCGACGTACTGCCTTTATAACTGTGCCAAATCGTCCACAGCTCACGTAGCTTCTCTAGTATTCAGTTGCCACAGCATGTCGTCGCACTCAATCAGGTCCTCATCAACGGGCTCTTCGGCAACTACGCCACGGTCTACGGATCTGGCATCAACCTTGTGCGGGCACTTAGGGTCACAGTGATTAGCCTGTCTTTCTATCACCGGTAGAACCGTGCGTGCTACTTCTCCGCACCTTCCGTGTGCCACTTCTAGGAGTGCCTGACATTTCTGCTGATTTGCCTGCTCCTTTCTTTCAAGATCTTGTGTTATTGCTTCGATTGCTTCTTCTTCTTGTCCAATCCATTCCTGCCAGTTCAGTTCCTGCTCATGCCTAATTGCTTCCTGTTCCTGTTTTATTGTTTCATGTTCTTATTCTTTTAGAAATAGGTTGCGAAGTATTCAAAGTATTTCTGATTTCCGTTGCTTTCTAAAATGGCTCTACGAATTTCGGCTTTTGACCTGTCGTCCTGTACTTCTAGGTCGAGCCCTTCACACAACCGCAACAAGCTAGTTCTCCTCAATCTCATTAGTTCCATGGTGAGCCACTACTTTAGGCTGCAGCTCTGCTATGCCACATTACTTGCTGCGAAACCAGCACAAATTGCCATGCAAGTAAAAAAAGAACTACCACCGGTTCAATTCTGTTTTCCCAGGAGATGTTGAAGCCTGGCCAATATAGCAGAAACCAAGTGCCTGCCCCCCCCCCTCCCCGAAGTAGCACCAAGTCCGCCAGTTCTCCTCTACCATATTGAATCTGTTCCAAGAAATCGTTCATTCTTAGGCGCCATCAACTAGTATGAATTCCGGTAGATCTTCACGTTGCAATTGCTCCTGCACAAGCATGAGGTCCGACTTTAGTAGTTGGCCCAGATCTACGCTGAAAGCTGCTTACTGCTGAGACACGCTATGACCACGGTGTCATTAGAGGCTGTTGTATATGCTATATCGGCTTTTAGTAAGCCTAGGCAAAAAAATGCGATGACTCAAGTGCGAAGCCAGGCACTCGCAATGTACAGCGCAGACATGATGCAACGTTCATCCAGCCTCTCGCGAACCATTTGTTGGCGATTGGTATTGACTGCAGGTGCCATCCCACCGCTGCCACCAGTTGTTGCGACTCGGGGTAGCGGTTACACCAGGAATCCTTCAGGCACAAGGATAAGTACGTTCGCGAATAGGAGCAAAAGGGTTTAGTTTAGATTATATACACTGGCTCCAGATATAGAAGCCAACTGCATGTAGGAGCACTTTAAATGCCTGAGTACACATTAGAAAACGTCAGGACACATGTCAGCAGACGTCAGGACACATTCACTGCACCAATGGTGTCCGCGTTTAAACAACTCGTTTCCCTAGGTGACTAGACTAGGGAATCTGATGACTGCATCTCGGCCATTCATAATCGTCGAATCGTTCATAACATCCCTCCCATGCCGCACGGTTCCGCCGGACTCCGCCTCCAATGTGGCGCTATCGCCTCCGCATGCGAGGCAACCACGTGGCAATCTGGGAAACCGAAGTCGACGCAGTTGCCATGGTCGACATCGGGCCCGTGCATCAATTCGTAGGCTTTTCGTGACGGTCAGCTTGCAGCGGCCTGAGAAACCTGGCCTTCGCGGTGGTTACCGTGTCTACAGAATCCGGTGGTCGTTGTCACGTCGTTGTCGCCAGGTCTGCGTCGACGTCTGGACGGACGCTGATGAAGGGGGCTGCCGCGCGGGAGGCACCTAACGCCCTTTGCCGTCTTGAGAAGTATCAGTGTTCATCTGTTGCCTCGCTTTGACTGTCTGTTTTTCTGTGCTACCAACTGCCACTAGCAGGTAGAATTATGGAGTAGAATTATTGTGTGTGCCCTTTCTTTCTACATCGTTATGTATCTTGATCGTGTTGTTCTTCTGAAATATCGTAGGTATTCTGCTTAATAGGTTACTTACTTACTAGTCCAAACGGTGCTTAGTAGTCCAAACGCCTGTCCTAATGTCGGCGCCGAACGCGTACGTCGGTAATGGCAACTTCAGGTACATGTACTTGGAGCATGGACTAGGGATGCCTGCGTGGCTCGCCCTTTTAACTTTCATGCGGCACACGGCTTGAAGGTGGTACTTTATAATCCCTTATTTTGTGCGTTTCGTGTCTCTGACGCGTTTGCCGTGTGTCCCGTACTTGCTTACCATTTAATTTATCAACGCATTCGCCTGGAATAGCTTGCCAGGCATCCCGCCGCGCCAGCACACATCTCACGTTTTCATTGAAAAGCCCTTGTTACGATCCTAGATTTACGGAGGCGCCTTCGATTTTAACACGTGAGTATTTGTATCGCGATATTAACTGTATAGTGTGTAACTGCACTGTATACCTATATTCAAGTAAATACAGCAGTTTTATGAGATGATTGCCACGTGCTAATAATGGTTGTGATCTCGCATTCTGTGTTACATACCCAGAACGGGGGACTGGCTAAGTAGTGACCGGTGCATTTAGAATAAATGAGAATAAATGAAGAAATAGAAGTCTGTATAAGATTTGTCACACTGCATAACACGGGTACGCGGGAGCACATGGGCGCGCCAATTTCATTTGCTCTTAAGGCGCAGGAATTAAATGGGCAAACTTATAGCAATTCATTAACCGCTTTACATGGATTGCAACATGTGCGTTGTATGCGCATAACGTTCTCTGCTTACATGACACACTGATAAGTGCATTGGGCAATGCATGATGTTTTTACAGTACCTTATTGAAGTGCACATAAGGTCAATTGCACTACATATAGTCCTTTTGCAGTTACCATGTTAAACCTGTATTTGCATATTAAGTATACGTTGTTCCTCTACACCTCCCCCAACCCCCTTGTAGTACCCTCTGATGGAGGACCCTCAGAGTAAAATGAAATCATAAATACTTATAAAAAGAAGCATCATACAATAGTGAGTGTTTCATAGATATTATACATGGCAGCTATATATACATGATTCTTCCAGTAACCTCAGATAAACTTCAGCAATCGGTTTAGTTAGAAGATTCACGCATACCTAGAGCTCCTATGATTACTTCACTCATTAAAGAAATACTAAATAGTGCGGCGCGTGTTGCTGCTGCGCTCATGAGCCGAAGCTGCAGAGATCGCGGCCACGGGGCAAGTCAGTACATCATGACGTCACGGCGTATCCGTCTCCCGCATGCCTAAGCCGAAACGGGCCGAATTCCCAACGCTTTTCGTTCGTAACTACTCTTTGCCATTGGCTGGCCGCCTTACGTAATAGTAAGTCCGGCATTCCGATTGACCGGAATTTGACAGGCAAAATTCCGCAAGCCGGCTCTCTCACACTGCTCACTTACCCTAGCCAAGATAACCGCCTTCTAGCACTGTTATAATTGAGACGCAGCTTTTGAGATAAGCCTGCATGTTGACTAATGTTTATCATGAGACATCGGACTCGCATTTTGAAACTTTGATTACGATTCCAGCTCGAAGTCCGCCACCTTGGTTAGGTCAAAAGAGGTGTGTGGATCAACGTGCTTGTACTTCTTGCATATCGTTCTTTCCGCCGCAAGAGCTTTTGTTGTTGTTGTACATCGGGGCTCTGGTTCGTAGAGACAAGGATTACGATAATTTATTTATGGCGCTTTGACGTTTACCAGTGTTCTCTTTCAATGGTTTTTAGCGAGCTTAGACTTTGATTTACCGTAAACGAAAAAGTCATATGGCTAAAATTTCACGTCAATGCTCATTCGAAGCTCAAAGCTCATAACGAACTTTGTTGCGGCGCAGGTTGCGGCGGGGCGGTCGCGCGCTTTCGACGCAGCAGCCCCCAGTGGCGTGCCGAGCCGCGAACCGCAGCGTCTGCTTCCTGAAGATGCACAAGTGCGCCAGCTCCTCGGTGCAGAACGTGCTGATGCGATACGGCGAGGTGCGCAACATGACGTTCGCGCTCCCCTCGCGCGGCAACCTGCTGGGCTACCCGCGCGCCTTCAAGCGGACGATGGCCGCGGTCGGGAAGCCGCCGTTCGACTTCCTGGCGCACCACACGCGGTTCAACGAGTCCGAGATGCGGGCCGTGCTCAAACCGGACGTCGTCTTCGTCACCATCGTTCGCGAACCGGCCGCGCTGTTCGAGTCGCTCTACTCGTACTTCGATTACGAGGCGAGTGCAGCTGCTCGAGCGTCCCACGCAGATGCAAGGAAGCCGAATAGACTAGGGAAGGCAGGGAAGAAAGAAACGATTCTTTCTTTTCCTCCATAGTTAACCAAGGTTGCGACCGACTGACTACACGACATTTGCGGAAAGGTAGATAAGAAAAGGGAAAGGAAGAGGAGATTTCAATCAATAGAAAGCAGGAGAGGTCGGCCTGGAGAGCGTGTCTCTAGAGTGCTGCTTATGGGTTAAGAGGAATGGGAAATAAAGGACTCGCCGTGGTTGCTGAAGTGTCTTTGCCATTGCGTTAGTAAGCACGCGATCTCAGAATTAAATTCAAATCCGGAGTCCCTGACTACGGCGTGCCTCATATTCAGATGGTGGTTTTGGCACGTAGAACCCTAGATTTAAATGGAAAATACAGTGAAAGAGAAAGGTTAGCTACTACGTACACGTTCTCCAATACGTAGAACTGTGCTATAAGAGATAACAATAAACCGACTGATATTTACAATTTTAATAACAATAGCAACACTGAATGCCTCTGTATGAAGGAAGTTAATGATACCATTAAATAAAGAGGCAGTCAGTGTGAACACCCTTCCAGAGAATTGTTCGCTGACAACTCACAAGCATTCGCACAGTCCGGCCGCTTCCAAGAAGCCCAATAGGGCTTTTTGGCCTTGTGCATGCAAGAATGCTTAGGTCACAATCCCTTTAGACCTGTTCCTCCGAAGGTGGTCTGTCATCCGAGCGGCTCAGACCAACTAGCTCACAGCACGTCGCTGAGCACATCGATGAGCATCAAAGGTTGGAACACGAGTGGTTGCACAAAAATTGCAGGAGGTGCACGCCAGAATTGTCGGTTATGTCATATCCTTGAAATGAAGCAAACCTGTAACTGGACTCAAACGAAACAGGTTTCCTGTACTCATAAGGAAGCATACTTTAATGACACCTCAGTTTCGATAGCATCAAACTTCTAACATGGACACGCTTTGCTCTAATTATAACATAGTAAAACCGTACCTGCCTGAAAAATAACGCGGGTCTCTATATACAGCCGTAATTTGCTCACCACTACCATAATTGGCTTCTTAAATTTGACACAAAGTTCCTTGTTAATGCAAACTTCTGCGAAGCTATCGTAGATGGAAAATGTCCGCTCGTTGTAAACGTTCCTCATGTATGTCTTTTTCATCCTGGAGAATACAGGATAATATTGTTCTCTTCGCCAAAGCCCACAGACTATACCAATGTCTGCTTCATTTCGGATCACCCGCGTTAAGCCAGGTTCACCAGTAAGCTAGCTGTTCAGAAATTGAACGCATAGTGTTTAGCTGGTTGAGATAAAGTAAAAAAGGCAAAAACATAGCTCTGGGTCTCTTTGTGCTGTACTCTAGATTTTTCGCTCATTATTTACTAAAGTAATTGTTGTATCGCCTATCAAAAGCGTTGAAACGAACCCGAATGACCTTTCGTGGCTGGTCATGCTGTGTGAATCCATTCACACGGTGCTGCACCGAAGCTTCCGTTGTTTCGCGCTGCGTGCCCTCAGATTATTTACTTTTTATTACAGGATTCAACAGCAGGGCGTGTAGGCTTAATCGGTCTAGGAGTGCGTCAAACGGTCCGTTTTGTTGGTCAGTCCAGCGTTATTACATATAAGTATATGTGCCAAACTGCGTTCCAAGTTCGTCGGAGAACCTTTCATGCGCACTTTTCTCCACCACCATGTCTTAAATATTTCGTACTAGCCTTATTTTTATGCGTGCCGGAGCGGAGCAGAAGCCGGTGCTTCCGACAAGTGCAATTTCATTACGCACATTTAGTACTAAAATAAGGATAATAAAATACTCTTCCGAGCTATCCTACCACAGTGCCCTCGCCTGACACCTGTGACACGTTTATTGGGTCGCGTCAATGACCCGTGCAGTACAGACAGCATGAAGTACAGAAGGCGCAGTCCAAACAAGATTAGCGGAAATGCAGAGCGCGCTGGCCTATATGGCTGCCGCTTTGGCACGCGCGCACAGTTCTTGACACATGCGCAGCAAAAGAAAAGGTGAATTGACGCTCATGACAAGGCCATGAAGTCCGCATTACACACATGCAAAAAAAAAAAGAAAGGTTGGCTCTGTTATAAAGAAAATACACAGCTGAGGTGTTGTGAAAGCGCAGAATTCCTCATTGTTAAGCGTTACACGTTTCCTCCGTTATGAGGTAAAAAAGAAAGCAAGCCATTTACAGCACTGACTTAATCTTTGCGACACTGGAAACGAAATGCACAGTGCGGTGTAAAGGTGAGAGAAACATTTGAAATTAGCTAGCGCTCTAGCTGTAGATGCCAGCTGAGGGTACGTTAATGCACAGTGCAGGGATAAGGAAATATGTCAGCGCCAGCAATCGTTAGTAATATGCTACAAAGCTGTGCGACTCCGCACTTGTCCGAAGGAAATATCAGCACACACTTTGCAATTACTTGTTCCCGTTGGTAGCGGACTGCACGCTGCGTACCATTCACGACGTACGTTAAAAACTGCAACGAAATTTTCACTCTGGCGTAAGCGAGTGGTACATGCCACTGAAGCATTCTTGGTTGAAGCATTTTTGGATGGTAATTGCATAGTTTTCTTGTCGGTTGCTCGTAAGCAGACGACTCGTGCACCCGGCGTTTAGAACGACAGAAAGCTGAGCTAGTTGGTAAGGATTCGTTTTGCGAAAATGGTGAGGCGTGCAGACAGGACACAAGAGAAGTGGACAACACGAACGCCGACTACCAACTGAAGGGAGCACTGAGGCGAAAAACCCGCCGTTTGCAGCTATGACTTAAGTCCGAGCACGTCGCCTGCGGGATTTGTCACATAGCCACGGGCATAGAGATTCATACAATTGCTAGAGTGGACTGTGGCGCCAGTGTCTACGGGAGCTGCAGGCAGGTCAGTTGAGCCAGCAAGGGAATGACGGTTTAGTACATGGATTGGATTTGCCTATAAGCTTCGTCCTTCTGGCTTTAAACGGCTACGTGACTTTGCAAACTGATCGTTTTCAAGAAATAACTTCGTTATAAATATTTGAATAAACGTAATTAAAATTGTCCGACGGCATGATTTGAACGCAGGACATCTGGCACAGAAGCCCGACATTGAAACCATTAGGCCACGGACGCATGAACGAGTGGAAACGCTTCAATTAGCAGCGATTATGCGTCTTCGCAGAGTCTGATTGCCTTCTGCATTAAAAAAAAATATAGATGTATGAACTGGTTCCAAATTCAGGCCAATGAAGGCAGATAAAACGCAAGAAACGAAACCACAAGACCGTCGGAAGCCACAAGTACCAAAATCAGACGAATCCACGCATTAATCGTCATTCTAGGGGTGTGCGAATAGTGATTTTTGAGACCGAATCCAATAGGAATCGAATAGTGCCACAAGAGAATCGAATTCAATTGAATATTGAATACTTTTCAAATAGTTTTCTAATGAATGCTAATGCTAAGTTAATTAACAGCCGTTATCACAATTATTATATAACGAGGTTCACATCCCATTATTCTTAAATTTAGCAAGTTTATATCATCACATAGTACGTTATGAAGCACTGTTTATTAAAAGCACTGAAGAAGCATTAGGATCAAACTAGTTTCTTCGCATGCGCTGGGCTCTTAAGAGGGTGCGAATGATCGCTGTGCATCCTGTAAAGTATGGCTACCTAAGTGACGTAGCCTGCTCCACTACGCAAATTCTCATGTTTCATGTCGATACTGTGCTCGTGGAGGTGAGAAGTTGCCGCACTTTTGCTCCAATTTTATGTTTATTGGGGTGCAGCTGACGTTTTGAAGTAGTCGAAAAGTATTCTAAAATATATACTCGCGTTTACGAATAGTGACTATTATGATGCGGCCTTCGCATCGAATAGAACGCTATTTGATTCGTTATTCGAAAGTTTCGAATATTCGCACACGTACACTATACAGCATTCCCATGGCGGCTGAATGATCGCAGCGCCAGTATCTGGTGGGAAACTCTATAACGCATGGCCGCGAGCGTCGCAATATCTCGGAGGTCGTGCGCAGCAGCGGCGCACTCTGCGTCACGCATGACTTCCGGCAAGCTGTAATGGTGTCAAATTTTTTTTTTCAGTTTCGGTATTAACAAACTCTATTTTTTTGCGAGCTCTCCGTGATGCTCGCGCTCGTATTGCGCAAGTCAAATTTCGCACGGAGGGTCTTCTATATCTACACTGTCTGAAACTAGTTTTTTTTTTCTTTTTCGCGCGGTTCCGCGCCGGCGTGACTACGAGACGAATATGTCGCGCTCATGCGCACACCTTGATGGTACAGAGAAGATATTAAGTTCCAAGTGCAGAGACACAGATGAAAGAAAGGGGAGGCAGAGAGGGCGATGACACTCGCCCTGTTGACCGCTGTGGTGGCTTGGCTGGGTGTGGCGTTCTGCTGCACGGCCTGAGGTCGCGGGTTCGATTTCCGCCTGCGGGGGTCACATTGCGGTGCCAACCAAATGTCAAACTACTCCTGTACTTGTACCGTGTACGTACTTTGGATGTGTGCCGTACTTTGCATGTGCATCAGGAAACTTCAGGTAGTCAAAAGCAATGCTCACTTCTAAAGAAAGTCTTCTTTTAGAGGCAGATAGTGCGCAGTTTTACACTAATGTGCGAAATCAGGTCAGTTGCTAGATGTTGTATAACAAACGAGTAACAGTGCAAGACACGGGACATATGAAGTAGACGGACGAAGCGCTGCCAGTTTTGGCGCGGCCGCAGTGTTGGACTTTTGCACGTCGCTCATTCACCGCAGATCCAATTACTTCAATCTGAAAGGCCTCCTATATAAGGTCATTGGTATCAATGACATGTTGGTAGCTTGATACACTGTGTGTACGCGTTGTGTATTCGTGCGTGCCAACGTGTGGGCGGGGCAGGCGAAGATTCTAGGAAGATGTAATATGTGTTTGTCCAGATGGGTATAATCACGCTCTAAAGTTACAGCATGATACATTGCGCTCAAACATTGTTCAGTATGGCGGTGCAAAGTCGCAGTCAAAGGGTCTTATATAACTTTGATATAACGTATATAACTTATGTACACTCCTACCTAACTTATTGTTGAGGTGCACAAAGCTTGTACACCGTTTTCGATGAAGAAAATGTAAAGGGCATTGCAGCAGAACTGATAGTTGGGCGAGTTGGTACGAATTCATAGTAAAGTATTTTTGCGCGTACAATTGACAATTAAGGACACAGTGAAGGAGGACACACAAGCGCTCGTGTGTCCCCCTTCACTGTGTCCTTGTCAATTGTACGCGCAAAAATATTTTACTATGAAGTAAAGGAAATTGTTTACTTTTATTTCTGGCCATGGAGAGCACATTCGCACACGCACAAAAAAAAATTAAATTTATTTCAGGTACTTTCTTTATTGAGTTGTTTGCGCAACAAAAAATCCACTTCTAGCGCGTCTCAAATGTTAGTACTAACTCGGCATTAACTTTCCTGCAAAAAATTTATTGCTCACTCTGTCACTTTGAGGTATCCAACTCAGCGTAGCAAAAATACACGTTGGACTTTCCGGGCTTAAATAAAGTGGAATGCAGAGGCTAATAATTCAATGGCTATAGAATATACCTGTGTTTCAGGAAACACGATATTATCACGGTTATTGCAGATGTGTATAGATTGGTGTGTCCTTCACAAAGCAATCACATTACTTTTACATTTGTATAGATCGATGTGACTTTAATATGGCGCTCGAGGCAAACGGCCACGTATATAACGCTTCAGTTGTATATGAACGCTAGAGCGAGATTGTCACCCGTTCGCCTCTCCTACAGAAGAGGTTCCACTTCAAGTTGGAGCGCCTTCCGAACGTCGTGCGAAACGCATCGCAAAGACACATCGTGCACGGCTTCTTCCCGGGTCCCCATCGAGACTGGCTGGGCTTCGACCAGATGAGCTTCGACCTCGGCTTCGATTTCACGCAAGCCGACAATGTTTCCGCAGTGGACGCCTTCATTGAACACGTGGACGCGGTTTTTGACCTCGTCATGGTTGTCGAGCGCCTGAACGAGTCGCTCGTTCTGCTTCGAGACCTGCTTTGCTGGGAGGTCGACGACGTCGTCATGTTCAAGATCAACGCACGGCGTGTGAGTACTCGTTCACGCTTTCATCGACGATCTGAGTGTTTGGTTGGGTGCGGAGTGCTTGCTTATAACGGACTTCTTTTTTATGATCTTGATCGTATATTTCAAAATTTCCTGAGGTAAATAGCGCGATTCTACGGCCTCAAGTTGAATTTGGGCACCGTAAGTTGGACAAGTAAGTTCTTTTCTGTTCATAATAAACATTCAGGCAGCGAAAAAATCTACAAGAGGTTCGTTTCTGTTTGAATGTTATCGAGCTTTTGTTAGTTGCATGGTTGTTTTTACATGCGTATAAATTAACTGACTGTCTTGATAAACTTACAGTTGTGAGTTTATGCAGACCATGTCCTCGTCCTCTTTCCCTCTTGTGACCGGGCGGGCATGAAAAAATTCAGTCTAAACTCACCTACGACAGCGATCCAAGTACGCGAATAGCCGAGACGCGTTCTGTACGAGGCATGTGCTGCAGCCGGATTCATCTCTCGTACTTCGATGATGACGATTTATTGGCGTCCCCTTTGAAATGGAGCGCTGAACAATGGTCACATAGCCTTTTGCCCGCACCTCCTCAACATTTTCTCTCTTCCTGAACGTATCTATAACCACCTTGTACCTATGCCTACCACGGATCCGTTCCTATCATTCTCGTTCCTGCTTTTCTTCTACCAATACCCCGAACGTTTCTTGTTTTTCTCGATTGCTGACCGATCGATCCTCCCATCCACTTTGCACCCCAGCGCTTCTGGAAGCAGGGCTTCACCGACCTCTGGCTTCCCTCTGGACAAGCTGTGCCTACCGGCGGCGCCGCCGTAAAGTCTACGCGTACCCAGTGGCACATGCGCAGTGACCCCAGAAGTTCGCCTCAAGGAGTTTCATTGAAGACCGGCACATAGCCACGCGGACGCACCTCATTTTTTTTTTTTTAGATTTCACTGTTTTCTGGACTGGCCTACAGTTGCAGAGCGCAGCCTTTCTTTGGCACTTGTCCCCACTTTTCAACTTTCAACCTTATTTTCGCATTTACAACTTTTTTTTTTCTTACAGAGAAATAAAAAAATTCAAGGGCGAGGAACAAAGAGCTGCCCAATAGCAGCTGTACGTGATTCCTGCCCCTTTCTTTGGCGATCAGTTGCAGCGAATACAAAATAAAAGAAATTATGGGGTGTACGTGCCAAAACCACTTTCTGATTATGAGGCACGCCGTAGTGGAGGACTCCGGAAATTTCGACCACCTGGGGTTCTTTAACGTGCACCTAAATCTAAGTAGACGGGTGTTTTCGCATTTCGCCCCCATCGAAATGCGGCCACCGTGGCGAATACAAAATAGAAAAATGTATTACACGGGTACAAAACATATCCACATGTATACACATTATAACATACATATTTAAGAAATACATTTGGCCGCCCATATAAAAGGCTCTGCATGCATAATCGTTAAACAACTGAATAGACATGTGTTTAGATTTGAGGTACAAATGTTTACAAGTATATTTTTAGGAATGTTGGCATTGTCCAGCGATACATAAAAAGCGGAACAAAAAGAAAAATAGAAAGAGGCTTGAAACATGATTACCAGAATTGCAAATATCAAATTAAAAAAAATTTACTTTTACCTAATAAATTTGTTTTCGGTGCTTTTTTTGTAATAGTGTTCAGCTCGTTATCAGAAGCATATAACAACTTTTATATTCTTGGCACTTGGTATTGCAATCCCTTCACACCGTAATTAATTCTTGCGAAAGGCAATCCCCACTCATTTCGCTTTCCGAATTTGTGCGACGCCTCCATTGATTCAGTTAGGTTGCACAAAATTCTGAAAACCACATTGCTAGACCAAGAACATTTCTTTAGATTTCAAGCCTAGGCTATATTTATAAAAGTGTTCAATACGCAACACATTAAGAGCGCAAAATATTTCGAGAGAGATGTGCATCAAATGGGAGCGTTAATAATATGACAGATGGCATTCTTTCGTAGTGTTGCTAAAGTATGAACGTTTGTTTGCGATCTCCTATCCCACACAAGGTTGCTATTGTTAACATGTGGAAGGAAGAGACTTATATAAGAAGTTTCATTTTAGTAGGTAGCATTTGTAATATTCGGCAAATTTTACCACATGGTCTCGCCAGGTTAGACAGTAAACTTTATACGTGTGCAACGCAAATTAAATGTTTTGTTAAAGATCATTCCTAACGGTTTATACAATACCAACTAATTATATCCTTTCCGCGCCGCGACAAAAGGCAGTGTTACAGATTACGTGCTTTTGCAGTAGCGTAAGCAGTACAGCCTTACATTTATTCGTATTAATTGCTAATTCATTCTAATTACGCCACTTTTGTAATATGTTGTTTTTTATGCTAGCTTGATCACTGGCTACGTACCACTGGGTACGTTCAGCTCTTCAATAAACCTCTTTGACACCAGCTTGGGTAACCATGTGCCACTTAATACGTAATGCGCTTCAGTGGCAAAAAAAAAAATATTTCAAACGGAGTCTTAGAATTGCAGCAAGGTTTTGGTACGGGCTAGTTGGTATTCCACGGTATCAATCGTCACTTACAGCGCATACATCGACGAGGGACGAAAAACGACGACGAAGACAAGCGCTGACCTCCAACTGATTTTTATTATGAGAAACATATATATATATATATATATATATATATATATATATATATATATATATATATATATATATATATATATATATATATATATATATATATATATATATATATACTGGGCCACCAAGACAAAAGCGCCCCTTACAAAGAAACAACCCGACATGAGTATGCATTCAAAATTCATGACCTAAGATGAACGAGAGCACATGCGCGACCTTAGGAACTCATGTCGGGTTGTTGCTTTGTAGGGGGCGCTTTTGTCTTGGTGTCCCAGTATATACATGTATGTTCCTCATAATAAAAATCAGTTGGAAGTCAGCGCTTGTCTTCGTCGTCGTTTTTGTCTCTCGTCTATGTATGCGCTGTAAGTGACGATTGATACCTTAGAATTGCGGCCGCAAGCCGTGTTGCGTTGGTTGCTCTCGGGTTCGGAGAAGCATCAGAGTTTTCGAGCTGGGACAAGAACAGCGCTGGGTTGCGCGCTCGGCATTCCGCAGTGGTGAGAATAAAAGTCCGCTGCTGATTGGATGTAGCTGTACGAGGGAGGAGGGGACGGGCGGCCCTAGCCAATCAGCAGCGGCCGAAATGGACAGTACACTAGGGGAACTCTTACAGAATACCTCCCCGGATGTGAACTCAGACACTTAATATGCTCCCTCATGAAGTGGGCTTCCGTACCTGGAGCCATTGTAACGATTGTAAAATAAACCTTTTTTTTTTCTTCATTCCTACTACCGGACGTACTCGTCGATGGGCTTTGTGGATTCCTGGCCCATACGGCACTTCGAGCCGCAACAAGCTGTGATTCGGTTGACCTCATTGTGTACGTGTTGGGTGTGACTGATGGTACGACATGTTTTATGTTGAACTGCACGTTTACTGCGGTATATTAACTCCTAATTGCAGTTGCCTGCGCCTGCGCGCCGTTACAACGCAGGCAGTGTACCAACGTCCACCGAACGGGACGCTGGCGGCCGATCTCCGGTCGCTGAACGCTTTGGACGTGAAGCTGTACGAGTACTTCACGAGGCGCTTCGACGAACGCGTGCAAGTGTTCGGGCGGGCACGGATGCGGAGAGAACTGCGCCTGCTGAAGCAGAGGACGGAGTACTGGTACCAGCAGTGCGTCGCTCGGGAGAACGAGAGAGGCAATAAAGCTCACCAATCATTAGTAAGTAAAGGAAAAAAACAGGTGACCATTTAAGATCAACACACTGTGCTAATTAAGCCACGACCCACGGCGCCACGACCGGTCTGGAGCGACCGTCACGCGTGGTAAAGACTAGTCGTGGCTGAGGAAACCAGATGCTCGCAAATCACATGCAGATAAGATGAGTGCCCACGACATGCTATTGTAAGGCGAATGACAAAGGCTGGTTTCTTATTGATCCACCGCCGACAGTTCACTCTGAAAATAAAAGTTACAGTGTCGTTTCACTTCGTGAACGAACGTGACGTGCAAGCGCATGTGTCCTGCAGCTATTGGCCCTCGGTGCGCCTTGACGCCTACGCTGTCGGCATCGCAGATCGTGTTCAAGGCAGGGCTCACGCGGATGCGCCATACGCAGCAGCAGCCGGAGTAGAACGCCTCTTAAAAGTAAACATTCGCTTACTATCTAAATTACCTAGCATGGTGCCAGCGCGTGCAGTCAAACATGAATTCGCTCTTCATACTCGATGACCGTGCACATTCGCTGTCAGAACGGTGGCGTGAGTAGTCGCGGCAGCTGCAGCGAGCGAAGGGATCTTCGTGCTGTCTATCGCTTCAACGCAAACTCAGTAGTGATAACACAGCGCACGCAAAGCTACGAGCCGTCGGCGCACCTACAGTATGCCGTAGAGAAAGACTTTCAATAAGAGCGGACACCCCCATAGTGCCCAACGGCCGAATTGGCTGTAGCCATGGAGGAAGGGAACTGAGGAGAGGCCCTACCCCCTCCGAGCGCTAGGAGAAAAGTGTGGAGGAAATGATGTAGCAGGTTCTCTTTTTTGCTCATTTTTTTATTTCTTTGCCGTAGCGGCCACGCCTTCCGGGCCACAATGGCGGCTTTGTTTTGGTTCTGCGCGCTCACACGTGTTGCTCCGTAGGTTTCGTACCGTGCCAAAGGCGCCGTGCGGGCAGGTTTGAGTTGGTCTCCGTGTTTTGTTGCACTGTGTTATCTGCACCGTGCTCTCCCGGATGTTTCTGTGGCCAGGTGTGACAGGAGGAACTAAAGTTCGTGAAATGTACGCGCATGCAACGCCGTATGCAATGTACCGTGCCATGGCAATGACAACGGACGAAGCAATATCCGCGGGGAATATTGCTCTTTTGGCGGAATCATGCTGACGTGCCGTCGCAGGCCGAAACCGATGCATTTCAGAATCTGTGCAATGAACGCCTTGCAGGTCAGTGATTCTTGCTTTTGACAGCGCATATGGTGCATTTGCGGCACGTAAACGTACGTTATGAATACATAGTTCGTGTTCAGTGGCAACTTGCTTTTGTGCATAATAAAACACATGTTGCTTAACTGTTGCTTGTTCCTCGCAGTACTCGCGACAGCACGAAGTCTTTTAAGCAGAGCGCGTTCGAGGTTCATGCACACCTGCACAGGTGTACCTCATTACACGTGCTGATAGAGCGTTACGCCGAATATGTGCATTTTGCTGCCTTCGACACCGTGCACTTGCCAGCCGACGCTTCATCCTGGAAGATGGGAAAGAAGCGGCTGCTTTGACTTAAAGGGACACTAAAGCGAAACAATAAATCAGTTTATACTAATGAAGCATTGTTTGAGAACCCTGCAGGCAGTCATTTCAAAAAAATAGTTTGATTATTAGATGAGAAAATGAAGGTCCAACTATCAGTATTTGAATTTCGCGCCGAAACCCCAGCGCCGGTACGTCAGCGTGATGTCAGGGATTCCAAAGTATGTTCTCGCATTTGGGCCACGTTGACTGAATAAAGGTTCCCGAAATTTGCCATGTTTAATCTTTGGTTCCTTTAGAACACAATTTAGTCAGTCTGTACCGCTATATATAATTAGTAGGCCCTAGAAGATGCCATCAGAATCCAAGACGTCACAGCCCCCAGGTGCGGGAACTTAAGTAGGCGTCGCCACCCGTATTTCGTTCTGGCTCTTTTTCTGGCTTAAACGCCTTATCGTTGTAAGAGTGCTGTTTTTGGTGTTGTAGGACGGTAATTTACTAATGCAGAAGAAATCATTTTTCACTTTAGTGTCCCTTTAAGGAACGAATCCTCCCTACGGCAGGCGTATTTTATCTGTGCGCGCGGGAAGCGCAGGGAAGTGAAGGTTAGCGGATGCACAGCAAGGCTAATATAATAATATTTGGGGTTTTACGTGCCAAAACCACTTTCTGATTATGAGGCACGCCGTAGTGGCGGACTCCGGAAATTTTGACCACCTGGGGTTCTTTAACGTGCACCTAAATCTAAGCACACGGATGTTTTCGCATTTCGCCCCCATCGAAATGCGGCCGCCGTGGCCGGGATTCGATGCCGCGACCTCGTGCTCAGCAGCCCAACACCATAGCCACTGAGCAACCACGGCGGGTACTGCAAGGCTCGGCAAGGCTCCACAGAACGTACGGCTGCGAACACATCAAACGGCTGTTCCATGGTCGCACGTCGGCCGGTTCTACGCGCGTACTGTTCTGCACCTTGCGCCGGCTATCGCAAAACTTTGGTTACGTGATGCTTCACTTACCGTGGCAAGAAGGCACTTCAGGCCGCAGTCAATGAATTTACACGCGAAATCAGAAATGAAATTTTGCCTCCTCGCCGGCGCTCTGTCGTAGTGATGCGCGGCGACCCGAACTTTGTTCAATAAAGCACGACGATCCCTCAAGCGAGAATGTGTTTGTGCTCATAAACTCCGCAAAAAAGCTAAAATAATCTTGGGGCTCAAAGAAAGCGTCGCAAATGTCTCTCAGTACCGGTCTTTAACTTCACTTAACTACGCCAGCACGGCCGAGCTGTACTTTGCTAACAGCGTCACGCGTCTTGGTTCCGCGCCATAAAAGCCTAAATTGGTTGAAATGCGTCGCAGTCTGTCAAACAAAAGTTCTCGCCTTGCTGTAGTCCAATAGTGCAGTGGTGCCGTGTCGAAGTACAGAAGGAACGCAAGAATACGCCGGGAGCCCAACAAGCAGGCTACGTCAAAAAAAAAAAAAGAAAAATAAAAACGGGTCGCCGAACAGGCGAACGTCACATGCGCAGCCGGCCTCGCTCGCTTCGGTGGCGTGTCTGGCGCATGACGCATGCATATGGCACGTCTGGCGTTCCGTTAGCTTGTTGCTAGGTGACGCAAGAAAAATAAGTCGCAAAGTATAAGTTCATTTATACGCAAAACGTTTTAGCTTTATCGGCAAAGAATAAAAAAGAATAAAGCGTTGTCTGTAAGTTCATTTCACATTCGTTTTTTTCCGATGCTATAGCGTCAACTAACGGCTGGGATTACTGCTAGCCGTGCCGTGTTTCCTCTTGCCAGTTTTTGCTGAGTGCCCCCTCTTGTTGAATTTCTTTTTCTATGCTTGAGCTTAACACTGGATTCATTGTTGCGACAGTGAACCGACGCCTGCTAACTTTTCTTTCTGTGGCTCCAACCATGGCTGAATTGTCTTCAGAAATCTGAAGCCCTGAATTCCTGAGCTTAAATGCAATTTCAATAAAGCGAGTTTGCCAATAAAAAGTAGCAACTTCAGTATTACAGCGCGAGGCCGTTTTTCACGGAATCTGTGTAAATTATGCAAGCGTTCGATTTGGAGGCAGCCGCTGCCAAGATTATTCTTAACCACCTCAAATATTTTGAAAAAAATAAAGTGATTCATCAGCCTCGTCAGGATCTTCAACCAGGTCATGTAGAATTACGTTATTCCGCCTAGAAGGAATTTCAACGTCGTCGTTTATTCTGGTGACAGTTACCGTACAGTCAATTGCCCACAAAATTTTACGCCACACGAGATCCGAGAAAAAGCTGAATAGCTGCGCAGCCTCACAACGCAGCCTAGTAGTCGCATTTACAGCCTCTACCAGCATATGTTAACAACATTGTGACGTTCGGTTTTACTGACTGCTGTTACAGGCTGCTCGAAAACAACGTTTTCCGAGATCCTGTGGCCCGTAAACTTTTGTGATTGGATGTACGCCTAAGTGTCCATATTTCACACTGCAGTAGCTTATTTATCTGCTGTAGAGAAGGTGTACCCGTTGCTGGCCTCAGGAGCAGAAACACGGAATTCAAGTGTTTGAAATAGTGTGCCAATAAGATCTAATATATCGAAACAATATCGCGAAGAATATCTTCAATGTTAGAAAATAACCGAAACCACAGGCCGCAAAAGCACACGTCTCTCTGCGTTTGACAGTGCCGCCTCAGGCGAAATTTTTCAAGCGGAAAAACGTTAGTAAATGAGTAGCAGTGCGCGTTGGACAACCCAAATAATCACGAGTGAACTTAGATGACAGGCTCTTCGCAACTGGGTCCAGGATTAAGATCAAAGTCAATGCCCTCGAGAAGGCGGCTGAGGGCAGTCAGCGCGAAAGAGCAGAAGTGATGAAAAAGTTTTTGTGGGAAACACAGGAACAGAAAGAAAGGGTCGTAAGAGCCAAGGCAACATGTATTCTTATGGTAACATATAACTCGTAGCGACCGTCCGTCCCATCTTTGTACCCGCTTCTCGGAAAGCCGGTTTCCCTCGCCTGGAGGGGTCATTATCGCCTGCTCTTTTTTGGAGTCGTGGCAGCTCCCCCGACTAGGACGCCTCCGCAGCCACTCGGCAAACTTGTTTTTACTTTTGAATAAAGCCAGTTGACTCTCCGTTCTCAAGCTGTCAAAACCTGTACTCCTTGCCTTCGCTAATCTGAGCTCACAACAACCTGAACGAGCAACAAAGAGTGTTAGGTGACATTCCAAGGCTGTCATCGAGTTGGCCTGTGTTTGTGCGTGACACAAGTTTTTATTAACAGTGTTTTTCACTGCAGTGGATGTACTTTCTTTTAGTTCACAAAGTGTCTCAATTTACCCATTGTGGAACTTGGCGTTGTTAAGAAGTGTGCCTGCTAATGTTTATGCGTGTATGACATCATGCAGCTGTCCAGCTGTGCAATCCCTGCTCCATCGTCAAGCTGAAATCTCGCAGATTGTTTTGTTTGTCTGCAGTATCATGTACGCTAGCTTATGAAGTGTAATGATTTGTATTCTTACAATTATGATAATTATTATTTCACCAATCGCTGGGCGTAGCCTACCTTAGGCTCCACCATCACTGTCATCCCAACATCTGGGATCCGTAACGCTTACCTGATTTGCTGCTGTAACGCTGAACCTCGCAGATGCTGACGTACCGGGTGAAGAACAAGACCTCTCACCTATGCGACCTCATGACCCTGCACGAGATGACCTTCACGCAGCGGTTACGAACTATCCAGCTCGAGCGCTTCTCTTCCGCTAATTCAACGCTTGCTGCTTAAAAATACAACACACGCTCGACTGCGCGTATTTTGCTTCAAGCTCGTGGTGGTATTATGCGGTGGCTGAATTCGTGTTCTCAATGAGAACCAAAAGGGGACTGCCGTTTTTTTTTTTGTTGTTCAGCTTTGCTTCGCAATAGACGATACGCAAAGCATGACAGTGTACGTTTCCACACGCCTCGTTTGAAGAAACCAAGATGGCGGAACTAGGGCTTCAATCGCCAATAAAGTGTCCAATTGATGACCGATGACATCATTGCGGCTGCGGCCTTTTTTTTCATGGAAGTGTTGAAAGTGATGAAAGGAATAAAATGGGGCATCTGCTTAATACGTAATACGAGACGTTGCCCGTTGTGACGGGCCAGAGGTGTTGCAGCTCAAGATTGCTAAAACCCATGAAGCTGCACGACAAGCACAGCTCAAAGATGTGGTTCCGCTCCCAATATCAAAGAATTAATTACGCTGCACTATAAGGACAACGTTTTTCCAAATGTAGAAATACGTGGTTTGACCAAAATTCCAAGAGCTCAGATTTATATCATATTGATCCGTTTATTAAATTCCAATTTTCATTGTCATTAGACAGAAATATGGAAACCCTTATTAATCGATTAAGGCAAGGTACTGCCCGCACAAAACATTTCTTACACAAAATTGGCCGTGCGGAAACCCCCAAATGTGATTGTAGGTTTGTAGACGAAGATATACATCACCTTCTTCTAGACTGCCCACATGAGGACACACCAAGACGCCGACTTAAATCAATTCCCATTACATTAAACCGCAGACCTTTCAGTTTAAGGAAATTTTTGGGTCTTTGGTCAACAACGTCCTTGCAGAAGAGCGCTTTAAAAGCACTAAAGACTTTTCTTGAAAATAGCGGTATTGTCGACCGTTATTAGCGCTTTTATTGTTCCTTTCATTTCAATGTCACTGTATATATGTATGTATTTGTGGATGATGTTATGTTGACTGTTTTGCTGCGACTATATCTGATAATGCATTTACACGATGTATGTACAACCCGCTGACTAGAGACTGCCTTATTAGGCGACAGTAGCATTTGCATTTTTGAGACTTTTTTCTACATAACTGTGGAGACATTTAACTTGTATATTGTATGTACCACGCATTTCTTACGTCGTAGTGTTACTGTGAAAACGTTGCCTGACAAGTCCTGCTACTTGTGTGAAAACGTTATTTGATATGTAATCTTGAACCCTGTATGTTGTAAGACAGAATCATTCAAGAGTTAAGGAATAGCCGGCGCCTTAAACTGTGCGTCAACGTCTTCTTATATCATATCAATAATAAAAAACAAGAAACGTAGCAGTAAATCCTGCGGGAAGGTGCACTGGGATTTGGCCTGTACCTGAAGCTCACTTGCGGTAGTTTAGTGTTGCCCTTCTGAGGCGACACTTTTGTTACCAAGTATAAACACGAAACCAAGTGCATTTCGGATACCATGTCATGGACTTGGGGTCCACGTGATGGCATTGCGAATTTTCTTTTGTGCGCGAAAGACGATGTTTCCCAATGCTCAAGTTGAATTTCAGTTCTTGTTATCACACGTTGCTCCAGTGACGGATGCTGGCGATAAAGCCGCTACGCCATCGGCCGAGCGAGCGATGAAGGACAAAGATAACACGTCTAGAAAAGCACGTACTACGTGTGAGCCACACCAGCACAGACCACGTCAAGTTCGTGCCGCTCTCGCTGTGTTGGTCGCGGCATACTTCCGTTACATGAAGTAGACTCAGGGAAATT
Source organism: Dermacentor variabilis (assembly GCF_050947875.1). Lineage (NCBI taxonomy): Eukaryota > Metazoa > Arthropoda > Arachnida > Ixodida > Ixodidae > Dermacentor > Dermacentor variabilis. The sequence continues at coordinate 50,427,237 of NC_134576.1, read as the reverse complement.
TAACGGCGATACATTCTATGTTCTATTTGAGCAGAAAGCGGAGTTCTTGTTTCATGTATTCTGTCATTGCTTCGCGATAACGGCTTCCTGTGAAAAAGAGCGGTTTTTAGAGAAATATGCGAGCAGCCAAAGGATCTTCAGTATTGCATACCGAAGAGAGGTCTATAAATATTTTCTTAGTACTGTGAGGCACAAACAATAAGGTCACACACTGCAACACTAGAAATAAAGAGCTACAACACCTAAAACGCTTCAGTGAACAATAATCGTCATACAGCCTAGTTAAAAAGCACAACAGAAAATTTCAGCCTATCATATTTTGGGACGTTCTGTTGTCTGACGTCTGTTGTATGACGTATGTTACTTGACATGTGTACTTTGACGTTCTGTAGTTATTGGCCAATATTTAATTAAAAAGTCAGCCGAGAGCTCTTAAGGACTATGGAAAATTATTAGTACAAGGAAAAAGAAATTCTCAGCCGTGGACTTGTACTCGAGGCCTAAGGTTTCTGAGCCCAGCATCTTACCACCGTACCACGCGTGCGTTGCACTACCACTTGTGCTATGGCGACGGCCATCAATTCGTCCACTAACTTGAATATGTACATATGTATTACTAGGTCTAGCCCTAGAAGTTTTAGTCAGGGCAACGCATGCGTAATGCGGAGATTTTGTGTTAGGCTCCCACCGGCGACAAGTTATCTTTTCTTCCCACTTTCATTTCTCTTCATTATTTTTTACATTCCAATATAACCACACTTAGCTTCCTCGATGCTTTCCTTGGTGTCATTTCTGTTGGCTTTATGTGGTCATGATAAACAAAATTGAACCCCTCGTTCACTCTTCTCTCTCGCTTAGTTATTGCGAAGGTCTCGGATCTGGGAGCCCTGATGTCATTAGGTAGCATGCGAGGGTTTATTAGCCACGTGTCTGCTCTCCCAAGATCACGTGTTCCGCCTACCATGGCCCTGAGTGGCGCTGGTTAACAGTCCTAGGAATAGATCCAGGAAAACATATATACACCCAAGTTAGTGGACGAACTGATTGCCCTCGCCGTAGGACAATTGGTAGCGCAACGCACGTGCAATGCGGAGGTTGGGGGTTCGGCTCCAACCGGCAACAAGTTATCTTTTCGTCCACTTTCATTTCCCTTCGCTATCTTCTACATTCCAATTTCAAACACAGTCAGTTTCCCCGATGCTTTCCTTGGCTTCATTGTCTGTTGGCTTTATGTGGTCATGATTAAAAAAATATCGAGCCCCTCGTTCCCCTTCCCTCGTTTCTGCTTGACAAATTATTCCTCGGAGTTTTGATACTGACAGCCCACAAACAAAGGTCACGAAACAAGACACTGACAGCGCATGCCTTTTATGTTAAATCTTCTCAAGCTGAATTATTAAATGCGCCAAAGGATAACAGAAACCTGAAAATGATCTAAATATTTTGGCGCGGCTGTGCACCATCTCTGAGATCGGCCCGGGCAAGCTTTCTGGTTTCAACAAGAAAGCTTGCCTTCGCGCATAGCGTTCGCCGCCATCGTGACATAAGCTGCAGTTGCCGGGAAGCGTGAGAAGCAGTAATGGATCTTTGAATCCTGCCGCGTTCTACTCTTAAAGGCAAAGGTTAAGCGTCCTCCAAATTTTTCAACAGATTTTATAAATTCGTAAAGTAGATTCGCCCTTACATGCGATTCGGAAATCAATAAATTTATTCCTATCCCTCAGGTTACCGAAAACGCAAGGAGCTGTTGTTTTGGTAGTACAACATCCGTGAACATTTTGACAGAGGTTAAAAATGACACACACATGTAAAGCTACCGCAAATGGCCGTGAAACGCTTGCGCATGTGTGGCGCTGTTTAGTGTCTTTAGAAATTACGAACTACCGCGGATAGATAGCTCCCAGCAAACAAGAAGAATGTGACGGATAACATCACATAAACCAAACAAAGCACAATGACGGTGAGTAAGAATATGAGCTTGCTTGTATGTCTGAAGTTTTAGCTGGGCTGCGCTAGGCTGTTTTGCATGCTTACTGTTTCTGACGTTAACACAGGCGTATCTTCGGGTTTTGGAAACACGGCTAAGTACAGAGAGATGCACGGCGTGTCTTAGCATATTGAACGGCCATTTATTTGGATTTCACGTAGCCTAGACTCGCAGGCCATGAACTCACGGGAAATAGCTTGTATTCTAATTTTTTAGCAAGCTTTCTATTGAAAAAAATAAAATTCGCAACTTTCCACTCAAGCAGGTTGAACATTTTAGCCCCAGTACGACATGGTAAGCGACATTAGCCGTATTAAGTACGTGATCATGCTGTGGCATTTCGTAAGATGTGAGACGGCTAAAAAAAGACTCCACGAGAAACAATCGTTTTACTTGTATTGATTGGCGCAAAATATCGATAGGTTTCATTGACTCATTTTAACGATCCGAATCCGAACACGGGACAATGGTTCCCAATTGGCCCAGGATCAGATTCGGATGGTTAAAATCAGTCTAGGGGACGAAAAAATTCCTGTCGAAGTCGAGGGCACGAAATAATTTTGATCTTGTGTTCCTTAACGTTCTTAGAACGTACAGATACGTCTCTCTCTGTAGTTTGTCTCTAAGAAAAAACGACCATAATAGCCGGTTTCAACCCATGGCCTTATAAAAACCAGCAGACAATCAAACTGATGCGCCTTGCTAGGAGCCATTCGGTGAAGCAGGTCTTTGAACAATGGCCAGTTGCAGACAATTTTCTTCATTTACTCCCGTGGCTTATCAAGCCCTCAGAAAAGGTACTCGGCTTGTACAAGTCCTTTGCGCCCCCCCTCCTTCCGAAACAAAGAAAAAAAAATACGTCAACGTCTGCGGATGTCTGAGTACATAACGCGACCAGGCACCTGGAGGGGCTTTCGGTAAGAGTCCACCTAGTGGACTGTCCATTTCGGCCACTGCCGATGTGCCGATGGGATGGAGCTGTGCGAGGAAGAAGGAGATGACCGGTTTGCAGCCAATCAGCGGCGGTTAAAATTGACAGTCCAGTATGTGGACTCTTACAGAATACTCTCCCTGATCTCAAATGCGCAAATAGACATGTGAACTGAGTACAACCGAGATTAAGGACGTCAACCATGCGTATGTGTCGAATCCCACTCTGAACCGTGCGACTGTGCCGGGCGAGACGAAGACTACAAGCACTCCTGTCTGCAGCTGCAATTAGAAATACGTGGATCACCTACGTCACCGTGAATTCATCACCGGGCTGATAAAAAGGACCTACGAAACATTCCCTCATCCTTTGGCAGAGAGGCAGCAACGAGGTCGGCTCGTCTGACGTTTATTGACTATTTCACTAGTTCGCCAAATACCAATTTCCAATACTTCTTTTCTTTTTTGCTGCCTTTACTGCCAACTGGCAACTGTTGTATATAATAATGTATTGGGGGAGAAATTTTGTGTCAGTATTGTGCTTCGTTTTCTGTTTGCTACTGCTACCTTTAAGTCATGGGAAACCACGCCACTGAACTCGAACGAGGACAACGTAACCTTAAGCGTGACTTTCGCAAAGAAATCAGAGCCCTCAAGCAGAGCGTAGAGCTCATAAGCAGACAGTACGAGGACATAAAGTCTGAATCTGCAAGTGTAAAGACTGGAAATTCTGCACTTGAAAAGCAAGTGCGTGAAAACGCGTCACTGATAACAGCGCAGGATCAACACTCGCGCAACAAAAGCATTGAAGCGAAGGGAATTCCATGCACTGAAAACAAAAATTGCCGGGATGTACTGGGAAAGATTGGGCGATGCGCTGGATGTGACGATAACTGAGAACGATATTGAAGCCTGTCACCGTTTTCTAAAAACATCGTTCTAGCTTTTGCCCGTCGGACAAAACGCGATGGAGTCATTGCAAAGAGACGCAGGACAAGGCTGACGACGCAAGAACTTGGCTTTACCGATATTAGGTCAGCGTTTGTAAACGAACATATGGGCCCCCAACTAAAAGAAACTTCTTGGAATGACTGTTGCTAATAAGAAGGCAATGAAGTGATGCTTTGCTTGAATGAAGAACCGAGACCTCTAACATTATCCATATATCGAGTTAGGAGGACCCCGCGAAGATCTGCTAGGAGGGACGCGTGGCCCGTGCGTTTAACTTACACTTCCCTTGAATATGTCGGCACCAAATACCACTACGTGCATTAGTGATGCCAGCAACATCGCTTTCTTGCATTTTAATGCCCCATCGGCAAGAAACAAGCAACAACAAATATTCGCTCTCCTAAATGCATTTACTTTCTCTTTTGACGCCATCATGATAAGCGAAACATGGCACGCGTCTGAAGATGACGTCCTGCACTTACCTGAGCATCACAGCTTCCTTAATCGACAGCACCGTCGTGGTTGCAGAATGTATGAGAGCGGCTTTCATGCAGTTTTCTCAGCGATTACTCAAAGATTACGCTAGATTACGAATCGATAGCACTGACACATCGACCCAGTTTCCTTGCCTTCTTTGAAGAACTACTTGAATATGCTCGTCATAATAATCTAACCATAAGCATTGACTGCAACAGCAATGTGCTACAGTCTCATGCGGCTACGTGTGATCTCCTAGTGTTGTTCGATTCCTATTCTTCAAGAGTAGTAGCCACACCCACTCGCATCACGGATGTCTCGCAAAGTTTGATTGATTTATCTATTGCGAATATTTCTATTCACAATGTAAAAGCCGGAGTCATTGTATCAGAAATAGGAGACCATTTACCAGTTTATATGTTCTCGAAACGAAACGAAGCATAATTGGTACCAGGGCTCCTTCAAACACGCCCATTAACCAATAAATAAATGAAAACACATTAGCAAATTTCCGCAATCGGCTTCAGACAACAAGTTGCAGCTCGGTACTTCAATCCACAATGGCCAATGAATCGTATGACGCTTTTATGCGGATACCAAGGAAAGAGAACAATTCGTGTAAGTACAAAAATGTACGTAAGTCTAAAAAGCTACGGAAAGCGCGGCTCACAAATGAAGGCCTGAAGTTGATTCGGAAAAAAAAATCACATGTGCCATCACTTTGTGCGCACAAGAAGCCATGACGACCTTTCCGCTTTTAAGACGTACCGAAATTTTGTAGTAGATTTGTACGGGACGCAAAAAGCAAATATTTTGAAATACTATTTAATCAAGCAGATTTCCAAAGCGACATTGCGTGGAGGGCAGTAAATAGGCGCCTGAATCGCTATTCGGGCCAAAATATGCAACTTGAATTAAATGATAATGGACGGTACTTAAAAGATACAGATTTAGTCAACCGCTTTAAAGAATACTTTACGAACCTCATGTCAAGCGCGCACGACATTGAGGCTGCCAATTATCAACGTGTGCCAAATTAGGAAAATGAATTCTTGCGACCTACAACTCCAGACGAAGTGTACGCTATTTTTATGTCTCTTAAAAAACACCGAAGCACGCGATATTGATGGACTTCAGATAAAGCCGAGTAAATTTGTTATCAATACCCTTTTCCCAGTGCTCACTCATATATACAATGCTTGTCTACTGGAGTATATACGCAATTTGCAAGCGTTACAGTATTGTTTAAATCTGGTGACAGAAACGCCCTTTCCAATTATGGGCCTGTGTCAGCACTTACAATAATTTCTAACGAACTTAAGAAAATCATCTGTAAGAGGGTTGTGTCATTTTGCGAGAAACATTCCCTGTTAACTGAGCATCAATTCGGCTTTCGTAGAGACATCTCAGCATAAATGGCTCTGTTAACGCAAAAAGATTTCGTATTGACAGGGCTGCAGGAAAAGAAAATACCAATCGGTCTTTTCGTTCATTTCTCCAAAGCATTCGATAGGATTAATAATATTGTAACAGATACGAAAGGCACGGACAAGAAGAGAAGAAAGAGAAGACGAAGAGAACGAGGAGTTAGAGAGGCCGGGCTGCGCTACGATCACGCTACCATCATCGTCCAATTCTCCTGTAAATAAAACCATTCCTCCGCAACTACTCGTAACAGTTGTGGTGTAAGGTGCGGGGTAATCGACACCCGAAGACGGAGGCTGAACCACAAGTTCTTCGACGGAGCCGTCGCCTTGCTGGACTCCCACCGAATTCACCGGAGCTGAACATGTCCCACGACGCAGACGAACAACGGGCCATTCCAACTGCTGCCCCGACGTTCTGTGAGAGATGCGCGTCCCTTCGCCGGAAGAGCGGACGAAGACGTCGAGGAATGGCTCATCCATTATCACCGGGTGAGTGCCGCCAACAGGTGGAACAGCGCTTCTCAGCTTTCTAACGTCGTGTTCTTTCTAACGGATACTGCGTTGGTATGGTTCGACAACCACGAGGAAACATTCACAACATGGGGAAGATTTGTTTCGGAAATCAAAGAGCGATTCGGCGACTCCGCGACGAAAAAGAAAAGGGCAGAACAGACGCTACTGCAACGTGCGCAAGTACCTGGCGAAACCTGCACGACCTACATTGAGGCAGTAATCAAACTGCGTAGGATGGTGGACTCCGTAATGTCCGAGGAGGACAAATTCGGGCACATCCTAAAAGGAATTGCCGAGGATGTTTACAATTTCCTCATTGCAAAAGACAGCCTGGCTTCCGTCGCTGACATCATTCGGCACTGTCGTACTTTCGAGCAACTGAAGACGAGGCGCATCACGCCGAAGTTTGGCAGGCTAGCCAATGTGACCACAGTTGCAAGCGTGGACAGCAACCAGCCCCTCGATCTGGCATCAACGATACGACAAATAGTTCGGGAAGAGCTCAGCCTGCACGCGCAAGTGACACATCCAAGCACTCCTAGCTTCCGCCTACCACCAGATTTTGAGCCCAACGTGGCATCCTTCTCCCCGTATCCTGCGGCAAGGGGCACTGAGGATTATGAACTCGCGCCCCGACAGCAGCCACGTCTCTACGACAGAGGCCCTACTTATGACGCTCGGCCACAACGAGAGCAGCCACGTCTCTACGACAGAGGCCCTACTTATGACGCTCGGCCACAACGAGAGCAGCCGCGTTTTTACCCCCGAGGCCCTGCGTCTTCTGTCAGGCCGCGACAAGAACAGCACCGACCCTACTACCACGACGCGACTTATGAAAGATATACCGGATTTCAGCAAGCAGCAGAGACACGTTATCCACATGACCACGAACTTTCTCGCCGCCCGCAGCCGTCAACCATTCGTTTCGAGGAAGACGCTGTGAACCGCGACCCTCCCGTGTGCTACAACTGCGGTTCCACAGGCCATATAGCTCGGTATTGTCGCCAAGCCCGTCAATCACGTAGGACACCATCGATGTTCTCGCCACCCAAAACCCGTACTTCATATGACCTGCGGACGACCGATTTGCTTCCAAGGGATCACTTCTCACACGAGACAAGACGCAGCGATTCGCCAGCATCTGGCCGGAGTTTGACGCCACCAAATAGCCGTCTCCGTCGCTCTCCGTCCCCTCGGCGCCGTTCTTCCTCACCGCCGCCGGGAAACTAGCATCTGCGGCCAATGGAGGTGTGGTCGCCGGACGGTCTTTGCAAGAAATACCTCTGCCTGTTGTGATGTACAAAAACAAAGTGAATGTCTCGATTGACGGAATACCGACCATGGCGTTAGTGGATACTGGGGCGACTGTGTCTGTGATGAGCCTCGCTTTCAAAAACCGTCTAGGCCATAAAGTTATGTTTTCTTGGAACGACGGTACTACCTTTCGTGGAGTAGGCGGTGAGTGGCTTCATCCCCTTGGTGTTTGTGCTGTGAGTGTTTCGTTGGCTGGGAAAGTGTTTGTGTCGGAATTCCTTGTTCTTTCTCGTTGTTCGCACGATGTTATTCTTGGTATCGATTTTCTTGAACAGTGCGGCGCTTCCGTGGACTGTGGTTGTGGCGAAATATCATTGAACAAGTTATTAATATCAGCACATTCTGAACAAAGCTCGGGTGGTGAAGACAGGGACGCAGACACACTCAGTGTTTTTGATGAAGTGATTGCACCATCGTGGTGCCTGACGCCCGTTCGTGTTTCGGCAACTACTGTTGATGCTGATTGTGTTGACCTTATAGTTAGACCTCTCCGCATAAACTGTGCTAAAAAAGATATACTTGTGCCCTGCTCTGTCGTGTGCATGACGAACGGAGTCGCCACATTGTGGGCGCTGAACTGTTCCGCCACGCCGGTTGTCCTTCCTCGCGGTATGAAAATCGCTCTTTTCGATGAAGCCGCATGTAGCTCAATAGCGGCACTAACTACGGACGTCTCTACAGCTTGCTCTCCTTGCGATAATCGCCATTCTGAAGAGCTAATGCTTGACATGATCAGCAAGGGTCTCGGTACATCGGAACGGCAAGCACTGGTACAAGTCCTTGACAGGCATATGGCTGCATTTGACTTCACGCATGGAGATGCACCCCTTCATTTACCGTCGTCCCGTGCTCGTCACATAATAGATACCGGCTCAGCACATCCCATACGCCAGAAGCCCTACCGAGTGTCATCGTCCGAACGCAAAGTTATTGCCGAGCAAGTCAAGGAGATGATGAACAAAGGTGTCATTCAAGAGTCATCTAGTCCATGGGCAGCCCCAGTAATCCTGGTCCGAAAAAAAAGATGGCTCCTGGAGATTCTGCGTGGATTACAGACATCTAAACGCAGTGACGAAGAAGGATGTCTATCCACTACCGCGAATAGATGACGTCATTGATTGCTTACACGCTGCTTCTTACTTCTCAACACTTGATTTGCGATCGGGGTATTGGCAAATACCTATGGACCCTGCCGACAAGGAAAAGACCGCTTTCGTGACTCCAGATGGCCTATTCGAATTTAATGTTATGCCTTTTGGCCTTTGCAATGCTGCTGCCACCTTTGAAAGATTCATGGATACAGTACTACGTGGTCTAAAGTGGGAGATATGCATGTGTTACCTAGATGATGTTGTAATCTTTGGCCGCACGTTTGAAGAACATAACGAACGCCTCAGCGTCGTTCTCGACTGCATTGAGAAAGCTGGACTGGTCCTAAACTCAAAAAAGTGTCGGTTCGGCGAACGTCAAACACTGGTCCTGGGACACTTAGTCGACAAGGATGGCGTCAGACCCGATCCTCGTAAGATTGAAGCAGTGAGCTCCTTCAAGCCACCGCAGTCAGCACGAGAACTCCGCTCATTCATTGGCCTATGTTCGTATTTTCGTCGTTTTGTTCCCCGGTTTGCCGACATCGTTTATCCGTTGACAAGTATTTTGCGACAAAATGCATTGTTCAATTGGACACCAGACTGTGACGCATCATTCTCTCAACTGAAGTTTATACTAACGTCAGCATCCCTCTTGCGTCACTTCGATCCATCTTGCCCGACTGAAGTTCACACTGATGCTAGTGGAATCGGGATAGGAGCGGTGCTTGTACAACGTCACAGTGGCGCCGAACATGTTGTCGCATATGCCAGCCGTTGTCTGAGCAAATCTGAACGCAATTATACGGTCACGGAACAGGAATGCCTGGCAGCCGTTTTCGCCGTACAAAAGTTTCGATGTTATCTCTACGGTAGACCATTCAAGATTATCACCGACCATCATTCTTTATGCTGGGAGGTCGGTTTGCGTGATCCCTCTGGTCGCCTCGCACGTTGGGCACTGCGCCTCCAGGAATACGACTTTGTGGTATCGTACAAAAGTGGCCGTCGTCACGCTGACGCGGACTGCCTCTCTCGGATTCCTCTTGCGACTACCGACTGCGATGCTGAGAATTTTGACGACTGTCTCGCTGCTGTTACTCCTACGTTCCCTGACGCGGCAGACTTTCAGCAAGAACAACGGGACGATGTTACCCTTGATCCGCTTTTTGTCACCGCCCGTACTTCTAAAGGCAGCGGTCGCTTTACTGTCCGTGATAAATTGCTGTACAAAACTAATTACTCCGGGCATGGAGCGCGTTTTCTGCTGGTTGTCCCCGAGAGTCTCCGTTCCGACGTTCTACGCGCCATGCATGACGATGTGACATCCGGCCATTTCGGCTTCGTACGAACGCTGCACCGCACGCAGGAGCGCTTTTACTGGCCCAAGATGTACGAAACAACCAAGCGCTATGTCGCTAGTTGTGAAACATGCCAACGTCACAAGCGACCGACCACCGCAGCGCCGGGTCCCCTTCGGCCATTGACAACGCCCAGTAGGCCGTTCGAGCAAGTAGGCATTGACCTTTTGGGTCCATTCCCGTTATCTAACAACAAGAACCGTTGGATAATTGTCTGCGTAGACCATCTTACACGGTATGCAGAAACTGCAGCCATACCGTCTTCCACCGCTGCTTGCGTGGCGGTCTTCCTGCTGCGTTCCGTGGTCCTTCGTCATGGCCCACCACGTGTCATCATCAGCGACCGTGGTCGCCAGTTCACGGCTGATGCCATTGAAGAGTTACTTCGTTTGTGCACTTCAAAGTTCCGTCATTCCACGCCGTATCACCCACAGACCAATGGCCTAGTTGAAAGGACAAACAGAACGCTGACTAACATGCTTGCAATGTACGTCTCCTCCAATCATAAGAACTGGGACGACGTGCTGCCCTTCATCACTTACGCATACAACACGGCGAAACAGGAAACCACGAACTATAGTCCATTTTATCTCCTCTATGTCAGGTTACCGCGAAGCCCTCTGGACACTTTCTTACCATTCGTTCTGCACAGTGACGATTCTGTATCGAAGACTTTGTGTCTAGCCGAAGAAGCGCGTCGAATAGCTCGTCTTCGTACTCTGGCCTCGCAAAGTCGTTCGAAAGAGCGATACGACAACCGTCACGTACAAGTATCGCTGCAAAAAGGTGACTTAGTCCTTCTTTGGACACCGCAACGCAAGCGTGGATTGTGCCAAAAGTTCTTGTCACAATATTCAGGCCCATTTGTAGTTGTGGACCGCCTGAGCGAACTCACTTACGTTATAGCTCGCCTACTGTGCAATGGTCGGCGATCAAGCAGAACTCAGCTGACTCATATTGCTCGCCTGAAGCCTTTCTACCCTGCTTGTCCATCCTGACTCGCCCCACGGGCTTCGTCTGCTTGCGGGGAAATGTAACAGATACGAAAGGCACGGACAAGAAGAGAAGAAAGAGAAGACGAAGAGAACGAGGAGTTAGAGAGGCCGGGCTGCGCTACGATCACGCTACCATCATCGTCCAATTCTCCTGTAAATAAAACCATTCCTCCGCAACTCCTCGTAGCAATATCACGTTGTTTATGAAATTAGAGCATTACGGTTTTCGCGGTTTGCCTCGTGAGGTTCTTAAGTCTTATTTAAACAAAAGAAAATCTGTCAGTGTTGGAAATGATCCCTCAGGTCTATTAAACGTACACGCGGAGGTTCCCCAAGGGATCATACTAAGGCCCGTACCTTTTATTTTATACATTAATGACTTAATAAATATTAACAATGAAGGCCAATTTATAATTTATGCTGATGATACAGCCTTTTCCTTCCGGTCATATTACATAGTAAAGCTGACACAATTAGCAAGCGCAACATTGTGTAATCGGTTCTTGTGGTCAAAAGCAAATTCATTATAAATATAAACAGACACAAAAAAGGCAATACTCCTTACTCCTGTATAAAAACAGAAAAATCATGTGGAAATCCTTCTTGGAAACCAAATTTTTTATTGCAGCTAGTGTGAAAACACTGGGGGTAACTTTCAATCAACATTTCAGTTGGGATGAACATGTTAAGCGCAACGGCTAATATGGTGAGAGCCTGTGGTATGCTTTGTAAATTTCGAGACACTCTTCACACAAAAATTAAAGCTATACTGCTTTATCGTTAGAAGTTCAGCCACATTACAAGTATTTAGTATGCAGTAGGAGGTCCCATAGTCAAAGACCATGTCAGGACCTCGTGTACAAGAACGGTTATGATAGTTAACATCTCAAAGCAACAGTAGCATATAATAAGGTCATATATAAGCACTAAGAAACGAACGTTAACAGAACAAAATAAAGAATTCATTGCAAATAATAACAAGGTTTAGCATATCTCATGGTTGCAAGAATTGTATGGGAAGAAAATACCAGCAGTTTAATAACAAAAAAAATGAAAAAAAGAATGAAAGCGAGAAAGAAACGAACATAAAAAACAGTTACAGTAAACTGTGTCATTCGTTTGTCAATAATAAATGCATCTATAGACCGTTTCATCGGGCGAGGAGGATAGGGCGCGCGGAGAGCCTTTCCTCCTCTCTGGCTTGGGCGATCCGGCGCGGCGCTGCTTGAAAGTATAGCTGTCGCGTGTTGCGGAACGATTTCGAGATGTTTTAGATCGTACTTTGTGAAATTTACGCCATGTTCCTTCATATAAGGTCGTCAGGGAAGCCTTTCGGTGCATCGGTAACTACTGTAGGCAGAAATATGTCTTGGGGGGCGCAAAAATGTGACGCGCATAATCAGCCGCGGTGTACGCGCATTATCAGTCGTGGTGCGTGTATGTGTTGCTTACTATTTTGCTTATATTGATTTTAATTCAACAAAGAAAACAGGCGTCTCTGTATCACCAGCATTAAATGATAAATCAGCTCACTGTCTGATCGATTGGCTTAGGGAGTAAAACATAAAACATAAGAGTGCATGCTTGTTCACGGCCAACCTAAGGCAACCACGAAACATCTGAGCGGCAGGCGCTATCAAATATTTGTGATACACTGGCATCGTTCTCACGCATTTCAAGTCTAGTATGCTTGAAATTACCATGTGTATACGCTAGCCTTCCTGCATGAGGCCCATGGCGCTGCTCAACACAGCGATCACTGCGGTTGGTGAGCCAGCACGATACATATATAAGCTGTGTGCTTCGGCATTGCCTTTTTGGCCTGTATACAGCCATAATAGATGAGAGGGTAAAAAGAATGCGATGGCTATTCTTGAGCGCTAAATTTCCGTAATACGTGTGAGTGCGTCGTAGAGAACTGAACGACCACAACCGAAAAAAATTCGGTTATCATCTTCTTTCTCTAAAAAGCAAGAGAAAACGGGCTAACGGCGCACAACGTTTATAAATATATAACCGCTGATGCCGTATGCTTGGACCATGCGCTATGCAGCACAATGATATCTGTAATCCAGCACCTACTACTGCTTAGGACGCTCGCGCAGTTCGTAAACGGTCGCTTTGCTGGACAAGCTTAATTCAGACTGTAATGTATGCTGCTATTACTAGCCAAAACTATTTTATTCATGGGTGGAAACCACATCCATCCAACCAAGTAGTCACGCAATGTAACCTGCAGCGAACAGTTTGAACGCTTGTAAAAGTGTAATAGCACAGCTCCTATCGTAGCAGAACGGTACCCACGCTGCTACGATCGTCGCGTATGTTTCATGGCTCCTAAACCGCAGCTTAGAAATAGAGGATAATACTGCAATAAGGTCACATTAGTGATTGGAACATTTGGAAATGCACAATTGATCTCCGAGGCTGATTGTAGGCTCAAATATGCGCGCACACATCGCGCTGCGTGTTCCGTCCACCTCAACGCACAGCAGAAATTCCGGCCATGACGCCTTAAACCACTTCAGAACGTCTCACAGAACCGCTTACCACGTAGAAGACGCACGTAATACTACACAGACCGCACGACCACGAAAACAAACGCCAGAACCTACCGCCGAGCGTATACCTGCCATGCAAAAGACCGCTTTCACCCAAGCCAGTATGGCGCTGCTCATAGGCGGCGCCACTGCGTTCACAATATGGCGGCGCCTACGAAAAAACGGTCTATAGTTCCCTTTGAAATTGGTGTATAGACCTTACGTTTTTCATTATGAGAGGAAGAGTGTTCCATACTGATATTGAATGCTGCAATGCTTGGAATGATTACAATGCTATGGAATGCTTTACAATGCTATATTCACTTCTCATGCAGACTATTGCAACGTGGTACGGGGAACGACGTCCAATAAAAATTTAATAGGATATCTGTCTCACACAAAAAGAATATTTGCGCCATGTTGCTCAGGTTGCGCATGACGCTCACACAGGACGCCTGTTTTTTAGCACTTATCGTTCTTCCCTTTTATTAGCTCTATAATTTCAGCCTGGCAATAAGATACGTGGATAGCGTAAGACGCAATGATAGTAAGTTTCTTAGTCTTTGCAAGTAAGAGAAACCTGGTGAAGTTCAGTACGACATTGGAAATCGCGAAATATGAGCGGTTCCTTTTTTACGGACCGAACGAGGCCTTGATAAACTAGAATGCAGGGGTGCGATCGGAGATAGTTGTTCGGCGCGTTCGTTCGGTTACCGGCGTGCGCGATTGGCCTTCTCCGTGCCGACGTCACCAGCCGCGGGGCGCGGCCACGTTTTTGGTGACGTCAAAATGACGACACGCTCCTGTCAGTCATCTTGCCACCGAGCACGTCGTCTGCTAGGCGCCGAACGCGACGGCAGTTGGGAAGTTTGGAGCGATCATCACTCGTTACGAGACCGGCTTCGCATGGCGCGTCAGGTAGATTGGATTGGATCCAAACGGCGGCTTCGGCGCTTGCGTTGGCGCTTGCGTTGGGAACTTCGGTGTTTGCACTGGCGTTGCTCGAGGAGGAAGGAGAGCGGGTGGCGTAGCGAAACGCGTTTGAAGAAATGGCAGAAAGCGAATTCCGGTGTCACTTTCGTTTCTCGAAACAAATAGTCCGTTGGTTGTACAGCGAAATCGACCCTATCATCGGTGCCAGCGAGCCACTGGAATGTTGTTGCTGCCTCTTGAAAAGTGCGCAACTGCTGCCGTCGTTTTCCTTTTCTTTCTTCTCGCTGTGCACGACACCACCTAGGGACGACGCAGAGAAACTAACAGTTATAAATTGTAGTATTCACACTTACTAGTATTTGAAAACGTGTTTAAGCTTGAGAAGAAAGAAAAACCTTTTTAGATTTTGATTAATTGGAAGACGAGAAACATTTCGTTTTGTAGCAAACTGTCTGCAAGCAGACGGCAAATGAGGGAAGTAAACTTCCGGGGAGTTAACCGTTTGGCGATTAGCTGCTCTCTCTGCCCCATTCTCAGAAATTTTGCATATTGTGTGACGTTGCAGCAACCGAACAGAACGCGTATGCAACAACGATCTCCGATGGCGCCCCAAAATGCCGGTGCTACTGAACAACTTTTCGAAAAAGAATATCGATATAAACACAATTATCCGGCGTTATAAGGGCGTTATACTAACTTTATAACATATACCACAAACGCAAGTTCTCTGCTGAACGCACTTATTCTCTGCGAAATTAGGAAATAAAAACATGTACGTTGCATTCAACTTGCGTCGGTGATTCAAATGTATTTAAACGTGTAGCAATAAATTGTTTGCTTAGCCACATGTTCGTACGCCCTTTGATACGTGGTTGTTTTTTTTCTCTTTTTACATGTTGTTTTTCATGGATTGTTGTTTGACACACGTTAAAGACATTTATATGTGATTGTGATATGTGCATCGTGTATGAAGTAATATTGTTGACATTATTGCATTGTACAAGGTAATAACCACGAGTAGATGTTATGATTGCAATGTAAATACATGTTCCTATGTTATTTTGTATTTGGTTATTAGAATGTCAGATATCGTGTCTGTGTTTATGTATATCATGTATATGTTTTTCACGGCCAAATACATTCAGGACCAGAGCCCCTATCACGCTGCTGGAAAGCAGCTTTTTGTCCAGTCCTGGCATTTTGTCTTCTTTGTAAGGACTGAATGCGAAATAAACTGTCTATCTGTCTGTTCTAAAACAGCCGCCCATCATTACCATTTATCAATTATTTTTTTATAGCAAGCTTTTCAGTTTGCGAGAACTGCGCCAAGAAAAGGACATGTTTCTGCTTTTTACGGCACCCGATGAAGCCACACGACAATCCGATCGGACAAAAATTTGGACGAGGCATAAGGTAAACAGGGGAAGGGGGAGATGCCTATCAGTTGCATCAAAGCTGTCGATTCACGGTCGGCTAGCCAGCCGCTCGTAAACGCGCGGCGTTTGTCAGATCAGTCATTCCCGCTTGGGGCGTAGCGGGGAAAGCTGCTGGCTTGTTTTCCTTGTTTTTTTTTTATGTGCATTCCATAGAGTTTCATACTACTATAACTAGAGGTATATCTGGAGCTGCGATTGCTCAACTATAATGGGAATGCCAGGTAGTACAGGCTACGGATTGGACTGGACTGGAAAACTTTATTATGGTCCTGCAGGCAGTTTTCGTTTCGCTCCAAGCGCCGGTCGGCGCAAAGCTCTATCCTTTGTTCTGTTGCTCGAAGTGGCGATAGCGCGCTGGGCTGGCGGCTGGGACGAAGTTTGTGTCGCGGTGTGGTGTCGAAGCTCAGACGAGAAAGCGACGGCATCGTACACGTTGAGAGAACGTGTTTTGACTGTTTTGACCTTGGTTCGTTAAGTGCGTTAGGTAGGCGCCGTAGCGTTACCTCCTTTTATCAAACTTCAGAAGAGGAAAAAGAAGGCACTACTGAAACAAACACGATACTACGTTCATGCTCTATGATTAGAACCTTTAAAGCGCGTAGAAAACGTGGCGGGCCTGCTAAAAAGCTTGTGTGGTTTCCATTAAAATGTGTCGCGATTCTGCATCTACTGTTGCCTTCTTGTGGGATGACTGATCCGGCCGGCTTTAACCGGTTCACAGATTGCCCAGCTCGATTATTTTCTCTTAATGTCAAATGGAATATCGGCTTTCTCTGTTTGCTTTCTGATCCACACTGCTCTCTTTATGTCTCTTACCGTAGCAAGTAACATCTTTCGTTCAATTGCTCTTACCATGGCCAGTATGTACATGCAACTTAATGCTTTGCTACAGCTCTTTTACATGCTTATATTTGTACTTCGAGCATTAATTCTGTAAAGTTTCGCTCCCAACATGTGCTGGGTTTTTAATAACCTGACACCACGCTGATTGCTTGCATAAAACATGTTTACTACATACACACGTGCATTTCTAGTGGCTTGACAATCAGAATGGGGGCTTCATTGCGCATAGCTCGTTTAGGTTCTCATTGAAATGCGCGTTTCAGGACATTTGAGAGCGCAAACTTACTTGTGGTAGGAGAGGTTGCTGCTTGCTGGCTGTATTATG
This sequence comes from Dermacentor variabilis, assembly GCF_050947875.1. NCBI lineage: Eukaryota > Metazoa > Arthropoda > Arachnida > Ixodida > Ixodidae > Dermacentor > Dermacentor variabilis. Next base: position 50,410,117 of record NC_134576.1, on the reverse strand, counting down.
CTGTCGCAAAACGGCTAAGCTCAAAGCTACGCCACAACAGCTGTGGTGGCGCGCTTCGGAAGAAGCGGTACTTCCACATAAAACATAGTGAAGCACGCTCGAAGGAGATCACAAGCGTCCCAGCTAGCACTGCAGCAGATGTGCTTTAAACTACTTGAAGAGAGAGAGAGAGAGAAGTGGTTCTTGTGGGAAAGGAGGAAAGGCTGGTACTATCTTCTGCAACCCATGCGGGAGCATGGCTCAGTGCCAGCAGGGAGGGGGAGATGGGATTAAAAGAAAGGGAGGGTAGGAGGGAGAAAGCTAGAGGGTCGTCCCAGCAGCATCAGAGCAGCCCGGCCGGGAGGGCCCAGTGGGTTCGACCGGAGGAGTAGGCTAGAGGTAAACCGTATAGGACGTGGCCCAGTAGAAGTGAAGTAGTGGCGGATCAGGAAGCCTGAGGTGGTGGGATGGCCGAGACCACTTGAGGACGTTCAGCCGTCGTGACGGCCGACGCAGCCTTTCGAAGGAGCGAGAGTGTCCGCACGTGCCTATCGTCTGCGTAAAAGTCTCGCGTTCGCAGCGAGCAGGTGTCGTAGTAGACGACACTTGTAGCATTTCGCTCAAAAATGCACAGCACTTTCCCACAACACAAAATCTTTATTTCCATAAATATTTGATGAGTATGTTTATATAAGCATATGCACGGTTATTTTTGATGTTGTAAAAATACATAAATTATTAATCACTGGCACTAAATCGAGAACAGAACTGCAGAACGATGCATATCCTGGTGGGCCCTGGTGGCAAACCGTGCTTCGATCTCAATTTCATACAAACATTATGTAGCGTATTCTGCGTTATCTGAAATACTGCAGAAATAAAATTAGGTTTTACGCGAAAAAATTTAAAACAATTTCGTTTACCGCGTCGCAAGCAAACGCCACTAGTCTAAAGATCGAAGTCACTCCGAAGCCTGTATTTCCCATCATTCCCATGTAGGTTGAGGCAACGCTCAGGCGAGCTTCCGCAGACACTAGCGCCACATTTCCCTCTCGGGTACTTATTTAGAAACTCTACGGTTCATTCTGTTTTCGTGCAGTAAGCTGCATGCGTCATCGCGCGAAGGTTCAATCTAGAAGGTCCGCACGCCACATGGTGTAAAAGCTGTGAACTAAAGGCGACGTCCGGAATTGCTGAGTTTGATTTACATTATTTGCACAACTGAACTTTTATGATTAGATGAATCCGCGGCTTTTTAGTGGTTCAATAATTGGAATGGCCGCAGTTCCAATAGCTGCAATTCCAATACCAACGTCATTTCACTGTTAACTACGTACTTCTTCGGCCCAGAACGTCCAGCCATTGTTTAATGCTGTTCCGACAGGGCAATTAAAACGCCAATTTTATTCATTTGATTAGCTGTATAACCACTGAATAACCTTATTTCCGTGTATTAATTCACACCTGTCTTTAGAAATGAGGAGAGAGTTCGTGCCGCCTGCGTGAATTACGAAATTAGCAGTTTTGTATGTTTCTCTTGTCACAAAAACGGACGCAGCGTTGACGTTCTTTGCTCTCACATTGAGGTGCGTATCACATGGGAAGGCGCTCCTTGAATTATCTGAGTCTACAGACAAAATAAACGGATTGCACATAATTTCGTGTAATTGCAGTTAATGAATTCTCCATCAAATGATCCCTTTCTAAGTAATTGTAGCGCCCGCAATGGCCTGCTATATTTTGTGTTGCCGCGGACACATACAACTAAAAAAAGTCCATACGCTTAGAGGTTCACAAAGAATACAGCACAGCGGTAAGGCTTGCTATTGACTCATGATTACTCAATAGCGAATTGCCGAGATAGCATTTATTTACTATATGAGTTTTGCCTAACATTGACCTGCGGTCATTTGTGAGTTAATTTCTTTCCTGCTTACGATGAGTAATACTGCATGTCAACCGAACAATCGAACTTGCGGGCGGCCAGCTACGAAGAAAGGGTCTTGGCCACACATAGTGTTCCAGCATCTCAATCAGCCGAATTTCCAAGCCAGTCTCAGCATCACTCACGTGAATAAAAATACAGAGTTCTGCAATACCTTCCACTGGTACTGAAGCGCTCCGCATTATTAGCAGTCTGGTTTTGTTAATTATCAGACATTGGAGCGAAAGGGAACAGTGATAGAATCGTGGACATAGATAACACAAAGTAGCCTCTTGCGTCTCGTGTGTGTTCCCGCTTGCATACTTGAATACTCGTGCATTAACGTTTCACACAGCTGCAGCAACTCGTTATGTGCTCTAATGAACCTGTTTCATGTCACATTACGCTGTTTAGCGTGTTCGGCTGTTCTCTGACATTGAGACACAACGTGGTCACGTGTTTCTGAGCAGCGCAGAGACGCTCAGCCGGAGCAGCTTCCGGCCTGACATGCTACTGGGAAGCATGTCAACCGACCAATCGATTTGCCGGGCGACCAGCTGCCCAGTAAGCAAAGCCAATGCAACACTGAGGAAATAATTATTGAGCGTTAAATTGAGAATGTTACTTACCTAAACATCGATAGAGTGGTTATCGCGAAATGTTCTGTTTCGCCGACGCGAGTATTGCCCTAAACACAAAACATTTATTTCCAGTAAAAATAAATTGCGGGTTTTAGCATCCTGAAACGGCACATTGGGTTATGACTTTGACAGACGCCGCATTCGGGGTGTTCAGAATAATTTAGACCACCGAACACATGCACTGACAAAGATGAAATATGTACTTAAATTTAGGTGTACGTTAAAGAACCCCAGGTAGTCGAAATTTCCCGAGTCCTCCACTACGGCGTGCCTCATAATCAGAAAGTGGTTTTGGCACGTAAAACCCCATAATTTTAAAGATGAAATATGTAATTGAACGTCAAGCGTGCAAACACGTGTCCATCTTTGCACGCCTGCCTTTTCGTAACGTGAATGCTTACAGACTTTACTCAACTTTCAGTCGTTCGAAAAAGCAAACGTTGCCTTGGTTCTCGTGACACCGCTGCCTCGACGTTTCACAAAGTGCACCCGCCTGAACGGCTGTTTGCATTTTGCCGCAGTTTGTTAACGGTCTGGTGCAAAAACACATACGCAAAGAATTACAATAAAGTAGGGAGCTGTGTGGTTGATAAATTTTAAACGAAAGTGCACGTCGCATCAGATGACGCTAAACACAATTGTAGACGTACATGCTGCTCTACTACTGTATCCGTCTGTTTGTATATATGAGAGATTAAAGTCAATGTTACTTCCTTCTAGCGCCTTCTCCATCCTCACCATGTACATCATAAACAGCAGTGGGAATAAAGGGCACCCCTGCCTCAGTCCCTTGTTGATAGGAACTTTCTCTTCGGTCTTCATCCATTCACATTCAACGCAAACGGTATTTTCTAGGTAAATATCTCTCAAAACTGTAGACAATCGTCCCTTAAGCCTCCCCTTCCAGAATATCCGACAAGATGTTGCGGTCTAAGTTGTTATAGGCTCCTATATCAACGTAGACCGCTAAATTGCGCTTACTACGGTGCCTCTAGCGGGAGATAATGCGCTCACGGGGGAACCTTTTTAGTTGGTGTACTACGCCTGTTTATTTAGCTATCGATTCTTTCGCCCTCTGTGGCTATTTGTTGAGCTTGAGAGTGCTGGCGCCAGGCAGCACCCGCAGCCCGCGCTTTCGTCACATGCCACGGGCAAGCCTGTGGCATGTTGCGTGTTTCGCGTCCAAGCCTGGGGTGGCGCCACCGTCGAAACGACGAGAGCGCAACGCCGGCAGCGGTAATCGAAACGCAAGCTAAGCCTTTGTTATGTAAACTTTACTTGCAACGTATCAAACCAGCACGCATAGAAAAACATTTCCATCTGAAATTATAAACTTTTCGGAGCAAATTCAGCTTAAAGGCTGAAAATTTTTATAACGCGACTTCTCGAATGGTTAACTGCAAGAGAGAGAGAGAGAGGGCAGACATTCTGGACCAGAAGACGAATAGTCGCGACAAAATTCGCCCTTCTGAAAGCTACGTGTTTCTGCTCAAACCGGAGGCACTGACTCAAATCAAGTTGCAGTTTGTGAATATTGTGAACAAAGTGGCGTGACACCTTCAGCTTCAAAAGTGGACGAACATTAGCAACATACCAGCGTGCGACGGCTTTATGTGGGCGGATATATTTCTTCATTCAGCAGCGGACAGGTTGTGCTCACCAGAAATGTGTGGCGAGACTGTACATAGTATCTTTTTGCACATAAACAACTGCGCATGTTACGTACCAGTTTATCTTCTGAAACGCTATTCATGTGCTTTTTATTTCATGTAAACATCGATGATGTTATAATAGAGCTGTTTATTGGGAGCAAGTTAGTGTGATTAGCGTCGTGATTTCGCTCGGCCTATGCAGCAATGCCAACCTTCAAAGGTAAATGTACAAGCCAATTCCTAAATAAGAAGATATATATATATATATATATATATATATATATATATATATATATATATATATATATTGGGATATACCTGGCCAAGGCAAGCAGACAGCGCAATAGCAGAAGCGGACGACGCCGGCGTAGGTCGTCTGCTGTGCGGTACTCCTCACAAGCGTCATTGTGCTTTCGATACACATTTAACTTTGTAAGCGACTAGAGATTATTCAGACGTCACCTGTCCTTTTTAAATTTAGATTGTAAGTGAATATTATTGAAAACAATATCTATTATTAGTAAGGAAAAAAATTTTCTGGTATAAGTGCAACTCCCGTTAGAATCCAGGCGGCGCTAGCATCGGCTGCGAAAATCGGCCCCATACATCTGTTTGTTTTGGGCTTCCAGGAGTCTCGGGTTGACGGTTATTGATCTGTCGACAGTGCAGGTCCCTGGCAGGGCAGTTGACGTTGTCGTTAGGCTGCATAATTTGGTCGCTACACAGAACTCGTGTAAATAGGCAATATCTGTTCCTTTTGCGATGTGTTGGAATTCATTTCCGAAATTCGTAAGTGCGACATTTGCACAGCCATCGCTTAAGTGAACAAGCCGCCGAGCCACGCAAATACCTTCGTGGAAGAGGAGCTCTATGTTTCCATCCCCTATGCTTTCGCGGTCGTAAAATGTTTCATTCTGCACAAGAACCATTACAATGCAGCGTGGCGGCACATTTACATCATCATCAACGACGCGCAGTGCAGTAAGACGTCTCTCATCCGATGCTTTTACAGGTATAGCTTGTTCTGTCGAGAAAGACACACTGGGCCTACGTAGGTTAATTATGGCGCCGTTAGCTTGTAGAAAATCCATTCCCTATATAAGTTCCCGTGAACATTCTGGCAGTACAATAAAGTCAGAAATGTAAGTGAAGCCTTTTATCGTAAGTCTTGGGGTGCATCGGCCAAGGCGCGTAATAAGATGACCGCCTGCCGTGCGTATCTGCGCTCCAGTCCATTGTGTCACAACTTTTTTCAGGTGTTTCGCCATCTTGAAGCTCATTACCGAATAATCAGCGCCGGTGTCGACTAAGGCATTCAGCTCGCAACCATCTATTATCAAGCACAAGTCTGATGTAATCGTTTCGTTCCTGCACCTGTTTACTGGAATTATCTCGTCATCGCATTGAAACCACGTTGTAGGATCTTCGTAACTCTGGTTATCAGCGGCCTCACCTCCACAGGTCGCTTGCTTCAGTTTTCCTGGTGTGGGCTTGGTGAACGACGTTTAGGCAATCTTGAAGACGCGCGTGGGCTAGGTGATCGGTAGCGCATGGGCGGCGGTGACCGTGGTTGATGTTGGCGAGGAGCAGTGGGGCTTTGGGGCGTGGACAAGTATTCTTCGATCTCTGCTGGCCGTTCACCGTTTCGGGGGCATGGTGCACTTCAGGGAAAACCCCTTAATCCAGCTTGACGGTACAGGCAGAACTTATACAGGTGATCCTATTCTCCGCAGTGAAAACACAGAGGCCTGCGCTCGTGGTCACGCCAGACGTCACTTTTCCGGGGCCTTTGTTCCCCAAAACGAGGTGCACTATGTGCTGAAGGCTGATAGGCAGCCAGTGTTTCCAGTGGACGAGGAGCACTGCGTACTGTCGTCGAGTAGGGAACGGTCGTCGCAACTGTTCCACTACTGTGTACCGTGGGTTGCCTGAGTACGTCAGCGTACGTTGGGGTGCGCCGCGTCGGCTGTGGCTCACGCTCTGGATCCCGTATGAAGTTCCTCAGTTCGTTCCGGACAACGTCGACGATAGATAGTGCAGTTGAAGACTGAGGTGTCTGCAACTTGTTGAGCTCTTCCCTGATCACTGACCGGACGAGCTCCCGCAGGGCTTCCAGGTCGTTTGGCAGGCCTCCAAGGAAGACATGGGTAGGTGCGCAGCTTCCCTCACGGTTGTATTGCCGAGCCCGCTGTTCCAGCGTCTTTTCGATGGGCGTTGCTTCGCATCTGAAGTCGGCAACCATGCGCGGTGGGTTGCGGACGAGAACTGCGAAGAGTTCCTGCTTTACTCCACGCATGAGCCGGCGCAGCTTCTTATCTTCACTCATGGTTGGATCAGCACGCTTGAAGAGGCGGGACATGTCCTCCATGTGCATCGCCACGTTTTCGTTTGTGAGCTGGTTTCTGGCTTGAAGTGCAATTTCCGCCTTTTCTTTACGCTCCGTGCTGGCGTACACTGCTAGCAGTTGTCGTCAAAACTCCTCCCAAGAGGACAAAGAGGGTTCGTGGTTTTCATATAACGTTTTTGCGAAGTCCTCCAAAGCGAAGTATACGTTACGGAGCTTCTGTCTCTCATGCCATTGATTAAACTCGCCACTCTCTTGAACACTTCCAACCAATCTTCCACGTGTTCGAACGAGTCACCATGGAATGTTGGCGGCTTGCGAGTTTGGCTTACGACTAGCTGTGCCGGGGTTACCTGGGTAGTCGTTGTGGCGGCGTCCGTTGTCTGAGTTTCTCTTGGTATGAAGAGAAGATGGCCAAATTCGGGCGAGTCACCTTGAAGACGGCGGCTGGTCTGCTGGTGTACACGTGTCAGTTCCAGGGGATGGACTCGCTAATTGTCGGGGCTACGCTGACTTTCGTTCGTGGGGCTTCGACTCATACCACGCACCTCCGCCAGAAATGTAACGATGTTAATAAAACAACAACATCTATTAGGGTAGAACTTGTGCCCACAAGTAAAAGTCACTGCGGTCGTGAAGAAACACCCGGCAGACGCGTTCTCAAAACTGGCCTTGAACCGTCTTCCTCTTTCTCCTCGCGTGACACTTCGTGCGCGTGGCGCATGCGAGCCGGGTCCAACTGGCTGCCCGTGCCACGAAGATCGCTGCCTATTGTTGCTGAACAACACCACGGTACGGCGTACACAGTGTCCAATACAAAGGGCACGCAACTTGAATGTCACCACGTTTGTCACGGCAATATCCGTAACTTAAACCATAAGCATACCCATAAGTTCAACCGTAAGCATATCCATAGGCTAAATCATAAAGCATAACCATAAGCTGAACCGTAAGCATAATCATAGGCTAAATCATAAAGAATAACCATAAGCTAAACCATAAGCATCACCGAACCTTTTCGCTTCGAGATATCCTGGCTTAACCTTAGCTAAGCCCCAGCCAATATTTTTTTGACTCACCGGTGCACACACCCAGAGGCTGCAAGGTTAATCCGCTTTCTTGGGTAGTTTCCAGACAGACTGTGCTCGGTTCCAGCGACGAGTTTTCACGCTAGCTAACACATTTTTTTAGGCAACCCGTCATTACGCGGCTAGACGCGGCAGATCACTGACGATGGAAGCCGTGTATGTAGCCACTGCGCCAGTGAAACGCCGCCCAGCTGATAAAATTCACCGTCTTTAAACACGATCGCCTGGTAGCGGCTATCGAATGTCGGGTGCATAAACTGGCCGAGATACTATTGTTGTCTAATTAAGACGAACCAGCGTGATGCTGCACGAAGAAAACGACCACCCCGTTCGCAAATATAACCGCCGTACAGTTTGAATCGATAAACCGCACGGACCGCAATCGATACCAGTGGGCTGCTGCCTATCACACGTCAGTGAGGTCTCAAAACCTTTATTCAAGCAATAAGGCAGAAGCTTTATTAACGTAAGTTTAACAAAAACAATTGTCCGTTTATTTTGCAAAAAGTTACACGCTAAGTATGTTTGACGGTCATTATGTGTACATTTATAGATAAATATGGATGGATGGATGAATGTTATGAGCGTCCCCTTTGAAACGGGGCGGTGGGTTGCGCCACCAAGCTCTTGCTATTATACTGCCTAATGTCCTACTTATGTTAAAGGATAAAAAAGAGAAAAAAACACTATGAACTACCCCACCCAAATTTTCTGATACCCTATTTCCAACTGTGCTTTTGTACGTGTCCGTTTTTTGTCGTTTCCCTACTTTTCTTCCACCAATCCTCTAATCGCCTCTTACTAATGCCTATTGCGGAAATGTTTGCTTTTCCACTGCTCTCGCTGAACCCAAGTGCTTCAAGGAGGCCAGTGGCGCCTAAATCGACCGCTCGGTAGACGTATTCACATTCTAATAACACATGCTCCATAGTCTCCCTAGCTTTACCGCAGCAAGCACATGATTCTTTTTCCGTCTTATATCTCGCTTTATAGGTGCGTGTTCTAAGGCATCCTGATCTCGCTTCGAAGAGTAATGAGCTTACCTTTGAGTTATCATAAATTGTTTCTTTCCCGATTTCGTTTTTTTCCTCTTACGTAGCTACTCATGGCAGGTTTCTTTTCCATTACTGCCACCCGTGGAATTATTTCAGCCTCTCTGACTTTCCACTTGACCTTCTTTGTTGCTGTGTTGCCCACCCTACAGGCCGCATACTTGCTGGTAAGCTTCCTAGTTCTTTTCCTCCACTGTGAATCAATGTTTTTCCTGTACAGATACCTGAACACTCTCCCAGCCCATTTACTTTCTTCCATATTCCTCAGCCGTTCTTCATACTCAATTTTACTGCGAGCTTCCGTCATTTCAAACTATTCCAGCCCATATCACCCTACACAGCTTCATTTGTAGTCTTCCCGTGAGCACCCATTGCGAGGCGCCCCACTGACCTTTGGTTCCCAGCGAGTCCCGATTGTACCCCTGATTTAAAGCAAACAACCGCATTTCCAAAAGTAAGTCCTGGAACCATTACACCTTTCCACATACCTCGGAGGACCTCGTACCTATTGTATCCCCATAGCGTTTTGTGTTTCATTGTGGCTGCATTTCTCTTCCACTTCACTCTTATTGTTTTTTCCTGCGTTTACATATATCTATTGCCTTCGTTTATTCATATACCAAGATATTTATATTCTGTTACCCGAGGTATTTCCTGGCCCTGTATCTCCACTCTCTGTTCTCTTTTTTCATTGAATACCATAACACCCGATTTTCTAACACTAAATTTGAAACCTAAATGGCTGCCTTCCGATTTGCAGCCAGACGTTGCAAATCACTGCAACGTCTGCAATCACTGCAATCACTGCGATCGCAATCACTGCAATCAAGGTGTAGACAATCGTAACCTAAGCCTTCCCCTTCCAGAATATCTCACAAAATGTTGCGGTCTACGTTGTCATAGGCTCCTATAATGTCTAAAAAGGCCACATATAACGGTCTGCTTTCTACCTTTGATATTTCAATACATCGAGTAAGCACAAATATGTTATCATCTAAACGCCTACCTATTCTGAAGCCATTCTGAAGTTCTCCCAAAATGCCATTATTCTCTGCCCATGCTTGAAGCATTAATTTCATTGCCTGCATTGCTACCCATTATATTACCGATGTAATGGTCAAGGGTCTATACGAGTGAATTCTATCTTTCGCCCCCTTACCTTTATAAATTAAATTAATTCTACTTTTTCGCCAACTGTCTGGTGTTCATGTATATTTTAAAGTTTATTTCCACTGCTTTCACCAGAGCTTCCTTACTTTTTGGTCCTAGTTCATTAATCAGCATAACGGGAGCCTGGTCTAGCCACGTGACTGTGCGCTTAAGAATTTTCTCTTCCGATTTCTTCCAGTTTAAATTTGTCAGCACCAGCTCCTTTCCCACTTAGGTCTCTTTCATGCGCTTTCTTTTCTTAAAATACAACCTCGTCATTGGCTTGGAAAGGTTCGGCTGTTACTTTTGATATGTCATTTATTGCCGCTTCTCCTTCCAGTCTGTTTTCATCTTCATCTAGGATATGTTGCTGTATTGTTGTTGACTTCCTGCGTAATAGCTTTATGTGGTTCTAAAATATTCTAGGTGCGGTCTTCTTTTTCTCACGTATTTCTGACAACCAACGTTCACTGTCAGATTTTAATTTTGCTTGCATGAGTATTTGAACCATAGACTTTTTCTCCCGGTATATTTCCCATTTACTGGTTACTTCACCCCTCGGCAACTGCGCCTTCTTTGCCTGCCTGTGCTCTCGAGATGATTTCTGTCGTTCGGCGATCGCTTCTCATATCTACCTGTTCCACCGGCTTTTCGGTTTCTTTCTTCCTTTCCAACGAACATGTTGTTTGCCTTTCCGTATTTCTGTCGTTATTACACTTAGAAGCTCACCATATTCCCACTCTTGGCCATTTGCCAAGTTCGTCCTCGACTCTAGTGACTGTATTTGCTATTTGGTCAGTGTTCAAATGTGGACTGGCCATTTTGCGCTCCTTGCTCTCTTTCCCAACTACATATGTCATTTTAAAAATGATGCGTTTATGGTCACTCCCTATGCTGCTATGCCCTTCCTCATCAATGACCATTTCTCTCAACTTACCATGAATTCCTTCTGTCATCAGACAGTAATCAATGCTCGATTGCCGGTTTCCCACTTCCCACGTGATCTGCCCTTCACACTTAGGCCTTGTATCCAAGATAACGAGGTTATGTTGCCCAGAAAGGTCTAGCATTGACTTCCCGTTGTTGTCGATATAGCCACCTAAATACTGTATGTGGGCATTCATGTCACCTAATAGGACAATTTCAGCACCATTCCCGGAACCCGTGATATCAGCGCTTATGCATTCCACTAGCTCTTTATTCTTCTCTATGCAATTATTTCCAGTCCACAAATACGAAACGCCCAGCCAAGTTTTTTTCCCAGTCATTTTACCTGATAACCAAAGATGCTCTTGACATTTTGAATTTACTTTTTTCCATTTGGCTCCCTGATGGTTGAGCATTCCGACTCCCCCTCCCTTTCTTTCCGACTTAATTTTGTTGCACCCTTCCCAAACATAATTCTTAATAACTGGCGGCTCTTTTGAGTCTCTAAGGTTCGTTTCTGTAACAGCATACACCCCTATTTGTTCTTTATGTAACTTCTCCTCAATCTCTGCACACTTTTCCTTTCTTCTGCCGCCCTGCATGTTTATGTAGCCTACAGCATGGCGAGCTTTTTTCTTGCTTTTCTCTTTTTCCTGTTATCGACGGCGATGCTCTTCTGAGGTTCCCCTAGGGGACCTTCTTCATTACTATCTACTCTAGCCTCCGGAGCACACGCGGACCCTCTAAAAAAGCAACACCGCGACCATCAAGCCGCCAGCCCACTTCTAGTGCCAGCCTGTAATTGAAGTGGATCCCGTCTCGTTTAAAACCACCACAACTTCTCTCTTCCCTGTTTACTTCGACAACCTCAAAGCCTTTCTCTTGGCTCATTTTCCATATTGCCTCATTAGCAGCCACTACGGCTCTTTGTACGTGGTTGTCACGTACAGGCGCCTTCGGCACCGTGCACACCACGATCTGCACCTGAGGGGATAGCTCGCGCAAGACGTCCACCCCTTCGCCAAGCGCTGACAAGGTCGCCAAGGCATTTTCCGCGAGCTTTTCTTTTGCTCGCTCCATGACAGAACCCAGTGTCCGCCCTGGAAATGTCCCTACTGCCACTCTTTTGTCGCCTTTCACCCTTTCCACAATTGCTTTTGAACACCCAGCCAGGTTTGAGCCGCCAGCGATAATCACCCTTTCACTCTCTCCTACATCGCCTTGTTTCCATTTGTCCTCCGCGTGATTCGGACACGACAAAGGGCATTGTCCCCTGGGATCCTGCTTTTTCCGCGTGGCGGCCTCAAGGTAGGGACCGCTCTTTCCAGCTAACCCTTCACCACACTGCATGCATTCCATGTACTTCGCTGACACTCCCTCGCCTGTCGCGTCGGGGGTCTGCGTTCCATTGTCAGGCACATTCTCGTTCACAATGGCGGCCCTGTTCAGCTTTTTCTCAGCTGCTTCAAGTCTCTTTTCAACAAGCTTCCATGCATCACGCTCCCTGTTTAGCTCATTTTGGAGCTGTTGCGCCTGTTTGAGAAGCTCTTCCTTGAAAGCCTCCATTTTCTGCAGCCTAGTATTGACATCACATTGTGTGCCGGTTGATTCGATGCCCTCTCCATTCTCATTCGTCTCCTCATCTGCCTTGAGGGACCCCCCGCGCACTGCTTGCTTTCCCGTCTTTCTCGCCATGTATTGCGCGGCTTTTTGCAAATACAACAATACTCTAATAATGCTACTACTGATGCAAATACTATAATACTATATCAATGCAGAGCGCGTGCCTTTTAACAAAAACCGAAACGCAGAGGATCCAAATCCTCAAAATGTCGCAAAGCAACTCTCACCACTGTTTCAAAAGCAATGAAGGCCGCGGAGACCGAAGGTATGACACGCTCTCGCACGCACTCAAACATGCGGCCACGCTCTCACTTTCCTACCAAAACACGCACAGTAAAACCACTAACACCTATTTCTCTTGCCACTTCCAAGCTACCATTTAAAGACTACAAACACTCAACGTCCCATCCGGTTGCACGTGTTGGAGCACGTGGCACGAAAGGACGCTCTAACCATCCCGCAAAACAAATTGTACAGGAAGCACACCCGCGCACCCGAAATACGAGAGACAAAAAAAAAGGAAAGAAAAAGAGAACCACCCAATTACCATTTAAAGGCAAAAAATCAGCAAATAAAGAAACAGAAGCAAGCTCAAAGCATGCACAAGAGATTGGAGGACGCTTAAGCTTCGCCTTCAAGAGTGGAACGCGACAGCGTTCCCGTCGACCCGCCAAGGGGTGTAAGACAATGGGCTACGGCGCAGCGACTACGCGCCCCGCATCGGACGCGGTGAGCGTCGAGCAACGCAGCGTTCGGCGCGACAACGAAATGTGCGCCTGAGCAAGCGACGCACGCCTGAGCCTTTGAAACAGCTCGTTTCTAAGGCAACACCGCGTTCACTAGAGGCGCTTTTGTACCGCTTTGAAGCATCGAACTCGTGGCTCAGTCAATCTACTTCTGGACGCCGTGCAGTACGGACGCAGAATGGAGGGCTCCTCGAGAGCTGCGAAAGCGGCCGACGTTGGCCGTGGTACCCCGTGTTCCGCGTTGCCCAAGGATTACCGTGTCATCTTGCCGCCGTTACCAACAGGTGAAGGACAAAGGCGCGCAGTTGTATTGCACTGCGACGTCACTGGACGGCCTTCTAGAATCGACGACTTCCGGAAGCCCTTGAAGGATGCTGGAGTAATTCAGCAAGTAGGCGGAATTGGTGCATACCAAAAGTCGTACGTGTGGCTGCTCAACATGAGGACAGATGAGGCAAAGCAGACGCTGCTAGACGCCGGACCACTACTGGTGACGAACCGGACATGCCTCGTCATTGATCCAGCGAGGCAAGAACTCAGGATTAAGCTACATTGGGTCGCGTTCGACGTCACCTCTGAGACCATTCGACGAGCCTTCCGAGAGTATGGCGAGATAAAGGAAGTCATCAGTGATCGGTGGAAGGCCGAGGACTTTGATGGCGCCGAGTCAACGACTCGTCTAGTGCGTCTTCTGCTGCGCGATGGTGTCACACCAGACCGCATCCCACATCAGATGCGTCTTGGTAGCGGCACTGCGCTAGTGGTTGTGCCTGGACGTGCCCCGTTATGCCTTCGTTGTCACAACACTGGACACATACGACGTGAATGCCGAGTGCCCAGGTGTGCTGCTTGCCGAGCGTTCGGGCACGAGCAGGCTAATTGTACTCGCTCGTATGCCAGAGTTTTGCAAGCGTAGGCGGTGAAGCAGATCGCAGCGAGATGCTCATAGACGAAGAAGAAGCGGAGAGCGTGGCTGGGATGGTGGCGTCTATCAGCGACGCGGCCGCAGTGGCGGCGTCCACCAGCTCAGCAAGTGCGCAAGAGAACAAGGCTGCAGACGCTCGGGCAGCAGACGCCACTCTGGAAGACACCTCGACGGGAAAGTACGAAGAAGGTTCGGCAGAGCGCCCTTCTGAAACCCACTCTTTAGGAAAGCAGCTGCCACTAAGTGCGTCCGGGAGTGGTGAGAAAACAGCTGAACTCAAGACCGCAGTAAGCGAGGTCGTTGCGACGCTCGAGGACAGTGATTCGACGGATGAGGCTGCAATGGACGCCGAGGCAACACCTACGACGCGCCGACTCAGCAAAGCAAGCACGGCTTCTCAAGACACCCTGCTACGAGCAACGGAGAGGCGTGGGACCGAGCCTGGAACCAAAAAGCCTCGGGTGGCCACCAGCCATCAGCGGTTGGCGTCGCTTACACGCGGCGGCGCCAAGTCGACGCCCTGAGCGTCGACTGGACTGTGTGTTGCTACAAGGCAAGGTCTGTGAGGGGAGCACCGTAGGCTCGGTCTGGTGTCACTCGCCAATATGGAGTCCTTAGAGAGGTCGATAAATATTGCAACACTTAACGTCCGAGGGCTTAGTGCCAGCAGGCGGCAAAACCAACTTTACCACCTCGTAACGGAGCACGATTTTGATATTGTAGCCATTCAGGAGACCAAAGTAGAGAGACAGGATCAGACGGAGCGTATGGTGCTTCCTTTCACGAGACGCTATAACGTGTGTGTTGCCCATGCGGTGGGGAGGTCTTCGGGGTGCATTTTGTTAATCCGGCAGAGTCTTGGTGCTGTAGTGCAGTCGGTGACTACCTGTGAGTCAGGCCGTTTCATTGTATCTGACATTTCCCTGTCAACAGAAAATTGGCGAGTAATTTGTCTTTATGCACCAACTCAGGCTCAAGAGCGAAAGCTTTTTTTTTTGAAGAAATGGAGACGTACGTGAAATGCGAGCGTAGACTAATCCTGGCGGGAGATTTCAATTGTGTCTGTACGGAACGTGACAAAACCAGTGGGAAACACAATGATGCAAGTACTGCTGTTTTGAAAGACTTGATTGCAGAATTTAATCTAGAGGACGTGGGTGAATGTCTTTGCGGTGGAAAAGCGGTCACCTTTACCCACTTTCAGGGTGCGAGCCATGCTAGACTTGACAGAGTGTACGTGTCAAGTTCAGTCGTGTCGAGATTATCGTGTCACACCTGTTAAATTTCGTGATCATTGTTTGGTTTCTTTCCGTGTTGGAAAGGAAAAAACAAATAGCAAAGAAATTTCCTGGGATCTTTGGAAATTTAATGCAAACTTGCTGAAAGACGACGAGTTTTGTGAGCAGTTTCTCAAGGCTATAGATAAAACAACTCAAAACTTAGATAGTTGGGGACATAAATGGGAAGTTTGTAAGCAAACAATTAAATTGAAAGCACTTGAAAGGGCCAGTGTCTTAAGTCACGCGAAAAAAGAACTCGAGTCCCGTCTTAGATTGAATCTGAAGCAATTATTGGAATGAAAGTATACAACCCGGTTATCTCTTAGAAGACATAAAAAGCATAAAGCAAAAACTTGAGCTGATAGACCAAGAGCGATACAATGAAGCATTGATTCGAGCCAGAGCTGAAAAATGGTGCACAGGAGAAATGCCGACAAAACGTGCCTTGGGAGTCGAAAGAAATATGCTTCCCAAAATGGAATAACAGAAATAGAACATAATGGGTTACTGTCTACCAACAAAGAAACAATAGCAAGTTGTTTTTTGCAATATTACAAAGTATTGTTTTCTTGTAGCCAAGTTGACACTGATAGATTTTAAAAAGACTTCATGTCATTGATGCCAACATTAGATGATGAAACTAAGGAAGTATTAGAAGTGCCCATAACAGTAGAGGAAGTTAAGAATGCGATTGACCATTTAAATAATCGCAAATCACCGGGACCGGATGGCTTAAGCGCTGCATTGTACAAGGCGTTAAGGGTGTTATCGCGCCTGTTTTGACTGAAGTATACAACGAGGCTTACGCGAACAAACATCTACCGCCGTCCTTTTTGTCAGCACACACGGTCCTAATACCAAAAGCTGAAGATCCAATCAAATTACGTAACGTCACATCGTATAGGCCGATTAGCCTGACAAATATAGACTATAAAATATTAATGAAAGTATTGGCTAACAGGTTGCAGACCGTAATGAAAGATTTAGTCGGTCCGCATCAAACGTGCGGAATAAAAGGAAGGACAATTATGACAAATATACACATAGCACGATCAATCCTTGAATGCTGTGACGCAATGCAACTAAGTGTCGCTATGCTGCAAGTTGACCTTGAGAAGGCATTCGACCGCTTGCCGCACGATCTGCTATGTATGCTTGAATATGTGAATGTAGGCAATGTGATCAGCGAAGGTGTGCGGATGGCTTACGCCGGATGTACGACGAGATTGATAATAAACAAATCAGTAGGTGAATACATACCAGTACAGCGCTCGGTCAGACAAGGGTGCCCATTATCACCGCTTCTTTTTTGCATATATATTGAGCCCTTTTGTCTAAGCGTAATTAGGAACAACGCGATACGTGGATTTCAGTTACATCAAGCAGAGGTAAGCCTTCTTGCTTACGCTGATGACATTGCAGTTTTCTGTGTTGATCATGAAAGTATAATGCATACCGTCAATGCTGTTAAAAGTTTCTGTCAAGCAAGTGGTAGTGCAGTAAACTGGAAGTGCGTTGGGTTCTGGCATGGGGAATGGGACGTCGCACCAAGGATGTTTTTGAACATTAAATGGCAAGAGACACCGACAAAATACTTAGGAGTACCCCTGCAGTACTGCACTGACAATGAGCCTTATTGGAAAAAACAAACAGAGGTGTTACGTGAAAATGCACAAAAGTGGAAAGGATTGGATAAGTCGATTTTCGCACGGGCCACGACGTGCAACCTATTTCTTGTAAGCAAGCTATGGTATGTAATGCAAGTTTTGCATTGCAGCAGGTTAAATGTACAAAAAATGCACAGAGTGTTCGCGGTCTTTATCTGGAGCTCTCTATGGGAAAAAACGAGCCGAACAAATCTGTTCAAAAGAGGGAGTGATGGTGGGCTTGGTATAGTGCATCTGTATGTGAGACAACTCGTCAGTCGATTTGTTTTTCTCAGAGATGTAGATCATACCTTTCTCAGAACTATGACTCAACTGAGGCTGGGTAAAGTGCTACCAGAGTTTGTTGTGTCTTCGGTGTGTCAGCAAGGACCAGTACGTGGATATCTAAAAGAAGTGGTGTCATCTTTCCGCTTCTTATCGGTGCGTTTTTCTTTGCAATATTTGACAGATGTGTCACGCAAGAAACTGTACAAGGACCTTGTGGATGTGTTATTTCCTGTGCCATTGCACCGTGAATTATACTGTGCAGGCAAAGGAAAAGATGTTTTGAAACGCGTTAAAAAAATGCTAGTTGCGCCAGGGGTTAAAACCTTTTTTTTTTAAGCTGCACACAGGAACCTTACCTGTTTTAAAGGGAAGCTGAAACGGTTTTCAATTTCCATGAATTGCTGGGATTGGGAAGAACAGACCTAATAATTTACGGTTCCAAAATTGTTTTTCGTTTTGTTAATATAAGGGGCGGAAATCGCTTTCTAAATCACCCGCGCGGACACGCCCCCATCGCTTCCCGGAGCGCCGGGTGAGGTTGTTGCCAGAGGAGAGAACCGGCGAGAGCGACGTCATGGGCGGAGACGGAGCCAACCGAGCTGCGTGCCGGCGTGCTGACATGTGCTGGCATGCCTCTTTCCGTCCTGCGCTTTACTGAACGACGCTTCGAGAGATCTGCCGCCGCCGCCGCTCACGTTTGTTTTGCGATTTTCGTAAACTGTTCTTTCTTTCTGTGCTGCGTGAGTGCCTACAGCCAAGGGCGCCCAAGATGCCCTCGTTCTGTGCAGCATTCGGCTGCGCGAACACAGGCGGGCGAGACGATGTGGTGTTTCACAAATTCCCGAAGGAAAAGAAGCTTGCAGCGCAGTGGGTACGTGCGGTGAGGAGAGATAAGTTCGTGCCGACGAAATCAACTGTGCTGTGCTCGGACCATTTCCGCGACAGTGACTATCATCGGAGCTGGACAACGATGCGGGCAATCGGTATTCCAGTTAAATCGGCGCGAGTGAAGCCCGGCGTTGTTCCGTCTATATTCTCCTACAAGAGAAACACCTCGCCACCTCCAAAAGCGGCCTTCGCCAAGAGGAGAAAGCGTGCGGTAAGGGTTTTAATGTGCACACGGGCAATTTTTTACCAGATGATCACCTTAGTGTCGAACAAACGGTCTACGACGAAGCGAGGTGGAGGCACCGCCGGGAATATGCACCTACGTGCAAAGTGCTTGCCGTTTTCATCCTGCTTTGCCTCTCCGCTTTGTCACGGAACACTGTACTACAGCTGTTTGTTCGGCGCTGTTCTGATACGGTGAAATAACTGGCCGGGGGTACGCTTGCGCATTCAGTGATATTTGTTATTCGTCCTACCTCGCGGTGCCCGCAGATTTAGCTGTTCAGCATTCGTGTTCAAATCGCACGGCATGAGGCGTTACGGTAATATTTTCATGCTCGCGTTAGAGTAGTTGAACTGGGCGTGTAAAAACTTCGTTCCGTAGATTTATACTTATACGGCTGCTAACACGTTCTTTAAAAAAATTTTCTTTTCGGTATTGTTTAATTGCAGCCCGTCGAGGTAGCTTCACGTGCATGCTCGCGCGAGCAAACGCCGCTGGCACGCTGCGAAGCATAGACGGAAACGCGCGCAGTAATAAATTTTGGTGACCGGACTTCGAGCGTAGCTTCCACAGCGCTGTACCTGAGGTATCAAATGGAGTGTAGGCTTGCCTAGTGACATTCGACGTACGGTTCAGTTATCGTGTTTACCACACGGCGGTGCTAAAACTGCCTAATATCTTTATGTCAACACTAGCATGGAGCACGCATACCGATTCTTGATCGAGCCACACTCGCAAAGTCGTCGAACCATAGTATGAATATTGCACATATAATACCTCTGGTCATTTCTGGATGTGTATGATAAGCAACTTCCATGACTGTACCTCACAGCACTGCATGTGCGCGCTTTGAAACGCGGCACTTATGTTCGCGATCGTGTATCAACGCTGAAAAAACCACGGGACTTTAGACAAGCAGCGGCAAGGTGCTTGACATCGCGGAATTGCACCCGTGTTTAGAATGTAATGAGAAGTTAGTGCTTCGGCATTCTTTCAGCAGCAAGTTCCCAGTGACACTTTAGCGCATTTTTTCTCCCGCCATTGCAACGTGCATCTACATGAAAAAAAAAACAAAAAAAACATACGTACCAGCTAATTTCCAGCGCGCGAGAAGGTGCACACATCGCTCTCGCTGTTGGCACACTCAACATCGCCGTTGCCGCCATCGTTTTCCGTATCGGCTGTGGGTTCAAACATGTACGGGGAAAATACAAGCTGTCGGAGACAGCGAGAACGTTCCATCTTACAACTCAGCTATGAAGCCAGAACAGCAGAACCGCGTGCTACCAGAGAGAAAGGAATGGTGCTACGCTCTGAAACGGAGACATGCGGCGGCGGAGACCGGCGACTACCGCCAACGACGTCACAGCGGCCCCGACCAATCACGGGCAACAGCGGCGTTCGCGCGATGCCCTGAGGCGCTGGTGCGCGTTTTCTTGAAAGAAACAGCCGCTTGCGTTTGTTTCCGCCCTTTTTGAACCAGATATTCGTGTTCAGGGGACTCAAAACTGTAGAATGCCGCAGAGAACTCATTTTTTTCGAAAAGTGTTTCAGCTTCCCTTTAAAACATGGTTAGAAGAAAAGGGTTTATTTGTTCCGTGGGGTACTCATTGTTTGTTATGCAAAAAACCAGAGACAATTGAGCATGTGTTTTTAGATTTCTGGGGTGGAGTGTTCTTCTGGGACATCTTACAGACAACCTTGAAAAAAGAGTTGCCATTAAGTCCGCACGGAATCCGTTATCTCACGGTAGAAAACGACGATGGTGTGCCGTTCGATCTGGTTATGCTCCTGGGCCTGCACAGTATATGGCGAACTCGGACTGCTGTACACAATGCGGATATTGACGCTAGACCGGTTCCCGAATATTTTTGCGAATCGGTGTCCCATTTTGTCGAAGTGCAGAAGGTGCAGTCATATGTACCAGAGTGGGTTCCAAGATTAGAAATGTTGTTGCAGATGCCGAAATACTGATGGCTTGTAGTCAGCAATTAGCTGACGGTTCTCGGTACTATTATCTTGTTAATCTGTTCTTCTGATCTCGCAAACTCTGTGAAAAGCGAGGCAATAAAGAAAAAAAAACTCGTGGCTCAGTGGTAGCGTCTCCGTCTCACACACCGGAGACCCTGGTTCGATTCCCACCCAGCCCATCTTGCAAGTTGTTTTTTATTCATTAAGTGCCTGCTGGGATTTATCGCTCACGGCCAACGCCGCCGACACCGACGACACCGGCTTTTCTGCGACACGAGCTCCTTAACGCTATCGCGTTAATATGCACATAGCTGCTCATCCTACACACATACCTTCTCGTGATCACATGTTTAAGCTAAAAACCTGAGCAAACAACAGGGAGGAGAACTTGCCATTGTGCATTTCAACGGTAATCCGCGTTAAAGTAGCAGAGGGCTCACTGTTCTAATGAAAGAGGTGTTTAGAAGGGGCTCGAGCCGTTAAATACATTATAGGACATAGATGCCTTTCGTCTCGGTTTAGGTGCTCTTCTGCTACTAAAGAATGAAGGGCGATGATACCGTCGTGTGTCGCACCTCAGGAGGTCATTCAAGCGTGTAAAGCTCGATTATACCTCTCCGAAGCTGGAAGCTCTAGCAGTTCAATGAACCAGAAAGATTTGCAACCGTACTTTATTAGCCAAACATTTCCACGTATTAGTACTTACCACCATGCATTTTGTTCGGTTTTCCATGCAAAACAAGGAAATCAATGCCTCCTTCACAGGTCCCATTTTTTGCAAGAATTTGATGTTGACGTTGTTTATGAAACAGGAGTTTTATTTAGCTCACCAAATTATTTTTCCAGGATACCGTTCATTATTGCAGAAAAAGGACACATCATTGCAGTATCCTATCCATCACTGCAATGCTGTGGTGACGTTTAACAAAAAGTGCCAGAACATATTTTGCACTTAACCTCTGGACCTACCTAATGATGCATTGGGTACGCGCGCACGCACACACACAAACACAATTCTAAGCTCCGCACTGCCTCTGCTATGTGACTCGCTTCCTACACTTTGTACACAAACACACACACACTTCTTTCCACTTTGACATTCCTAATGCTAATGCAATAAAATGCACTTGTCGAACATTTAGGCAGTGCTTCAATACTGACATGCTACCAGGAGCTCTAACGAAATCATGGCTCGCAACTGCGAAAATCGCATGCAATTTTAACTCAACCATACACATCTTTCCCGTCCGTGCCTAATTTATAAATTTTAACCTCCCGAACATACCTCATGTTATTGTAAAAGCTGCCGCGAGAGTCTTGTGCAATATCGAATAATAGTGTACAGCTAATCTGTCAAGACGTCTAATAGGCAACTTTTAGCATAACGTTAGCAGTGCTTCCATATGGCTACTGTAACTTCAAATTACATATTGAATACGCCGTTAGAACATTAATTAGCTGTTCTTTTGTTTTTTGGTTATGGTAGTCCCTGACACCCTGCACGTCCTGTAATACATTCCTGGTCCTGAGACACGTGCGAGAAACGATGTCCAAAGGTACAAGATTTACATTGTATAGCTCTTTTGCTTCTTATAGCACATGAGAATCGTGGTATTCTGTAGGGTCGCCATGCAGAAAGTTAAATGTTACTGAAAGCTTAAGATATTGTTTCCCATGTGTCAGAATCCGATGACACCATTGAAGTTGTGTATCTTTGCTTTTGTATTAGGCACAGAAGCAGTGCAGCAAGACAACACTGACAGCTCTGACGAAGATGAGGCCCAGCTTCGTGAGTACTTTAAATATAGCAGTGCTGGAACCACATTCGCTACTGAATCGATTGCCCTGCTAACCTGCAGGTTTGGTTTGCTGCAGAATATGGGTGCAGAAGGAAACTTTTGTTGCTGTTTCGTCAAATTGGGATGTATAGCCGTTGTTGACTTCATCGTATTACACAACCTGAATTTTAATTCTAGATTTACTTGTGCTTAAATCTGGCTGCTTTCTTTCCTGAGCGTAAAGCATGACAGAATCTTTTAATGTCTAAAGCAAAATGTTTGTTATGTTACTACAGCTAGATCATCACAGCCAGCCAACTTTTCATCTGTGCTTAGTGGCACCATGAAGGGGTAAAATAACTGTTTCCTTTATATTAATTATGACTTCTCTGTTATGACTACTGTTTCTGCTGCAGTTTCTCATATGATGGTGCATTGAATTCAACTTTGGTGTATCATTCTTTTGACGCCGCATTTAATTTTTATATTTCTGTTTTCCAAAATGCTTGTTGCAATGTGTGACGCTTTACTTGGCTTTACTTATATTTAGTACAGTCGAGCCCGACTATATCGAACAATTTCTGGGCACGGTATAGCTACAATGAATGTATATAGCAAAAATTAGGCTTAAATCGAACAAAAATAGCAGCGACTCCCGATATATTAAGCGTCGAGCGGTGGGAAAGTGCCCCCAGAAGTTGGCTTTCCCTCGCGGTTGCGCGACAACCCGACGGCGCGGCTCCATCTAACCGTTCTCCCTACCGTGACCATGCTGCTTCGGACGAGCCGCCGGCACCCCCCAGCAAAAAGTGATCCTGGCCCGCCCGCAGCGCTTGCTAATAGCGTCCTCGATCACCTTGCCCCAGGGTTGCCCCGAAACCAGAATGGTGCGCCTTGCACCGCCGTGGTGGCGCACTGCGGAGGGTCAACATCGAGGACAAAACTGCACCCATTGCAGGGTGCTTGCATGCAGCGCTACTTTGCCCGTGGCGCGCAAGACGTGCGCGAACACGCGCGCGCGCACATTTTGTTGTTTGCAGGTGCTGAGCATCTGCGGCAAGCGCTCGAACCTTGTCAAACTGCGTGCTCCGACATACCTGGTTGCAAGCAAACACCAATGGATCTTATAATTAATCCTGACGACCCTTTCAACGAACCTGTCCACTTTCGGCCGCTCTTCACCACATTGTTTTTGGACGAGGTCGATAAACATGCCGTCTTCGCTGTCAGACGAACTTAAAAAAAGCTCATCGATTGCGGCAATTAGCAGCGCTTCCTTTTTCATTGCCGACATCTCCACTGGCTAACTCCGTTGCATCCGCAGCTATCGGGCCAGAGCATCCACGGTTCAGCAGTCGGCAGTGCACGCGCCCGTCCCGCAGTGCTTGCTGGGATTGCACCCCGGCGCACCGCCGATTTTCTCGGTGCGAGACGGGGCAATGGAAAACCGCTCCAACAGGGTGCGCTTCCGGTGATCGAGGATGGTCGGTGCGCACCGGTGCGGTTGATCGAGGATGAAAGTGCGCACCAAGGCGCCCCGGTGCGCACCGGTGCGGGTGATCGAGGACGCTATAAGACAGCCAATCAGAGGCTTTTGTGCCCTCATCGTGCAAAATGGTGAAAGTGTGAGATGTCTCGGTGCCTTTCTGGTCCATTGTGTGTGTGCCTTGTGGGCCTTCTCCCGCAGTGTTGTCGTGATGAAGCGGCAGAATTTGCCTTTCGTCGTCAAGCTCGAAATCATAAATCGGGTCGAACGCGGTGAGAAGTCGGATGTGTCCCCGCAGCGTGAATGATTCCGAGCAACACTCTCAGGACGATCTTGAAGAATAAGGGGGAAATTAGGGCTAATGCGGGGCCAAACTCTCGCCCCGGTGCCCGTGGCGCCCGACGCGTACGCACGGCCGTGTACGAGTGTTTCATCCGAAATTGCTTCAGCCGTGCCGGCTTCCGCGTGCTCGGTGACGACTAAATTCTGACGAATGCGACGCAGCCGTTGCCGAAACTTGGAGCGAGCTATCAGAATTTCCGGAAGCTATTGACGAATCAACAGTGGACGAGTTTGTGAGTGCAAATGATGGTGTCGCGTCCACGGGAGAGCCAGAAAACAAAGACTACATTGCCGACATCGTACCGAGCACAAGTGAAAGTGGGCACAATGAGAAACGCAACGCCGGTCCTTAGCCTGTATCCTCCGAACTGATTGGTGCGCTCGCAGTAGTCTGGTGCTTCTGCGCGAATGCAAAAAGGTTGCGGCCTCAGCTGCTCCCGACTCCTTAGACAATGTGGAGAAGTGCGTGCGTCGCAGGCAGCGAAATAGTCCAAGCAGAAAGAAATGCAGGACTATTTCATGTGAAACTAAGCTAGTTTCATCAATAAAGTGATTTTATAAACGGTATATTCTTTTATGACATCCAATTATTCAGCAGGCTTATATCGAATTATGCTCTATATCGAACTGATAGGAGCTTTCTTGCGAGTTCGATATAGCCGGGTTCGACTGTATTTCAAATTTATGTACCTTACACCATCTTCTTGGGCTGTAAAAAGGGCTGCGGTACTCAAAATAAGAAGATGCACAACACAGTTTGTACAGGACGCAAGGAATAATTGTCCTTTGAAATCTACAGGTTTGAAAATACGACGGCCAGCTTTGGGGGACAAAATTAAAATTAGGTAGAATTGACAGTTGGGTGAGTTGTTACGAAAGCAATGTATACAGAGCTGTTCAATGTCAATTTGGTGTTCCATTCCGGGATCGTGGTGGTTGCAAATATTGCGTGGTAGTTGCAAAACATCCCACTCAGGTGACAATGTAAATTAAGGTGGCCTAAATATTCGACTAACATATGAATGCAACGATAGGATTGTCACAAAAAGACCTTGTCTTTTTGTGACAAGAGGTCTTTGTCATTTGACAAGAGTCTTTGTCATAACGGGCCTTGTCATATTCTACACATGAAACAGCTCCTTGCATACGTCACTTTTGTCCGTCCCAGTCTTAGAATACGCCAATACTGTGTGGTTCCCTCACGCTGCGAACGATGTCGCCATTTTGGAAAGGGTACAGCGGAAAGCGGTGCGTTTTATCTTGGAACAGATACGGACGCCTTGACTCGCCCACTGCTCTGTTACAGCGTGCTGGTCTAGCTACCCTTGAAAGTCGCGCAAAGCTTTTTCGGCTCAAATCTGTATTTCAGCTCAAATCTGTATACCAACTATTGCATAGATCATTCCGTATAAACTCTGACTCTTACTTGAAATTTCGTGATACTAGACCGACCAGAAGACGGCATGCATGGGAACTTGTACAATATCCGTTTATTAATAATACGTTTCGCTATTCTTTCTTCCCACGCTCAATTCGTGAATGGAATACACTGGATGTAGTCGCAAAACAGCAGCAAACATTAGCAAAGTTTATGGATTTAATTGAGCATGCTGTATCAGCCTAAAATTTGTCAACATAAGTAACTAAATTGCTTTCGCCATGCAATCCATCCTGATTCAGTTTGTGATAGGAAAGCACTTGCCTACACTTTTCGCTCTGTGCATTTTATATTTGAATGATGCCTTCTACTCTACATTTTTTTCTAGTTTTCCTGCTGGTTGATGAACACTGGCTTCGTTGTGTGTATTGTTATGTATGAATGTACTACTGCTATTCTTGAATAGTCTCCAATCATTGTGCGCTTTTTTTCTATAGAATGTTTTAGTAGTGTTCATTGATTTGACTTGTTGCTCACCCTTGTAAAAATCCCCATGGGGGATTGACAGTATTCTATAAATATATAGTATATATGGCATGATCCATGGTTAAAGAACAAGCAAAACTTGGTGTTGCGCGGTAACGCTGGAGCAGGTTCGGAAGCAAAATGGAGAAGACAAGACTCGCAGCACCCCAATTAACTCCTTTTCGTGTATATACTCTGCTTAATATATTTTCCAGCATTTCCGCATCCAGGGCAATGCCGAGCGCTGGTCATGAAGGACTGTGGGGGATGTTCAAACTCGCGGTGTCTCCACTGTTCCAGGTTTTTCCAGTGCTCCCGCATCCACTCCAACGCTGACGCAGGTATTTAGAATAGAAATAGGCGGAGTCCAGACTCGCATCGCCGTGTTTCACTCCCTATCCTTGTATATCCGTTGTTTCGCATTCTAGTATGCTTCACACTGCATTCACAGCTACATTGGAGCAAATTTGTTAGTAATTACGTGGAAGTACAGAGTAATGACGCTGTGCCTCACTCCCTTTCCCTCTATCTCCTTTGCTTCGCGCTTTTCTTGTATTCACATATTTTGGCGGCAGGTTTTGAAGTGGGGGTAGTCCAGACATCATTTTCTCATATTTGCACCTTCATGGCACGCTGGAGGTAGGTTTGGAAGGAAAGTGGCGGAAGTTTAGGCTCATAGCACAGCGTTTTATACTCTCGTTTACTGTACCTCCTTTGCTTTGCATTTTTCTAGAATGTGCGTATGCATGGTAATGCTGGAGTAGGTTTCGAAGCAAAATGGGGAAGTGAAGACTCGGCACCTCGTTTGACCTCCTTCCCTATACATATTGTTTAGCATCAATGCTGCCGGCATGTTCTGAAGGAAAGTGGGTGATTGCCAGACTCGCAGTGTCTCTACTATTGCAGATTTCTTTAGTGCTCGTGCATCCACGGCAATGCAGGAATAGGTTTTTAGAAAAAGAATTGAAGGAAGTCCAGACTCGTCACGCCGTGTTTTACTCCCTATCCCTGTATATTCTTTTTCGCATGGTTGTTGTATTCAAGTATTCACAGCTACACTGGAGCAAGTTTGGTAGTAATTTGGGGCATGTACAGACGCGCCGTGCTTGACTCCCTTGCCCTCTATCTCCTCTGCTTCGCGTTCTTGTTCTATTCACGCATCAACCGATGCAGGATGCAGGTTTTGAAGGAAAGTTCCAGTTCAGATTTATGTTGCCACATTTGAACCCCCTTCCCCTGCATTTCCTCTGATTCGTGTTTTTTTTTCTAATATTTGCGCATCGACAGCACGCTGGGGGAAGGTTCAGAAGGAAAGTGGCAGAAGTTTAGGCTCACGTCGCAGTGTTCTGCACCCTGCTTTGCTGTATCTTTTGTTTTGCATTTTTCCAGTATTCGCGTATGCACGGTAACTCACGAGCAGGTTTGGATGCAAAATGGAGAAGTCAACACTAGCGGCGCCCCCGCTTGATCCAGCCCCTTCACTTTTTATCCTCTGTTTAGCGTTTCTGTAATATTCACGCTTCCCCAGCATGCCACAGGCAACATTTCAAAGGAAAGTGGGGGTAGTGCAGACTTATGTAGCTACATTTGGGTCCCTTCTCTGAATCTCCTGCTTCCAGAGCATAGACATCTACCGGAGAAGACCAAGAAGATCTTGACCCACTGAACGGTCGGTGGCTTAATATGTTATTGCACAATGATCGCTCTGCTGTCGCCTGTAGCGATCGTTGTGCAACAACCCATTAAGCCACCGACCTTCCGAGGATCATCAATTGATCACCTCAAAAGCTGGCCGAAGCGCTATGTTTCACGAGTCCAACTGCATAAACAAGCAGCTTGACATCAAATCAGTCAATCATTTCCAACAACAGTTGGGGGTCCCTTAGGCGAAAAGCGGCAGTAACACCACTTTAAAATACCTAAAGGCCCACGTACATGACAGCGGTATTACGATTCATCGGATCAAAAACAAATTTACAGTAATCAAGTAAGAAATGCAGTTAAAAAAAATTAAAAAGAGCTTGTGCAAATACAACAACGGAACAATAGAACAAACAAAGTCAATATATAAGTACACTCCAGAACAGTTGTACATTATAGTTGAAATATTCAATGTTCACGTGAGCACATATCATAAAATGACGAAAATAAACGTGTTACAAAGAGTAATGAAACATACTTGGCCATGTTCGGGCAGTATAAAAGATATTAGACAAGAGTTAGACAAAATTCACGCATTTCTTTTTTTTGTAAACGTAGAAAAGTTGGCGTCTTTCTCTTCATATTTATTAAGTAGGGACGACAGTGTGAGTCTAAGGGACCGCAAAAAATAGGTCGCGCGGCAACGAGGAACAAGCCACTCGTCCGCGCTGCGGGTGCGTGAATCAGTGTAATGCATGCTTATATTAGATAAATCTTTAATAAACTCTTTGAATTGTTCGTTTGAGAAGAAATACGCATACATTAAACGAAAATCGAGCATGCGTTTCACACTAAATATCTTATAGCGAGTAAACAGTGTAACAGTAACATCTATTTATTATCAGAAAGTGCCACAAGGATGTTGTTTGAGAACGTCTGCAACCTGACACTTGTTTCGCTGCACTTTCTAGCAGACATTGACCAGCGTCGTGTGCAAAGGATGGGCTGAAGCGTGTACAGCTACTGGACAAGAAACATTACAAATAAATTTGGAGGTTTTGTGTGCCGAGACCACAATTTGTCTTTTGATGCACGCCGTAGTCTCAGGATTATTTAGACCACCTACAGTTTTATAATGCACTCCCAATGCAAGGCACACGAACGTTTTGGATATTCTACCATGAAATTGTGGCTGCTGAGATCGAGATTTTATCCCGCCATCTCCTGTACAGCAGTGCAACAAGTAGGCCACGAAGACCCCACAGCGGCCTCACAAATGAGAACATCGCGATTATCAAGCGGATCTCTTGCTTCTTCTGCCATGCTGACCCCAACATGCCAGAAAAAAAGAAAGTCCGCTTATTCATAGCTGCCATGAACCTTCATTGTATTATTCGCAGTTCATCTGAGACGGGCGCAGTATTTTTGATGGAGGCAGTAGCTATTGAAAATACACTGGAAATGCATCATAGGCAACATAACCGGCAAGCGCTTACACCGAAGGGCAAAGTCCAAGCGGTAGGTTCAGATAACCTACAGGAAGCCACCAGGATCATTGCCCATGAACAGCGTGAAATGCTTTTTGCGTCGCAGCCTCAGGTAGTATCGATAACCGACATCGAGAATGAAGAAATTCAGTGGTCACTAGGAGTTCCCCATGTGTAGCCTGAATCGCCATCGCCGTTGTTCACCTCCTGGTTCTGGATTTATTTTAGCCCCAAGCAGCGCCGCTATTTCGCTCCCAACCCCCACTGGCCCATCCATTAGTTGGCCCACGCAGTACCCTGAGAAACACCGATGTATGACGTGCCGCCGACCTTTACTCGCCGTGCTATCGCTGCGGAGAAGCAGGCCGTGTCTCCCACCGAATCTCACACTGTGACTTGGGACTACAAGGCGTTGCCTGCAATGCGCTGCCATAGCTGCAAGTGAGTCGAGACCGCGACGACCTTCACTATCGTTGTCACCTGTCTGCTACCTATCACTGCAGAGCTTCCTAGACAGGCCTATCCTATGGCTGGTCAGCTCTGCAGTCAAAGTCGTATTGTTCAGCCCATTCTTAATTGGTAAAAAGAGGAATTGTGAAAATGTGTTTTAATAACGTACTTAATAAATCCTGTCCTCATTCCATCGACGAAGCGTTCACGCAACAAGCCATGCACCTATATGGTGCAGGGTATCCCAGTCAACTTTAAGCATCAATTGAAGAAGGAATGTTAAGGCAAGTGCAGAAAATAGGGACCAATGAACGTATGCAGGAAGATTGTCACCGAGAGAGTAATACCAGCAGTTATACTTTCTATCGACCAGTTACACACCGCGGTTGCTTATTGGTTATGCTGTTGGGCTGCTAAGCACGAGATCACGGGATACAATCCCAACCACGGCGGCCGCATTTCGATGGGGCTAAATGCGAAAACACCCGTGTACTTAGATTTAGGTGCACGTTAAAGAACCCGAGGTGGTCCAAACTTCCTGAGTTCTCCACTACGATGTGCCTCATAAGCAGATCATGGTTTTGACACATAAAACCGCATAGTTTAATTTTAATATCCACCGGTTGTTGACAATCCAAAGAAAATTCCACGACAAGGTAACACAGACGTGTTTTTTTCAGCACCGAAGAAACAAATGAGCTTATGCAGAAAAACAAGACCAAAGAATACGTGCAGGCAACTTCGCCAAACAAGCCCACCTGTAACTAAGAAGCTTTATCGAAAGTGCTCTTGGCTGCTAAGTAAAACAGAGAAACAAGTTTGCAGAGTGCGGGACTTCGATTATCTACCGTATACCCTTAACGTGTGGAAAGTATTGCATCGGACCGTCGGGCTGATGCATTAATGAGAGATTGCGTAAACACAAAAATAAGACCGGCAAAGCTGCATCAGAAGGCTTTCTCTCCATTCGTTGTAAACAGCATCAAGGCTCCCCTATCTTTCAGTCAATGACCGTAACTGATAAAGTGTGAACTCACTAGGCTTATCACAGAAGCTGAGCAGATTGCTGCCCTGCTGGAGTCCTGTATCAGTAGCCTGTCATTGGCTCTCTCTGATAAAGAATTGTATAAGATGTTCGGTTTGAGCGTTTGACATGTCGATGTGGCTGTGACTCACGATGGCCGAGTGTATAAGTACACGGATTTCAGTAATAAAACATTGTTAGCCGTTAGCGCCTGGTGGTTCCTTGTGCGTCTTTTTTTCTCCTGTCTTTTCTTTTCGCTATGGGAATACTTGTTCGAGATGCGTTACTAACACGCCCACATTGCAACCCTCGTGTCCTTTCTCATTCTACCACATCTACTTCACTGGCCATAGCTCCTGAACCAGCCTTTCACATCCATACTAGTCTCCCACGGAGTAAGCAGCGACAGCTCAAACGTTCTCTCCGGCGATAAAGTCTGCTTTTCGATGTCATTGAGGATTCGACAAGCAGAAATTCCAAATTGTCTTATAATGCCCGAAAATGTGCCCTGTGACCCTATGTAAGCCTCTGCCGAGTTTCAGCCTAGGACAGAATGCACTCACTCACGTTTATGAAATGCTGCTCAACAAAATATACCCGCCATTAAAGAGTCCATGGACGGTCCATGTAGCTTTAGTGAAGAAGGATGGTACGTTGCGTTTTTGCGATGATTGTCACTTGAACAAGATCACAAAGAAAAACATGCCCCCTGTATGGATGGACGACGCATTGAACTGGCTGTGTAGTTCTAAATATTTTTGTGTGGATCTCAAGATTTGCTACTGGCAAGCATAAGTCAAGGAAGGAATTGCGAGAAATCCGCTTTCATTTTGCCAGACACCCCATACGAGATAAAGGTCACGCCATTCAGACTGTGCTCTTTAGCTGCTACGTCCCAGAAGGTGATGGACATGGTGTTTGCAGTGTTGAAGTGGCAGACTTTTCTCGTCCACTTGGATGATATTGTTGTGTTCGCTCGAGAGTACGATGGTAACCTTAGGTGGCTTGGGACAGTGCTAGGGGCCATCAGCAGGTCATTAGGGCTCACTGTGAGGCCGGAAAACTGTCACTTCACTTATGATGAGCTTATGTTTCTGGGCCGTGGTAAAAGCAAATTTGCAGTGTGTCCTAATCCAGAGAAGACATCCGCCATCGCTACTTTTCCGCAGCGTGCCAACAAGAAGGTAGTGTGCAGATTCCTTGGCCCGTCTGCCTATTGTGGGTGCTTTGTCAAGGACTTTTCAGGCAACGCCAAGCCATATTTCCATCTCGCAAATTTGACATTGAGTAGAAGGCACAGACACCACAGGTTAAAGTACTTTAACAAATCAAACAACGCCTGTAGTTGCCAATGGTGCTTGCACACTTCA
Source organism: Dermacentor variabilis (assembly GCF_050947875.1). Taxonomy (NCBI): domain Eukaryota; kingdom Metazoa; phylum Arthropoda; class Arachnida; order Ixodida; family Ixodidae; genus Dermacentor; species Dermacentor variabilis. The sequence goes on along the minus strand of NC_134576.1, from coordinate 50,378,290 downwards.
GTGTTGACTAAATTATGGGGTTTTACGTGCCAAAACCACTTTCTGATTGTGAGGCGCACGCCGTAGTAGAGGACTCCGGAAATTTCGACCACCTGGTGTTCTTTAATGTGCACGAAAATCTAAGCACACGGGTGTTTTTCGCATTTCGCCCTCATTGAACTGCGGCCGCCTTGGCCAGGATTCGATCCCCTAACCTCGTGTTCAGTAGCCCAACACCATAGCCACTGAGCAACCACGGCGGCTCACTTCAGTGTTGATTCCAGTGCGGAACTGCATACTGACGCTAATAGTGTGTAGATTGACGCTGTGCTTGTTGAGAGAAAAGATTTACCATGAAGGGACATTGCCTACGCCACCACTTCTCTGTTGAAAGAGGAAGCCAATTATTCTACATTGGAAAAAATACGCCTTGCCCATATTTTGGCTACGAGAAAATATCCCCCATTCCTATACATCATGCCTTGCAATGTCGTAAGCTACTACCACGCTTTGTGCTTTGTCTGCCTTGCATAGTGGAGCCCAAGATCGGAATACGACATTGCCGTGATTTACAGCTTCGGACGCAAGCGCTAGGATGCAGACTGCCTGTCCTGCAATCCCACCAACCCGCCTCTGCAAGACAATTTGTTCCTGTAAAGAATACGTGCACGCAACTTCGCTGAACATGCCCACCTGTAACTAAGAAGCTTTATCGAGTACTTGGAATGCATGACCAACTTTACCCCGAGGAGCTTTATGTGTAGATTGTCGTTTTCGATACAAAACGACATCCTAGTAAACAAGTTCTCCCTATTCTGTACAAAGTACTTTCTCGTCGTATCCACGGAAGTTTGGCAACAAGGCCTGATGCCCTGCATAATGGCCAGGCAGCCGGCCATGTCGCTTCTCCCTGTACATTTGGACGGTTCCAAGACAAGTTTCACTCGCTGTGACTGACCGACATCACCCATAATGTCATTACCTGCCTCAACTGGCAGCAGTGCAGGACACCACCAACAAGGCCAGCGGGATTGCTGCAGCAAATCGAGCCAGCTTGCCCACACTTCAAGCACATCGGAATTGACTTAACAGCACTCTTTCCGCAGTCAGCATACCGTAATAAGCAGAGTATTGTGGATACTGATTACCTTACCCACTACGCTGAAACGAAATCCCTACCTGAACGTACTCCGAGCAGAGTGGCAAAACTTTTCAGCTTGAACATCTTGCTGAAACAAGGTGCCCTGGATGTGCTCATCAACAGCTGAGGTACGGCCTTTATAGCAGAGCTTACGTGAGCGATTCTGTAACAGAGCCAAAGAATTTACTGGGGTACAAGTGTCTACCGCACGCAGACAAATGGTCTTTTGGAGTAACTCAACGGCAGACATGTTAGCAATGTCGACGTCAAACACAAGACTTGGGATGCCGTCATTGAACACGGAACCTTAGTTTACAGCATGGCAGTACAAGAAACAACGCAGAGCACACGGTTCAAGCTGGTTTACACAAGAAACCCTATGACGGCTCTCGACGTCATGCTGCCGCACGCCACCGACGAAAAACATTTTGACGTGATCGCCTATCTCTAGCACATCTAAGAAGCACAACTCGCCCACCTGCATATGAAAAACCAGCAAAGAATGGACAGCCAACGCTACCATCTTTCATGATACGATGTGGAATACCAGCCCAGTGACACTGTTTCGGTTTAGACCTTGATACACCGAGGAGCATTTCAAAATTCCTTGAGACGCTATTTCGAGAAGTGCAAATGTGACATTATGGTGCACTGAATTGTTTATACAAAGTGTCTATCGACTACAAGGATCCCTGAAAACTGGAAGAATGCAAATTCTGTTGTACTAACCACAAAAAGGGCGACGTTAAAGAATTGAAAGTAATAGACCCACCTGCTTACTCCCAGCATTATACAAAATATTTTCTAAAATAATCTCCAATATATTTAGGTCAGCACTGGAATTTATTCAACAAAGCGAACAAGCTGGCTTCAGGAAAGGACTCTACAATGGATCACATCGATCTCATTAATCAGGTTATAGAGAAATCCACAGAGTACTATAAGCCTCTCTATATGGCTTTATTAGATTACATAAAGGCATCTGATTCGGTAGAGATACCAGCAGTCATAGAGGGATCATGCAGTCAAGGAGTACAGACAGTTTACGTATATACCTTGGAAAATATCTACAGAGATTCCACAGCTACTTCAATTCTACACAAGAAAAGTAAGAAGATACCTATAAAGAAGGGTCAGGCAGGCAGTCACAATCTCTGCAATGTTATTCACTTTGTCTTTGGAAGTATTCAAGCTAATAAACTAGGAAGGCTTAGGACTAAGGATCGACGGTGAATATCTTGGCAACCTTCAGTTTGCCGATGCCGTTGTTCTATTCAGCAACACTGCAGCCGAGTTATTACCAATGATTGAGGACCTTAACAGATAGTCTAAGAGTGGGGTTGAAGATTGATATGCAGAAGACAATGATGACTAGCCGGGCAAGGGAAGAAGACTTCAGGACCGCCAGTCAGCCTCTAGAGTCTGCGAAGGAGTACGCTTATCTAGGTTAACTAATCACAGGGAACCCTGATCATGAGAAGAAATTTCATAGAAGGATAAAAATGGGCTAAGTCGCGTACGGCAAACATTGTCAGCTCCTATCTGGAAGCCTACCATTATCATTGAAAAGGAACGTGTACAATCAGTGCATTTTACTCGTGCATACATGTAGCGCAGATACTTGGAGACTAACAAATAAGGTTCAGAACAAGTTTAGGACCGCTCAAAGAGTGATGGAACGAAGATTGCTAGGCATAACCTTAAGAGACGAAGAGAGTGGTTTGGATGAGAGAGAAAATGGATATAGCCGATATTCTATGACATTAGGAGAAAAAAATGGAGCTGGGCAGATCACGTAATCCGCAGGTTAGATCAGGAATGTGTTGGTGCAGGACAGGGGTAATTTGAGATCGGAGGGAGAGGCCTTCGTCCCGCAGCGGACATAAAATAGGCTGATAATGATAATGATAAACTGCGATGTCGTACCAGACGGAATTATGCAATCACAGCACTGCCACTAGTGCCCTGAAATTCCCATGTTGCATGCTTTAAGCCATTCGGGCAGTGCTGACAATGTGGTATATTTTGTCTGTTTTATTTGTCTTTACTACATGCCTTTTTATTTTTAGCTCTTTAGGATGAGTCATTTACACGCATACTGTTCATCTGTATCTGGTGACTGCGTTTTCCGGCTAACTGATATTAAAATATATCGTTCAGCTCATGATGTGCCTTTCTCTAACCGAAGTTTCTCGAACATTATCGCTAATTCTAGCTGTTGTAGCTGCTGAGCCTTTGGTATTCAGACTGTGTGCGTAATGCGTATAGTCCTGTACATTCTAGGAAGCAAGTCGGCATTAGCGATTATGCTGGAAGGTTGAATTAGTCGTGCATCCAAGCACAAGCGTCTAAACCGCAGATCGCATTTTCACTACTCGCCAACTATGCTCGCTACCATTCGTGCTTTGAGCTTAACTTTTTTTTTTGTGCACAGGTTCGGCTATAAAGAGTTCGGCAATTCAGTTTTTGTCGCTGTTTTTCATTGTCACTATGTGACACTGCCAGCTGCAGTTATGGTCCATCTCACAAGTTGGTTGCAGCACTGTGATAAGCGGCCAGATTTCAACCAATCGGTAAGGCAAGCTCCTTCGCGATGTGTTAGTTGCTGCTTGTGCTCAGCTGCATGAGCCTGTTCTTGTGTCCAGGCTGCACCGGCACGGCGTAGACGAGCCTGTATCTGGTTCTGCTCGCGGCGTTGCTGATCAAAAGCTGCCCGCTTCTGAGAAGCACGTAGGGCGCATGGCCAAACAGTATCGAAGCCCAAGATAAACTGCTGTGCGGGCGCTGGGCTGCGACGGAGAGCAAAACGTCAATACTAACGCAGCTAATCCAACATCGCTTAGATAGCACAAGGCCTTTTCACTCTGATCCATGACGTCATGTTAGCTGGCGCCACTGCCATATAATCTAATGTGAATAGTCGTAAGTAGTGAACAATTATTTTGACGTCACCGCTTTCACCATGCCAGTTTTTTCGATGGAATTTTCGGGCCACGTAGCATGAACAATCGACGTAAGCAGGCCTTGTGCTATCTTGGTGGTGCTGACTAATAGCGCGCCTCTTCCTTTTTTTTTTCTCGCATGCTCATAGGGTTGCGCTGGCGTTTTCAGCGTACAGGTTACCGACAGAAGAACGTATAGACGGACAAATTGGCTAGCCATATACATCTTCGCTGTAAAACGGCTGTAACTCGTGCTTCACCGAAATTATTGCAAACAAATTTCTTCATGTTTGACTGTTCGGAAGACTGCATAACTGTGTTGATGTTTATCTCAGTCGGTATCATTAATAATTAGGTCACAGTTTTGATGAAAATACCATGATGCTGCCTCTATCACCATTCCAGCATCATCACAGCGTCGCTTCGATGAGCAGTGCATTTTGAGACCGGCATCGGAAACCAAGATTCTGTGCATAGTGCATCCTTTGCATAGTTGCCGTGGATACAGATGGCAGCTCGCTGCCCCCTTCAAAGTGGCGCATCAGCTTGGCAAGAGCTGGGTTCTTGTTTCTCTAAAAAAAATGCTTCTTCGGTGTCAACACACTGCCTGCCTTTGCTTTCTGCGACAGCCCCTCGTACAGCGTCCGCTCACTCACTTTCGTGAGTTGTGCTATTTTGCTGACCAGAAAATTCATGCTGGCTCCTTCCGTAGACTCATTGCGATGTAATTCTAAGATGTTTAAAGCTAATTTGTAGCCTCTTTCGGGAAACGTTACACTGTGGAAGAAAGGCGTGCACGAGACGTGACTGCTGCGTTGGACGTCATGTTTGCTAATGGTGGCGCACTAGTTTGCAGGAAGCCTCTGCCTCACCTTTCTTTCTTTTCATTGCTACGTTCGATCAACTGCAAGCAAAAAAGCGTTTGGTACTTTTTGAACAGTGGGTTTACATCAGTGCTCAACCTGTGGATTGATTTGCAACATATTTCAACATAATATTCGAATGTGGAAGATTGTAGCTTGAGTGGGCTTCGTGGAAAGCAAAAAAAAAAAAACAACTTGCAATACTGAAGCCAGTGAGCCTAATTTAATCTATATGCTTAATTTAAGCTATGCGGCAACCCGCTCTGACGTTATTCGCTCCGCAATGCTGAGAAATCACTCGTCGTTGACGCAAAGAAACGATGTGAGAACAATGAAGTATGGGATTCGTCATCAAAACCAAGCTGGAAATTGCTGCATGAACCATAGATAAGCCATGTGCTGGATCACTTTGATATGAAAAATATCCAAAATGGCAGTTTGATCCAAAATGGCAGTATGATGAGCAGTTAGAGTCGTAATGGCCACTGGTGCCAGCAATGGTACGTTTCGTTTCAAGACAGGTTCATATGACACATAGTGCACTTATCAAAATAAGAAACAAATGTGAGAATCACCAAACGATTCCAATATTAATAATGGTGAAACCAAGATACCCGGGTAGACTGCACATTTTTTTGCGTGTTAATGCAATATTACCATGCCGAACAAACATGCTTAGAATGGTGACAGTAGTTTTGACCTATCACGCTAAGAATTGCAATTTATTTCCGCTTAGAACAATCACCAATGTCTTTTCTCATGCTCCGAGATGAATACATTCGCCACACTTTCATTAGAATGTACATGAATGGAGTGTATTGATTAAGGTAGAACAAGTGCAAAGTGCACTAAATTATTTGAATAAGGGTTGAAGTGCAATATCCTCTAAATTATTTGAATAAGCTGTGCATTATCTACTAAGACTACCAAACGGATAATCTGGCTCTTTTGTCTTTTGTGCAGCGTATATAGTATACAGCTTGTCTAAGATGATGGCACTAAATGCAACAGTAATGAAAACCGGAACACTTATTATGCACGACAAGGCCGTCGTACCATGCAAGATAGGCAAAATGTGAATCTGCGCCAGCAGCTGCCTAGTGATTAACGGCACGGGAACTGCATAACGCCGAAGCATCGAAAGGAGCTTAACGCGTTTCAAATAGCCTGAAAGGTAACTTCTCCTTCTAAACTGTTCATGAAAGACAACAAAAGAGAAAAAAAGAAATTTTCCAATTGTCATCAAGCCCAAGGCCTTCAGTTTGAAGTTCCCCAAATTATTTAGAATTGTTGCCAAGAGCCTTAAAAATAGTGCTTTTACGCAATATGAAAAGGACAGCGCACGCATTGCTGATGCATGCCTTCCAAACACGGGCCGTCGTCCGCGTATGCTAGCATTTATCCAGCTATACGTCTCTGTTTGAAAATTCCTCATGCTAACACAATTTCGAGGTATGTACGTAAAGGTTACCATTATACCCCAAGACAAAAGTGTATAACAGCTTTGTCTTACCAGCACTCACCTACCGGGCAGAAATCTGGAGGCTTACGAAAAGGGTACTACTTAAATTAGGGACGACGCAACGAGCTATGGAAAAACGAATGATGGGTGTAATGTTAAGGGATAAGAAAAGAGTAGATTGGGTGAGGGAACAAACGCGAGTTAATGACATCCTAGTTGAAATTAAGAAAAAGAAATGGGCACAGGCAGGACATGTAATGAGGAGGGAAGATAACCGATGGTCATTAAGGGTTACGGACTGGATTCCAAGGGAAGGGAAGCGTAGCAGGGGCGGCAGGATGTTAGGTGGGGGGATGAGATTAAGAAGTTTGTAGGGACAACATTGCCACAATTAGTACAGGACCGGGGTCGTTAGAAAAGTATATACGGATAAACAAAGGCACTAGATATATGGAAACACAGCAAAAACAATAGAAGTAAAGGGGAAAAGAAATGAAGCCATAATGAAACACAGAGCGCTAGGTGGCTATAGCAGGTACAAATTGCTCCGAAGTATGTGGAAAAGTATAATGATTCCAGGACCTACTTTTGGAAATCCAATTCTTTGCTTGAAATTAGGGTTGCAATCAAGACTTGACGACAACCAAACGTCGGTTGGACGCTTCGCGTTGGGTGCTCACGGGAAGACTAGAAATGAAGCTGTACAGCGTGATACGCGCTGGACAAGTTTTGAAGTGAGGGAAGCTCGCAGTAAAATTGATTATGAAGAACGACTGAGGAATATGGAAGAAATTAAATGGGCTGCGAGAGAGTTGAGGTGCTTCTGCAGGAAAAACATTGATTCACAGTGGAGGAAAAGAACTAGTAAGCTGACCAGCAAGTATGCAGCCTGTAGAAAGCAGCACAGCAACGAAGAACGTCGAGCAAAAAGTAAGAGAGGCTGAAATAATCTAATGCGCACCGCAATTTAAAGCAAAGCTGCCATGAGTAACTACTTAAGAGGAAAAAACAAAATTGGGAAGGGAACAATTTATGATATTTCAAAGGAAATTTAAGCTCATTACTTTTCAAAGCCAGATCAGGATGTCCTAGAATACGCACCTATAAAGCGATGAAGAAGCATGTGCTTGCTGCGGTAAAGCTGCGGAAACCATGGATCATGTTTTAGTGGAATGTGAAGATATTGAACCCCCCCCCCCCCCTTCCCAATGCAGTATGCCGGACAGCAGCAGCTGTGGGAAAGCCGAAGGAAGAGGGAAAGCTTCGCTTTAATAAACAAATAAATGAATAAATCACAAATAATGCAAATGAAACGTTCTCGATGGCCCCCTTTGCGGCTCCTTTCCTCCTGATCCTCTCGGTTCACTATAAGGTGATGGCTCTGGTGGGACTCAAGATGCACAGTCTGGCCAGCCACCATGCCGTAATTGGTGCAGATACTTTTTACTTGAACCTGGAACCTGACCTCAAGCATGGGTGGCCTTTTTTTTAATAATATATAAGGAAAGTGCTTTAAGTTTCACCATGAGACTGGGTAGCCTTGCTACTAGCCTTGCAGAACGCATAAATTAGGGATGAAGGGAGCATTCAATTCTTTAAAAAATCTGATAGTTAATCGAGAAACATTTAAGTTTACTATGGATTGCACTTAATGTATCAGCATTTCCTTGCTGAATTTATCACGCTGAGCCGTAGAGCTCACAAGGGCCGCTTGACAGTTCAGAAGGGTACATATTGTAACATTATCGATTGCTTGATTAATGATTTTTTGTAATAGGTGTTGCTACCTGACGCTTTTAAACTGCGTCACCCGTAATAGTCTACCAACTTGCTGTCAATTTCAGCTTTGTAAAATGTTCAATTTCTTGTGTTTGTGGCACAAACGTGGTTCATGGTTCTTAAACTACGCTAGTGATGAACTGGAACAGATGTGTAGGTAATTTGGTATATTGGATGTATGCAACGTATAGATGCTGCACTCCAGAGACACATCATGCATATCATGTTTCTGATTTTGTTCAAATGTAGAATGCTTTTTCATGAAGTTGAGCAAGTTGTAAGTTGGGTTTGTGGTACGCCATTGATGGGAGCGAAAGGCCTAGCAAAGCAGAAACTTTATAAAAGGACAGAGGCCACACGTACATCTGGAACACACACACCCTCTTTGGAAATACGGTGATTCTCGGAAAAGGCGTCAACCAGATGATGAGACTTATCATTGAGGTATATCGTATAGCCACCTTTGGTGGTGCTTGTATCAGCGAACCAGCCATCTCGTTGTCAGGTAAAGAGTTCGAATTAATATGCCTGGCATGACTTTTGTTCGCAAAACGACCCATACTGTCGCGAGTGGTGCTATCAGGATACTCTGAGCACATGCTCTTTGCAGCGGAGTGAACAGTATGCTGTGATCCCGCAATTTGTGTAGTCCGTGTCCTTATTTTGTCCGGTTTCTGGTGTGCTACGCCTTTTGCCTCCATCATGCTATTTCATATAGGTCTTTCAATGTAGCATAGAATGTTTCGTAGGAGTCTCGTGTAATGCCAATAAAAGGGCCAAAATATAATTATTTGAACTATTTCTGTTAGCACACTTCAAAATCGTTCTGCATATTGCGCTTCACTTGCTCGTCATATTTAATAACATCCATGAATATGTAATTTCTGTATGACATGAAAACCTGGAAATAACTTTTGTGAATACTAGTGTCTGCTGCATAATTAAACTGTAAAACAACATCGCACTGATATACAGAATGATAGTTTGCGCCGCCTTAGGCGCTGCCAAGGGATGTTGAGACATCATCAGCAAATCGCACACTATGATAACAGCAATGAAAGGTATTTTATCCAATTGTCATTTTGTAGCAAATTCTGATTAGCTATTTAGACCACCTACACATCGTCCTTTTATATTTTGCAACATGACAGTTGATAACAAGTGTCCCGGTGCAGTCACTATGGGACCCTTGTCTGTATACTATTTCTTGTAGCCAATTGCTTTGAACGAAGAATAAACAAGCTGACAGTCCGATTGTTCATTTATGACATTTACATTTGTTGAATGCGTTCACATGTGTTGCATGTTTTTCTTTTTTGTACCAGAACTTCAGTTTAACATGCCTTTGTTGCAGGCCCTGGGATGACTTCGGTACTGGCAGATCTGAAAAACAAGATAGAGACATGCAATGCAGCGTGGAGAAAAGCAAGACAATCGGGAAGACAGTCAGACTGGGCAGCCGTTCAGAAAGTTGAAGATGAGGGGAGGAAGGCAGTCCAAGACCTCTTGGCATTTTTCAATAGCTTAACTGACATGTAAAAGCGAAAATAAAGCCATACTGCTCAAAACGGGTCCAATATACTTCCGAGAAGCTGCCACTGTACCCTTAGTCCCACCAATGAAGAGGTCATTCTAAACAAAAGCGAACCTTTAGGTTAAGCTTTTGACTGTAGGTAGAGCAAATGTCCCACTGCTCTGCCGCTTTGTCACAGCAGAGAAGCCATGGCAAACCTGTTTGGCAGGTCTGTCACCACTTTGACAGGCAAAGAGATTTATGAATACTTTGAGGAATTATGGATTGAAAAAAATGAAACGACAGGAGAGCCAGTTTCTATGTAGCAAGAAATCTCAGATGAGCCAACAAAATAAAATAAACTGGCTGGGACTGAGAATTCGAAAAGCCCATCCAGACTATAAGAGACGAAGGAATATACGACCTGTGTTACAAAAACAAATTCTGTTTGCAAAAAGGATTTTCTCGTCAGTTTCCGCACCTTCCACTGAAAATGTGATGTTCAAAGGGTACCGGAGTGGTACTCTCCGTAAATTGAATCGGGCAATTTTACGGAGAGAAGTTCCACGAGCCAGTAAAATCCGCAACATAAAATTTGCTGACGTAACTGTGATCTAAAAAGAATGTGTTGCTTGAGAAATCTGTGCTGTGTCGCGTTCGTTGCTGCTGGTGGTATAGTGCATATAAAGCTAACTCATGGGTCCAACAGGAGGTGTGCACTCAAGGCAAGCTTTAAAATAAGATTCGACCCAGTTTCTTTTGATTTTGTTCCACAGTAGTTTACGTATTTTCAAGTACAGAAGTATGCCAGGAAGTCGCAGAGGTCCCACGACTAAGCTGAACGCAAAGCAGTTCTTGCGAAGCAATGCTTGCAAAATGTCAAAGAGCGATTGATTTTGTGGAGTAGCTCCATGACCGATTTTTCAGCTTCACAAGTGGAGTCCCGAAGCTGGTAAACCAATCAGCTGCACAGGAGCAGGATACCAGAATATGATAATGGTTATTTCACCGGGCAATTACGGTGAAAGCAAATGCGAACTGCACCAACTGCAAGGCATTTCATGTGGTGACAGGAGAATTGCACTCGCTGGTGAATATTTGCCGCCAGTTGATCACGTGGCCTTTTTCAATCCGTATGAATGCTGTTAAAATGCTGGCTTCTTGTGTTGCTTCTAGTGATGGGGCACACGTGGTTTAATTGGCACATGGCAAACCAAATAGTGGTATTTGTAAGCTAAGTGCTCTGAATTTGTGGCTGCTTCTCATGCAGGTCTTGACAAAAGCCAGCTGGTGCACTTCAGTCAGGATCAGCTATACGGCTCAATCGTGGCTGAGGTGAAGTAGCAAGAACAGAGCACCCCACCAATTGCTTTGCACCTCAGCCCCTGAGCGGCTACCACATAAATAGCACTGGAAGCAGCGTCAGTGTGGGAGAACATCGGGACAACACTGACTTTATCTGTACCATCAGGGCAGCCCTGTCCCCTCACGACAAATTCATCATCACCATCATCATCAGCCTGCTTACGCCCACTGCAGGGCAAAGGCCTTTCCCATACTTCTCCAACTACCCCGTTCCTCTACTAATTGTGGCCATGTTGTCCCTACAAACTTCTTAATCTCATCCTACCACCTAACTTACTTCCGCCCCCTGCTACGCTTCCCTTCCCTTGGAATCCAGTCCGTAACCCTTAATGACCATCGGTTATCCTCCCTCCTCATTACATGTCCTGCCCATGCCCATTTCTTTTTTCTTGATTTCAACTAGGATGTCACTGACTCGCGTTTGTTCCCTCACCCAAACCGCTCTTTTCTTATCCCTTAACATTACACCCATCAGTCTTCTTTTTTTACCCGCCGTGGTTGCTCAGTGGCTATGGTGTTGGGCTGCTGAGTACGTGGTCGCGGGATCGAATCCCGGCCACGGCGGCCGCATTTCGATGGAGGCGAAATGCGAAGACACCCGTGTACTTAGATTTAGGTGCACGTTAAAGAACCCCAGGTGGTCCAAATTTCCGGAGTCCTCCACTACGGCGTGCCTCATAATCAGAAAGTGGTTTTGGCACGTAAAACCCCATAATTTAGTTTTTTTCAGTCATCATTCCGCAGCTCGTTGCGTCGTCCTTACTTTAAGTAGAACCCTTATCCTATGCCTCCAGGTTTCTGCCCTGTAGGTGCGTACTGGTAAGACACAGCTGTAATACACTTTACTCTTGGGGTATAATAATAACCTTTACGTACATACCTCGAAATTGTGTTAGCATGAGGAATTTCCAAACAGAGACGTATAGTTTAATAAATCCTAGCATACTCCGACGAAAGCCCGTGTTTGCGGGGCATGCATCAGCAGTGCGTGCGCTGTCCTTTTCGTAAAGGGTAAAGGTAGCACTATTTTTAGGGCTCTTGGCAACCAATCTAAATAATTTTGGGAACATCAAACTGAAGGCATTGCGTTTGATGACGGTTGAAAAAAAAATTTTTTGTTGTCTTTAATGAACAGTTTAGAAGCAGAAGTTACCTTTCGGGCTGTTTGAAAATCGTTAAGCACCTTTCGATGCTTCGTGCTTCGGCGTTATGCAGTTCACGTGCCGTTAATCACTAGGCAGCTGCTGGTGCAGATTCGCATTTTGCCTGTCTTGCATGGTACGACGGCCTTGTCGTGCATAATAACTGTTCCGGTTTTCATTACTGTTGCATTTAGTGCCATCATCTTAGACAAACTGTATACTATACGCGCTGTACAAAAGACAAAAGAGCCAGATTATTCGTTTCGTAGTCTTTTCTTAGTAGATAATGCACAGCTTATTCAAATAATTTAGTGCACTTTACACTTGTTCCACCCTAATCAATGTACATTCTACCCCATGTACATTCTAATGAAAGTGTGGCAAATGTATTCATCTCGGAGCATGAGAAAAGAGACATTGGAGACTGTTCTAAGCTGAAATAAATTGCAATTCTTAACGTGATTGGTCAAAACTGCTGTCACCATTCTAAGCAGGTTTGTTCGGCATGGTAACATTGTATTAACACGCAAAAAATGTGCACAGTCCACCCGGGTATCTTTGTTTCACCATTATTATTATTACTGCAATCGTTTGGGATTCTCACATTTGTTTCTTATTTTGATAAGTACACTATGTGTTATATGAACCTGTCTTGAAACGAAACGTACCATTGCTGGCACCAGTGACCATTAGGGTCCTCTAACTGCTTATCACACTCATCATAATATAATGAAATATAATGGTACTGATTCATATTGGCATGTAGTCTTTAGTCAGAGGTAAACGAAGTTAACTAGAGACATAAGTGATGAGAGCAAATTATATATAAGGGTACTAATGAACTGCAAAAATAATTCACTTAATAGTTTTCCTTCACGTTGTTGCAAATTGTTTACGTGCGCGTCTTTCTGTGCCCTTGTCTTCCGGGCTGCACTCGTGTTGCAATGAATTACGAACTTGCCCAAGCCCTTGTCAACTTTATTAAACAAGGGATTCAATTCAGTTGAATCTAATACTGCATGTCAAGTGACAGACGTGTTATTCATTTTATCAAAAAATTTGCACTGGGAGTAGTTGGCAAGCTTTAAAGCACAGTATTTTTTATTGCACTTCAGCTGCGGATGTTTTATGTTGCCAGGGAATTTTCATAAAAGTAGCAAGGGAAGACTTCGGAAAAGATAGGGGAATTTGAACTTGTCAATATAGGTATGTTGTGTTGTTGTATACCATACAAGGTTTCCAGAGAATCTCTCTATTAAAGGTAGTTAAAACGTTTCGCCTCACAGAAGATTGAAACAAATTGGTCCCATTTATTGAATAAAAAGAAAGTGGAGCATAGTGACATGGCATTTCTTAATCAAGTTTTTTACATGAACTCAAAGTCCTGAACCTCGAAACCCTTGAAAAACTACTCATGTGTGAGAGAACCTTGAATAATTTACTGCGATAGCATTAATTCGAACTATAGTTCCAGTTTTGTTTCCCAGGAGGTGGATGTTTGTCGTGCCATAACACAGAAAGTGCTCGTGTGATATTTCAGGTGCTCATGTATACCTAACTTGCAACCACGTCAGCATGCCCAACAGGCCTCATTATCTGTAAAAAACTAAGTGACCATATCTATATAATCAATCCATCTGCCTTCTATTGAAGTTAGGGCCAATGACCCATTCTTTTAAGAGTATGATAAAGACATTTAAATGTGTTTTGAGGAAAATAAGTTACAACAGTTGGCATGATACTGTCAATGCTCCAGTCGCTCTTCTGAGCATATCGCTCTGCACAGGCATATTCAGTTACCAGCCAAAAAATGCACAGACTGTCCAACTCGGTAACCTTGTTTCAGCAATTGATATAGTGATCATTTGGGACGATTACAATAATTTGTCACTTATGAACTTGCCTTAAAAGCAACATACAGTTGGTATAGCGCCAGCAGCAGTCAGGACTGTTTAATTGTTTAACATGCCATAAAATGAAACATTGCATAACAGTACTGATTTGTATTCATAAGCAGCCATTAGTCATACATAAACCACACTGAGTACTGACTTAAGTGGTTTCAGTAAATATATTAGGCTGCTCGTAGAGCATACAAAGAATACACTATTGTTATTTATGCCTCACATTGTTTCAGTCTACAAAAGTACAACTGCGGTGTACAGGTCTATTTTTGCAGATTGAAGTCTATAATATGTCTAAGGAAACACCTGTACACTATCCACAGACATTTGTCTATGGACATTCCATAGACTTCAGTCTACAGAAGTAGAACTGTATAACCCTAAACACTTTTGTCTATAGACATTCTCCAGACATTTGTTTACAAATGTGAATTCTATAGACAAGTCTATAAGAAGTGTCAGGCCATAACTCTATTCTCTTTCTTTAGATTAGTCTAATAAAAATGTCTATAGGCTCCCTATAGGCTTCTTAGACAAGTGTCTATAGACTGCCCATGGACTTCCTATAAAAATTTTTGTAAGGATTGTTCAGCTTTTCCACGGCTGCTTGAAGTCTTTTCTACTACACTTCCGTGCATCACGCCACATATTTGGCTCAGTTTTGAGCTCTTCGACCCGTTTGACAAGCTCATCCTGGAAAGCCTCTACTTCATTCAGCCTAGCATTGACGTCACACTCCATTATCATCCGTCCCCTCGTCTGCCTTGACGGACCCTCTGCACACTGTATGTTTTCCCAGCTTTCTTGCCATGTATTCCATGGCATTTTCTAATGCAAATACTGCAGCTTTCAGAGCACATGCCTTCTAGCAAAAACCGATACGCACAGAATCTAAACCCTTAAAATGCCGCAATGTAATTCTCGCCATGTTTTAAAAAGAGTTAATGCCGCACAGAATGAAGGTATGACGTGTTCGCACATGTTCACCGACGCGGCCACGCTCTTATTTTCCTACCAAAGCAATATTCCCGATACCAAAGCACACGCAGTGAAAACCCTAACAGCTATAAGTCTTGCCATTGACAAGCTACTATTTTAAGCGTATAAAGACGTAACGTTCTGCCCGGTTGCACGTGTGGAAGCACGTGGCACGAAAGAACATCCTGCAAAACCAAATATACATGAAACACACCCGCACACACGAAAAAAGAAAAAAAAAGTAACGCTGTTATTATTTAACGCTTAAAAAAAATCGGCAAATGAAAAACGGTAGCAAGCTCAAAGGATGCAAAAAAAGAAAAGACTTTCCAGGGGTCCGTAACTCCATTGCCCACAACTCGTTGCCAGGACCCGCATCGAATGTGCCAATGCCCCTGGAGTTTCCTGGCCACCGCCACATTAGCCTCTTGAGAGCTGTAATTATCCGTGACTCCTCTGAGAAGCATTGGAGAAACTGCAGCCCTTCGCTTTCTACTAATGTTTCGAGTCCAGAGAGGATATAGGTAGAACTGTAGACGAGGGAAGAGAAGAGGCAGTTCCAATACAGAGGAGGGGGGGGGGGGTCTGACGTGAGAAGGGAAGGAAACTCTACTAGAACTATACGACAGCCGTTGCGGTAAAACTGGACAAGCTCAAGTTCAAGGTACGTACGGTACAGTACGTTGAGGGTACTTCTGAAAACTAAACTCCATGCAAATATGACAAGCGGACAAACTAAACAGAGCATGCAGAAGCAGAGCCGCATTGATTAAAGCGCACTGCAGGGTCCAGGCGACGCTACGGATGTGGTCGGCTGTCAAGCCAACACTTTTATGCCCGCCGCGGTAGTTTTGCGGCCATTGCATTGGTAGAGGTCGCGTATTTAATCCTATCCGCGACAGCCGCATTCCGAACGGGGTGAAATAGAAAACGCACATTCCATTCAATTTTGGGACACGTTAAAGAACATCACGATATCGAAATGAAACCGGAGTCCGCTACTACGGCGTGCCTCATAATCCGATTGGAGTTTTGGCACACAAACCTCTGTAATCCAATTCAATTGAATACTTCTGCCACGCGGGATGTGCCATGTGAGGCACTGACAATGATCAACCCTCTCAGAGTTTACAAAATATAAGGCACAACAACGCCTGAAGCAAACACCTCACCCTGTGTGTTCTGTGTACTACGCAAACAAACAGCAGTGGGGTACAGAAGGTAACGTTTAACATCAACTCCCCACTCTCGTGTTAGGCTAAACGTTGAAGAAATTCGGCTTTAGCCGTCAACATCTCCGGTAATTATTCTCAGTCAAAGCATCCAGCATGGAAAGCTTCACTTACATCAATTCCCACAGTGTGCGGGATCTGCATATTGTTTATTTTGCGCACACGGGTGTCACATGACTATCGTCGGGGGGGGGGGGGGGCTGTCCTCAGCAGTACTCATGCATCCTCCGTTTGAATGTTCTCTATGGGAGCGGGGGCTTATTGGACAAGTCTTCTACTCGGGGCTTCTGGTTCAATGGACGACACTCCTCTCGCACAAATATCCATCCATGGGCTTCGTTGCGCTTGCTCCCAGGTCGATCCATATGGGTCACTAAGGTATGAGTGAAAAGCAGTGTTGAAACAAATGTCACCGACGTCAGCAAGAATGGTCATGGGAACAGCGATTGAAGTGCTACTAGCTGA